>NC_137952.1:45590974-46153474 GCF_963924665.1 Micromys minutus
AGAAACCCTGACTAAGACACAGGGTCTCTTTACAATATCTTGGGTATTCTGAAACTCACTCTGTAGACTAGGCTGGACATGAACTCAGAGAAATCCCCCTTCCTCTGACTCCCAAGTGCTAATATTAAAAGTATGCATGACGACAGCTCACTATGTAATTAGTGTCAATTGCCAACGTGACTGAGAAGAGTACCTCTATAAAGAATTTAAAACAAGTTGGCCTGAGAACATGTCTGTCGGGGATCATCTTGATCATATTAATTGATCACCATTCTCTGTGTGGGGGCCCTAGCCAGTACAAGAGTGGGGACAGTGAACTAAGTGCTGGACCCATGTTTGCATCTATTTCTTCTCTTCACCTAAGTGTGGATATAATTAGTTGCTTCAAGTTCCTGCCTTAAATTTCCCTACAATAATGAAACTGTCTTAACCTAAAACTGTCAGCCAGATAAAATGTTTTCTCTCCTAAGTTGCTCTAATCAGGATATTTTATCATAGAAACAAGAAATAAAACTAGGAACTAACTTGGGATTTACTCAGCTTATGGGTTTAGCCGGGACTACCTCAAAAAATAATCTCTAAGAATACTGCCAGACATGGGGATTACTTGTTCATGTATTCAAATAATTGTGCTTGCATTCACATTTCTAGGGTTAAAAAAAAAGTTTCAGATTCTCAGAGAGACACTGATTACAGAGAGAGAGAGAGAGAGGTGGGCGGGGGAGAGACAGGACTATCCCCACAGATGGCCTTCAGACTATTGACATTTCTAGTCTGGTGTGATACTCTTATTTATTCTTTATAAATGTAATGTCAGTCTCAGAACTCAACCCTTAAGAGTCTTAGCGGCTTTCATTTTGTAGTTCTGAAGAACTCTGAACCTTAGAGCTCCTGCATACTTGCTACAGATGCCACAAGACATGAATCCTGGAGGCTTCATGGGGAGAAAACAAGGATGAAGTATCTTCTCAATCAGTTGAATTCGAACTTCTAGCTCTTCTACAAAGGTGCTAGCAATAAGAGTGAACTATCATACAGATGTAGCTAGGGTGCCATTGAACTTCCATCTCCTCAACAGCCCCCTTGAGAAACCACCATGAGAAATAAGAAAATGGCAACTGTGCACACCATAGACAGTACTTAAGAAGCTAAGGTAAGATGATCACTACTCTGCCTGGGCAACATGCTGAGATCCTATCTCAAAAACCAAACCAAACAAACTCAAATTCAGTAACTTTATTTCATATGTTTTATTTACATATGCTGTTTCTATTAGAAAGAGGTGAAATATAGATCAAATATCTGCCTTTATATTATAATAAATGAAATAATCACTCAAATGACACATCATTCAAATATTAGTGGTTAGTTATGGCTAATACCAAAAAAGATGATTGGAGTTAAGGAAACCTGCTGACAGAACAACATTGCATTACATCTTCTTATTAGCAAAATTACAATGTTACAGAATAGAAATATTTTTATTGATCTTCAACATAATCCTACAAATGACAGCTGAGTGGGAAACAGAGCCTCGAAGACCTGGGAACCCTGCCCCAGAGCCCAGAAGCAAAGCAGAACGTAAACAATATGAGAAAGGCCAGACCCCGTCTCATCTGCTCAGCTTCAGTGAACAGAGATGTAAACAACCCTTGTGGTGGCAGGGTCTTCATCTACTGGATTTGATTCTTCAAAACAAAAACATCCATTTTCCATAGCCAGTTCTCTGTTAGCATAAAATAATGGCTAATGCATAGCCTTGTTAAGAACAAACCTATATGAAAAGTCCATTTTTAAACTGTCTAAATGTATAGCCTATGATATAATTTAAAGATTTTTAACCTAATAATGAAGTTTTTTTTTCCCCTTCTTACATTCCTCTCAACCTTCAAGTAAAGAGTATTTTTACTCTCTGGGTACTTAGGGAATATTTCACTATCCAAACTTCAGGTTTCTCACCTGATAATGGAAAGATATTAAAAGGTCAAACATGTGACAGCTGCACATCCCTAACAGATGATTATTCTCAGGATCTTTACTAGTGATCACAAAAATTATGACAACTCTCAGTTGTATGGGGTTATGTGTGTTTAATCTGCACCCTGTTCTTCTTTCCTAATAAAATCCTGCTTTTGTTTTGCTTTCTATTTCCCTCACCCACAATAGTGTACACAACCCACAAACATGCCCTCTGTCCATCATTAATTCTTGGTACTACTATACCCCTTGGCCAGTGATTGGTTCATAAGCAGAGCAGTAAGCAATCAACAAAATATGAAAAGAAATCTGTTGGTGATCTTGAACAAAAATATTAACCATTTCTCAAAAAAAAAAAAAAAAAACAACTATGGATGTGCAAGGTAGCACATAACTGTGGTTCCAAGGTTGAGAATTAGAGGTCAGCCAGAGCCATCGCAGAAGAAAAAAGAAAAAGGAAAAAAAAGCTTTCTCTGGTAATGTAGAACTCTGATATAATCCAAAGACAGAAGGAAAAAGTAACAAGTATAAGAAGGAAGAGTAGGCACTTGCACTCAGCAGGGAGATTGGGACTCATCTACTTGCAGCTGGTACACCTCTGAATTACTTACAGGAGATCTCTCCATGAGGAAGGATGTCCCAGCACCAGTGAATGCCTTTTCCAATCCACTCCTTACACTGGGATTTAAACTCAAATCTCACTGCAAATCTATCTTTGCTCCAACATAATGTTCCTCCTAAATATGCATATTCTTCTGTTCAAAGAAGGCACATGCTGAGCTGAGTAAAGACCACTGGGGTTTGTGACTAAAGTCTCCAACTCCACAGTAACGAGGTATGCTTCTAGTAGACAGTGCTTGCTTCAGATATTTTAATCAATATAAACCAATACCTATATACCAATAAATGTACTCCAGCAGATATGAACAAATTCTGAAAGTACAACCTTTTGGTCATGGCTGAATCACACTGTAACTTACTAACGAGAACCATGACGCATATTCATTTAAAAGGTAATAAAAATGAAAGCACAGTCTTGACATTCTCATTTATATGTCCACGGTTTTTCTCCAATTCATTGGTGAAATTAAATTTCATTCAATTAACAGCAATCATGCACGGAGCTTGTTTATATGAAAGACATTTGAATTATGACTGTGTCCTTCTGACTCATCTCTAAGCAACTCTTAGAACAAGGCGTTTGTTTTATCCGGTTTCATTTACAAGAGCCTTGCTAATGTACAAGGCTGGGTGTGTTCTACAAGACTTGATAAACATAAATATATTACTACTTCAGCACAATCATCCTTTTGCAGTTTTATGGTCCTCTGGCTCAGATGGTAACTTGTTAAAGTAATCATTTAATGTTCCCACAGATACCCAGTAGGAACATCCTTTTATTTATCACCATCAAACACAATGAGGAAACAGAAAGGCAGGTGGTATATGGAGATTGTAGATCAGGCACAGATGGGAGGACTCACTCTTCCCACTGATATGTCACCGGTATCTCCTGAGAGCTTGGGAAACGAGAAAAATGTGCAGCAATCATCCCAGACTTGCTAGATAATGTTCTGTATTTTAAATAAGACCTCCAGGTGACTCATACACATGTAAATTTGAGAGAGAGAGAATAATAAAATTAAAACTAATAACTGAGAAAATGTTAGTTATAGAATTAAGATTACTACCCTTGGACAAGTTCGAGGACTCAACAGCTAACAATGCTTACAACACATGCCGGGCAACTGGAGTTGGATCCCCGCAGCCCATGGTGGGAAGAGCATACACATCATATATGTGTATCATATGATAATAATGAATAAAAGAAGGCCAGAGAGATGGCTTAGAGGGTTAGAGGCACCTGCCACCAAGACTTACAAGGTGAGTTTGTTCCCCAGGCCCCACAAAGTGTGGGAGAAGCATCTCTTTCTTATAAGTTATCTTCACAAACAAGCTGTAACGTGTGCCCACCTCAAAAAGAAGAGTGAAAACAATAAATTCCCCGCCCAGTGCTGTACCCCCTGCAGTGCCAGCATTAAGAGGTGATGCAGAAAGATGATGTAGCACACTCTGCTCAAACAAGAAGATAAAAAACAAAACTATGGCGCCACCCCAAAGAGCCTAGACAGAGAAAACCCAGACCTGGAAGTCCATATATAAAGCATCTGAAAACTGAAGCCTAGAGTGTCCTTAGACAGCAATTTCTCATCATGGCTTGCCAACATCCAACATACTAGGTACCTGAGAAACTGATGAGCTGCACTATGTATAACATTCACAGCTACAAATTACCAATTTACAGAACTCAAGGTCAACATAGAGTGCTTCACAGTCATCTGATCTGGCAAGAGCACAAAGTACAGAGAAATCGGAAGTAACATGCTGGAAATATTTGATTTATGCTAAACACCAGTGTGGAATGCAAACGTGGTCAGCCAAGCCCTACTCCTGGCCAATCAATTCGCTTATTAGCTTACATAGAACTGTCCAACATATACTATTCAACTAAATTTAATATTTAAAAACTCTTAAGATTTTTCTGTGTATTTTAAGTACAGTTTAAGCAGATTTCCTGAACTAAAAAGATCTTCCATCCAACACAGTACCAAAAGTGGCCGTGTGCTATAAACAGCACTGGCTGTACTGAGTGAAGTTCCATCTCTAACAAGGACCTTCTACACACAGACCAAGAAGGCTGAGCCACCACGTCCACCAGTCCAGTAAGGGCCACGACGCAGCGTGTCAGAAAGAAATTGTTTTTCTGCTCCTTTTGATGGGTTATGCTTTCAAGTCAGGAAATTAGAAACAGGTGTGCCAGAGGGCACACACATCCTCCCTCCACACTGAAAAACACGCGTTTTCAATTTTCAAACATGAAAGGGACTCCTGTTGAATGAAAGAAGAAATGAAACCCCAGCTCTGTTTCTGCTAACCATATGAAGAGCTCAGAGGCCTTTGACAAGCGGCTCACGGAGCCCTCTCCAAACGACAGCAGGTAGTACTTGACAATAGGAAGGAAGAAGCCTTCTTTCAAGTAGGACAATCAAAGGGAGAAGGACACTCGGGATCACAGCCTCCGAACTCTAACCATCACTTCATCTCACTCCTGTGTTCTCACCAGTTCTTTACCTCATGCTTCAAAATTACAAGTCTGCTCTTTCACAAAACAACAGCAAAGCAAAACAGCAAAGCAATACAAACTAGCTAGAAAGAAACATAAAAGAAAAAATAAACATCAGAAAACATCTTGGGGCCACTGTAATCCAGACCACAGTCTCAGAGAAAGATTTGCTTGTGAGGTCCTGAGTTTTCCTGGAGCTCAAGGTAACACTGCGTTGTGTGAATGCAGTGTGCAGCCAAAGTAAAAGGCAACGACTCAGATGGGAATGGGGGAAGGACAAACCACACTAGCATCAGCAACCACAGCTACAACCCAAGTTTCCAGGTACTCAAAAGAGGCCTGCAAGTAATGTACTTTCCATATAAATGAACCCATCATGAAGCCGGGCACAGTGGAGAACTCTATAATCCCAGCACTTGTGAGGCAGAGGCAGGAGAATCTCTGTGCAGCTGAGGACAGCCTTGTGTAGAGAGGGAGCTCCCAGACACCAAAGGCTGGAGATGAGAAATGCTGTAAGAAAATGAAAATAAAATAGAGCAAATAAAAAAACAACTATGAGAGGCCTCAAGTCTAACAATTCCTTGAATTGCAAAGTTGCTGAGGTAGATAAAGAGCAAGAAATATTAAATCCCCAGTTGACCTGCACAAAACATTTTGAGGATAGCTGGAATTTATTCCCAAAAGTGCCTGTGACACACAGGAGACAAAATAGAAAGAATAAAGAAGGCCAGCCACTAAAAAGAAAGGTGTAGCAGGGGTTCCTGCCTGCCCTTCTCCCCGGAAGAGCTGTAGTGGCACTGGAGGACACCGAAGCACCTGCCCACTGCTGGATCCTGCTGTAGGTCTACTTGGGCAGTCCTGACAATGATCCCAAGTGGGCAGAGGGGGGCAGGGATGGTAGAGAAACCAGGAAAAGGTGGCAAACTCCTAGGAAGAGACTCCAGTCAGTAGTTCAATTGAAAGTATGCAATATTTTCAGTGCATGCAGTTTTAAAACCCCATCCACCTTTGTCCTTACCAGGGTAAATCATAGCCACAACTCTCCAGACCTCAGGTTTCTAGGACTGCCGTAAAAGCAAAGAACCCAGACAATCAGAGAGCACTGGGCTCCAAAACAGAAACAGGTAATAGTTCCTTCTCCCCCAAACTCCTCAGAAACAGATAGGTCTCCTTGAACCTTCCCCACTCATCCTGTTATTCCACCCCCAACTCCAGCACTCCCAGAAAATCTGCCAGCCAAGCCTTCAGGAGAAGCCAACAAGCCAGCAAAGCAGGTAAGCTAGCCTCAGATCTTCACCCTCCTTCCTTCTTCAGATCTATCCCCAGGTCTCATCGCAGCTCTGAACCAGACTATCTGCTGTGTCCTCTCCTCGCCCTCCATTCCCATTTCCAAGGAACTAAGCCAATACTTGGAGAACACTCAGCTTCTCTCCATCCTGTGAACCTCCTCAACCCTGCTTTCTAGTCTGTCCCCACTCCCAAGGACCCAATACCTAGAAACACATTCTACACAGAACACCAGTGATCATACTGATCAACAACTCAGAAGCATCCCTTATCAGACAACACAAAGCTACCATACCCTGGAACCAGAGAAGGTAACAGAAACCAAGGAATAAAACAACCCAATAAAGAGCCGACATCGGCACCATGAATTACAATTGTCCCAAACCCAGATGCCTGTATACACATAAGAACACAGTCAGTAACAGCCAGGACAATATGTCTACTACAGCCCAGCAACTCACCACAGTAACTCTGAGAAGTGCACTATGACTGAAACTCAAGACAAGACTGTAAAATAGCCTTTGAGTATGACAGAGGTCCTTGTGCTGACTACATTTATGTCACATGACACAAACTGGAGTCATGCAAAAGGGGGAAACTCAATTGAGAAAATGTCTCCATAAGGTCAGGCTATGGGCCAGGGTGTAGAGCATTTTCTTAATTGGTGACTGATGAGGGAGGACCCAGCCCACCGTGAGTGGTGCCACCCCTGAGGTTAATGGTCCCGGGGTCTATAAGAAGCAAGTGGACAAAACCACATAAGCAAACCGGTAAGCAGCGCCTAACCACAGCCTCTGTATTGTCTCCTTCATCCAGATTCCTGTCCTGTTTGAGTTCCTGCCCTTGCTAACCTTCATGATGAACCGTGCTGTGGAAGTATAAACCAAATAAGCCCTTGCCTCCCCAACTTGCTTTTTGGTTATGGTGTTTCATTGCAGCAATAGAAACCCTAAGACAACACTTAAAAGAGTAAACAAATAAATCCCTTAAACAAATCTACATAAACACAAATAGTGGGAAAAGTGAATAAAACTGAAATAAGGGAAACAACTATAATGAGGTAAATCTAACCAAATAAGTAAAAATCGTGTATGATAAAAACATTAAAACATTAAGAAAGAAATTGAAGAAGATATCTCAAAATACATCTCCCATGCTCATGGATCAGTAGGGTGAAAATACAGAAAAAATGGCTTCCTACAATTGAATTGAAACTCAATTCAATCACCATCAAAATTCCAATTCAATTCTTCACGGATTTTGTGTAGGAAGAGGAAGTCAGCACAGACTGCGTAATGTGTAAGAGTCACCCAGGTGGTACTGGTTTTGAAGGCATGAGGGGGGTCATAAAGAGCAGCTGGAGCTCAGCACTGTGAGAGGTCAATAGGGGCCATTAGTGAAGGTGCAGCCCCATTGAAGGCCCAGGACTGAAGGAGTACTGCAGAGAAGCTGAGACTTGGCACCATAGAGAAAACCTATGAAAGGTACTGGTGAAAGTGCAGCCCAGCTGCAGCTTACGACCTCATCGTTTTGGAGATGCCAGTACCACAGGATGACCACCAAGAGCAGCAGCAGCAAAAGCTGTGTTCGGAAGCTGTGCAGAAGTCTGGATTGCCTTGGAGACCCTGAGACTTTAGAGATACCAAAGCTGTGGGATACCTGCTGAGGAAAGCCGGTAACAGGAAATGAAGCAGCCCGAGAGGAAAAAAAAAAAAGAGTGTGTGGCAGTCAACAAAGCTGAAAGGAGTTAGAGATCTGAAGAGCATTCTGACATCAGACAGGGAGATGCAGAGTTTGGGGTTTGACAAGCTAGGTTTTGGTCTTGCGTTAGTATGTGATCTGGTTTTTTTGTTTGTTTTTTTTTTTTTTTTTCCATTTTAATATTATAGGCGATTACAGTTAAGACACTGCATGAATCTCAGGAGAGACTTTGAACTTTGGACTTTTAAATATTGATGAGACTGATAGACTATGGGGATTTTTGAAATAAGCCTATGGAGACCAGGGAGTAGAGCATGGTGGTGGGAATAGTTATGGCCCCTACAAACTCATGTGTGTAAATGCCAGGCCCATAGGGAATGGCACTATTAGGAGATATGGACTTACCGGAATAGATGTAGGCTTTTTAGAGGAAGTGGTTCACTACTGAGGTAGACTTGGAGAGAGATTAATTAGATTGATAGATAGATAGATAGATAGATAGATAGATAGATAGATAGATAGATAGATAGATAGATCTCAAAGGTACATATATCTCAAAAGTATATACATACACACACACACACACACACACACACACACACACAATTTCAAGGGCATCTTTGGAGGTTCCTTGTTTTGTAATATCATGTCAGAGCTTTTTTTTTTCCTTTTTTTTTAAATATCATTTTTATTTGTATTTTCTTTCGATCAGTTTTTACCCTACAGGTTCTTTGCACATAATTATGACTTCTGGTTTATTGTTTTTATGGATTTCTGAATGTATAAACAAGTGGGTCTCTGTGTCTGTATGTTTCCCGGACTTTTCTCTTTCTGTTTGCTTGGTTTGTCATATTCTCATGTTGGTTCTTTGCACGTACAGGTGTGTGTGTGTGTGTGTGTGTGTGTGTGTGTGTATTAAGTTAACTACCAAAATAAAGCATATATATGCTATATTAGATAGATAGATAGATAGATAGATAGATAGATAGATAGATAGATAGATAGATATCTGTTAGAAGTCTGTTTTTTTCTATGAAATACAATCTGGATAGCAGGGAGGACTGGTAGAGCAAGGAGAACTAAGATCAGGACATACTGTGTAAGGAAAAGAGTCTGTTTTCAATAGAAGGGGAAAAGCAGGAGGAGGAGAGGAAAGGAGAGAAGAGAGAAGAGGACTGACAAAGACCAACCTTAAGGTCACCCAGGGCATAAGCTCAATCTCCAGCTTCCGACCTCGTTCTCCTTCACGCCCGCCGTCTCTTTTCCTCAGCCTGAGAGCAACACACGTGTATCTTATGCTCTGCATCCCGTCTGTTACTAAAACCGTGTGTGCAAATCCACATTCAGCAGATAATCAAGTCCTACTTTAAATTCAGTGCCTTTTAGAAAGAGTAGGCAAGAGGCAGAGCCGCGCGCACATCTCCTCCTTTACCTGTTTGCTTCCCAGGAGCTCAAGAGACGAACACACCCACAGCCCCCTTTCTCATAAGCCTGCCTTCCTACTTCAAAATGTTACAAGTTATTTTCCTTTTAAAAGAGAACAATAAAACTTAATAATTTATCAATTCTGAAATATGCCTGTTTTGTATTTTAAAAACCCTGAGTAGACATGAGAACTCACATCTGTAATCTTTACTACTAACGAGTGAAGGCAAATCAAAGTTTCAGGCTAGTTTTGGCTACCTGAAGCTAAGTCTCAAAAACAAGGTGAGTGGGAAATGAAAGGAATGTTCTAGATCACAAGGTATGCTATCCTCTCATGGTATCCAAGATGCTCTATAAGCTGTTGCTGCTCCTTAGTACAAGATGACCTCACTTGTCACCCATTACACACTATGTAAAAACTGGATGTGTTCATTTGTTTGCGTTCTACACTGTGTTCGAAGGATTGGTGTGATACAGGACTGAAATTTAAAATGACTGTAAATGTAAGGCACAGACTGGGGAGTAAATTTATTACCAGTGAAGCAAACATATCATTGAAGAAACATACCCAGTTCCTTATTTTTCTATAAAGAAACAGCTCTTATCATTCTTCAATTGGTACTATTTTTGTTTCCAGTAATAGTATTAAATAACAGAGTATTTCACAAAAGAGGTGACAGTCAATAGAACATAAACAGTAAATTCAGACGTGCACTGGGGACCTCCTCTATGTGGACTAACTCTACAACTCCCGGTAATGACCAGTTATTCCCACTGTGTTATTAACAACCAGCAATTACAACTCCAAATCTGGACAAGAACCAAGGTGACTGTTCTGCTCCCTGCCTCGTGTTGTACAGTCCTATGAATCTAGAACATTTGTCAGCGTTAGCAAGCAAGAGTAGTTCCTGTCACATACACACCCACCCAATGATGAGAACAAGATGCTGGAGTGTATTCCTCAGGCTAATGACCAAATTGCCTGTCTGGCTTTAGGAGAGCCCTATCCAGACCATAACTAACTATCTTTTCTCTACTTTTCAATTATCACCTTCCAAGATATATAAACCCAAAATACTGGCCAGGTCCCTGGATTCTCTACAATAGCCCAAGGCATAAGTCTCTTTTATCCTGGACAAACAATTGCAAAATTCTGTGTCCCCCTTTCCTAGGACTTGGAACTCCAACCCTGTTGTGTGTTTCCATCATCAGCCTCATCCCAACAGCCCCAGGAAAAACTAAGAAGGAAGCAAACACACTACAGGAAGGAGGAGCAGGAACTTTCTCCTGTCATCCTCCAGTTCCGACATTTAATCTTTTAACTTGCCGCATATCCACATACAGCTGTGTCTATAGACCATGATCAGGAAACAAACGGTGCCAGAGACACAAAGTGGGGAGATGAGCAAAGGAAGCTGGTAAAGACCTGAATGGCACAATGCTAGCTTTACCCACCACTGCATTCTACTTAGCAAGATCAAAATCATGAAGTATGTGCATATTCTAACTTCTATACCACAAACTTTAGCCAGAGATTGGTTGGTGAGTAGCTAATTGAAAAAGGAATGAATCTCTTCCACAAAGTGACAGTTAGACAGGCTCCCAAGACAGTTCCAAATACCCAGAAATAAAGATAATACCAAAGCAATGAACTAATGCAGAGAAGACAACATTAGCTAAAACCAAAGCTAGCATAATACATGATGTTGAGAGTAATGTGGGAAAATAAAAATGCAGCCATGTTCCGGACTTCAGCACATTCACATAAGTGTCTAAAGATGGGACTACATACATTAGCTAATTTTGATACTGTACACCAAAATTTTTATGTGCCACAAAGACTAAGTTGAAAATTAATGCATTATTATATTTTATTTTTCCATTTAAAATAAAAGACAAAAAAAAATTTTGTAATTATATTGGGATGTTTTTGATTATTAATTTGTTTATGAGCTTTGTCGAATAGCCTAGTAACTTACAAAGATGTTTTCTTTCTAATACAAAGGAAAGAGGTAGGTTAGATGGAAGCTGCAAATGGAGGGTCAGAAAAAAACAAGTCTGAAATAACAAAGTTCAATAAAATTGGTAAGAAGCAACAAATATTAGGATAGTGCCAATAGTTAATATCTAAAAGAAGAGACCAGAGAAGGCAAGAAAACAGCTAGAAAGGTCAGGTAAAGACACTATGACTAAGTCTGCCAATCTCAGTCTGATCCCTGATCCCTATAGTGGATGAGAGAAGTCACTTCTGTGGTTGTCCTCTGACCTTGACACATGCAGTGTGACCCCCATACATTCAATAAGATTAATGCAATTTTGTAACACCTTTAAAGAAGGAAACTATTGGAGAAAAGTGGTCATAGGATGGGCACAAAAATTATATGCATAAAACGCAAAGTGGAATACCCAGTATGAAACAAAAAGGATATATGTAGAGTTTCAAAGAAAACCCAGAGTAGATACAGATGTAGAAATTAATAGACCTAGAAAATAAGCTCAAATCATGAAGACAGCAAAGACGCCAAATCACGAAGAAAAGGCGTATAGAGAAATGAAGAGATCCCAACCCAGGACTGTTTTAAGAGGAAGAAAATCCTATGGTGATGGCTGAGATGAAGCCGGTTAGAAGAAAAGAAGGCAAACAGCCGAGACAGCACCACACTCTATGCTATGTGTGCTATGCCTGTCTGCACTCTACACGTGCTGCACAGAAAATATCCAAGAGAGTCACACTTTCTGTTTTGAAGAACTGAGTTTGTTAACTATGCAGCAGACATAAAAGAGAGATAAAAACTAAAAATGAAAAATGAAGAGGAAAAAAAGAACAAGAATTAGAAGAGGAGGAAGAGGAGGAAAAGGAAGAAGGAGGAGGAAGAGGAAGAAAAGGAAGAAGGAAGGGGGAGCAGCAGCAGCAGAGAGGGAGACGCCAGATCAAGCACTTGAGCATCCCACAGAATGGAAACCATGACAGCTGCACTGGCGGGTATCCACTGGAGCATGTGTGGGTAGAGAAGGTCTCAGGCACAGAAGCTCCTGGGTGCCCCTCCTGGGTCTTCAATAATAAACTGTAGTGGGATCTTCTGTTTTGAGAAGGTACTTGGGAATTATTCACCTCCCAGCTGTGTTCAAACACACAAGGTTTTTATTTTTGCTCTATTTACCCTTTTGTATCTTCAAGAACACAATATCTTTTGGGCTGTTCTACCATTCTCCATTTCATTTCGCACAGGCCTAGGGGACCATCCCATCCCAGGTAAAGGGATCTTGGAGGACATTCTAAGGTAAACACACTTGGGTCTGAAGTGGGGGAAAGTGCAGCCTATCCTAGAGGAACAGCATGTCAGTGAGTTCAAACAGTTTATGATGATTTACTAATACATTATACACTACAGTAGACTGCAGTATGAGAAGCAGGAAGCATAGACAAGCTACTGTCCTAGACAACAAAAACCAATGTGGTCAGATGTTGAAGAAGCAAAGGGAGAAAAGCAAGATACATCTATGCTGCATGCATGTGAGAAGCCTGGGTGGAGACATGGGAAGGAGTGAGCCAGCACTGGCCTTCCTACCACTGGCATCACCACATAAGAGAAAGGGATTTGAATAAATGTGGTACCAGTATTATAAAATTCCGGAGACAGACTATTTACTCTCCCCACTAAATTATTCTACTCCTATTTCCCATCCTATAGCACACAGAAACACATGAGCACACACGTGTGTGCTCAAACACAGACATACGTACCACTCCACACATGCTCATTCTATTTCAACCATTACTACATGAAAAACTTTCCATAGAAAAGGGGTTCTACAGTTTCTTAAAAGGACAGTTTGAGGAAATGTTATAGGGTATAGTCTGAAGCACCATGTGAGTTTTATGTCCATATCTTACTCATGAAATTACATGATAATTCTAGAAATGCCTCACTACTGTGACATCACTTGTTATGAATATAACTATGGGTCATTAGATAATAAAATACAATCAGCTGTAGCTAATATCAGAGTTGCACTGATAAAGTTGGTAAAGCATTTATAAGAAGAAACTAAACAACCTTTAAAACCTCGCAATAAATCAATGCATTCATAAATGTTTCCCCCCAAATACTGATTTTAATCATTAAGTGATTAACAGAGCTGTACTCATGAAAAATGGCCATGAAATCTGCAAATACCTGAGGTACTCACAGCTGTGGAGTAGGGGTTATGAGCTCCAGTATTTTCAGCCCAGCAGCCACATCCATAAAGAGCAGCCTAGGAAAACAGAAAATAGATACATATACTTCCTAAATATTATATGTAATTACCAGTTTTCAACACAAGAAAAAGTCATATCCCATCTTATAAAAAATAGTTTATTAACAACATACAAAATAGACAACAAAACAAAATGCAAACTGTCATAGTGAAACCTATTACACTATATGCTAATTAAAATAAAATATAAGATAGATTGAAAACAAAGGGAAGACTGAAGAACCACACATGAGTTGTTTTCTTGTGCATGCACAGAGTGGGGGAGAGGGAGAGAGAGAACATAAAGTAAAAAAAAATAGCATATAATAGCATAAGTTACATAAAAACTATGCAAGAAATAGTTTAAAACTCTCAAGGATGTATCATCTATTTCTAAATATGAAATAATGCATTACTGTTAACCAGACACTCTCTCTCCCATGCCAATGACACCAGAACTATTCTTCCAACCTAACTGTATCCTGTACTAATCTCTCTGTCCCCTTCATTCTATTCTCCCCAGTAGCAAGCAACATTTAATAAATCAATATATACCTGAGTCAAACCATATTATGCCTCATAACTATATAGAAACAACATATGTCATTCAAAAAACTAATAGGGCTGAAGAGCATCAGGGGATTAAGCACTTGCCCTGCAAGCAAAAGGACCAGAATTTGGATCCCAAATCTACATGAAAAGTCAGGCAGGCATGGCAGTCACCTGCAATCCTGGAACTTGATAGTCAGACACATAATCCCAAAGGCAAGCTGGTTAGCCTGACAAGCCAGAATCAGGGCGCAGGGATTACAGGGTTCCGACCGATATCAGTTCCCACATTACTATGCTCATTTTATAGAAAGCAATAGTTCTGAGACAGTTGCATAATTATATATATAATATTTTTACTATATAGCACCTTTAATACAATTTGACTACCAAAACTGGTAGAGAGCTTTTAAACATTTTTTAAAGGCTTTCTTGAAATGGCTGCCTTTTACTCAGAGTTGAGTAATAGAGGCACAAAGTCTGTATTAATGCTGCATTATTTGCTTTTTGTTTTGTTTTTTTACATTAGATTGTTTTAATTTTTTTTCTCTCTTACAACTTTATTTAAAAAAGAGGAATACAAATACAGATTCTTAAAGGCATTTTGGCATAACACTATATGAATATTTTTGTCAGTACTTAATTCTCTTAGAAAGATAGCATGCATTGAGATCCCACTAGTTACCACAAGCATAAAGTACATGTAGGACAAAATGTAACAGCTGCATTATCTGTTACTGTTCCATTCTAAATAATTTCAGATGGTTAAGAAGGAAGAGAGCTTTAGTCTGCGGTACTAAAGTAAATAATATAGCACTGTCATTGGGACACAAAACCTGCTTGCAGACAGCTGATCACCCAGGGGCATTCTCACTCCTAAGCCCACAGGTAGACTCCAGAGAATCAAATAACCCTATTTTAAAAAAGGGTACAGAGCTAAACAAAGAATTCTCAAGTAAGGAATATCGAGTGGCTGAGAAGCACCTAAAGAAATGCTCAACATCCCTGGTCATCAGGGAAATGCAAATCAAAACAACCCTGAGATTCTACCTCACACCAGTCAGAATGGCTCAGATCAAAAACTCAGGTGACAGCAGATGCTGGCAAGGATGTAGAAAAAGAGGAACACTCCTCCACTGTTGGTGGAATTGCAAGCTGGTACAACCACTCTGGAAATCAGTCTGGAGGTTCCTCAGAAAACTGGACATACTACTACCTGAGGACCCAGCTATACCACTCCTGGGCATATACCCAAAAGTAGCTCCAACATCTAACAAGGACACATGCTCAACCATGTTCATAGCAGCCTTATTTATAATAGCCAGAAGCTGGAAAGAACCCAGATGTCCTTCAACAGAGGAATGGATACAGAAAATATGGTACATTTACACAATGGAGTACTATTCAGCTATTAAAAACAATGACTTCATGAAATTCTTAGGCAAATGGATGGAACTAGAAGCTATCATCCTAATTGAGGTAACCCAGTCACAAAAGAACACACATGGTATGCACTCACTGATAAGCAGATACTAGCCCAAAAAAGTAGGAATACCCAAAAAACAATTCACAGACCTTATGAAGCTCAAAAAGAAGGAAGACCAAAAGGTGGGTGCTTCAGTCCTTCTTAGAAGGGAGAACAAAATACTTACAGGAGGAAATACTGGGACAAAGAGTGGAGTAGGGACTGAAGGAAAGATCATTCAGAGACTGCCTCACTTGGGGATCCATCCCATATGTGGCCACCAAACCCAGTCACTATTGCTGATGCCAAGAAGTGCTTACTGACAGGAGCCTGACATGGATATCGCCTCAGAGGCTCTGCCAGAGCCATACTGATATAGATGAGGATTCTTGCAGCTAACCATCGGACTGGGCATGGGGACCTCAATGGAGGAGGCTAAAGACAGGACTGAAGAAGCTGAAAGAGTTTGCAACCCCCTGGGAAGTACAACATCAACGAACCAAGGAATGCCAAGGCAATGAGGTGGGAATGGGAGCATCTTCATGGAAGCAAAGGAAGGGAGGAGGGGGGATTGGAGAGGGAGGAAAGGGGATTACATTTGAAATGTAAATACATAGAATGTCCAATAAAAAATTTAATAAAAAATAAAGAGAGTAAATAATAGAATAGAAATTTTCTTAAAGAAAAAAAAAAATAAAAGGAGGAGCAATATTGTGTACCCTTTCTTAGGACAGCATCTTCTCTGGCTTTCTGAAAGGTGCCTGCACTTATTTTTTTTTTAAACTAAGGTTTTAGATGATCAGGACAGGACATGGGAAAGTGTCCGGAATTCTCAGTGAAGGACAGTAGTTTCTTCCACTGAGGTCTCACTCTCTCTTGTATTTTGGTGGACTCAGCTGTGCTTTAGGAGAACTTGTTGAATGGCTTCTCTTTATTATGAACTCCATGTACTGAATCAATCCTAAAGGTTTTCTGTTTTTACACTGACCCATAAGTGCTACGAGGAAAACAAAGCATGTTTTTAACATAATGTTTTCAAAAGTAAGAAAAGATGTCCTACTCTGTGTCATACTGGTTGTTGCTTTTATTTTGGGAAGAGTTATTGTTTTAGGATTTTTTTTTCCCAGACAGAATCTCCTATAACGCAGCCTGGTCTCAAACTTAGAATGCAGCTGAACGTGAACCCTGAACTGCTGATCTTGCTGTGTCTGCCTCCCAGTACTGGGGAAAGTAAGTGCCCTCTACCACACCCAGAGGATGCAGCAGTGACACCTGGGTAAGTGCCCTCTGCCACACCCAGAGGATGCAGCAGTGACACCTGGGGATGGCAACTGTGGCCACATGAATATGGGAGATCTCATTGTGACAGTCTCTAAATTCTTAATCAAAGAAGATAGTTAGAGGAAAGCTTTTGTGTTTAGGTAAAAAGACAAACAGAATAGCCACTGTGAACCATTAAGGGCTTTAGAAGGGAATTAAGTTTTTTCCCAAGAGTAGAGTCAGGACTATAGATGGAAGCTGCACCATTAAATGACAAACTATGCCATTTTGAAAGACTCGATAGGTTAAGACATCCTATAGAAACTAGTGAGTTCTCACTTCTCCACTGCTGGTGGGGTTGTAAACTGATACAACCACTCTGGAAATCAGTCTGGCTGTTCCTCAAAAAAATGGACATAGTACTACCTGAAAACCCAGTTATTCCACTTCTGGGCATTTACCCCAGAGACGCTCCAACACACAACAAAGATACATGCACCACAATGTTCATTGCAGCTCTATTTATAATAGCCAGAAGCTGGAAAGAACCCAGATGTCCTTCAGTAGATGAATGGATACAAAACTGTGGTATATTTACACAATGGAGTACTACTCAGCTATCAGAAACAATGACTTAACCAAATTCTTAAGAAAATGGATGCATCTAGAGAATATCATCCTGAGTGAGATAACCCAGTCACAAAAGAACAGACATAATATGCAGTCACTGATAATGGGATACTAACCCCAGAAAGCTCTGAACACCCCAGAAACAACTCACAGACTGTGTGAAGTTCAACAAAAAATATATATATATATATTTTAATTAAAATAGAACTGTATTACATCCCCCTTTCCTTCCTACAGCCCCTCCCAGTTTCTCTCCTATCCCCTCAAATTAATAACCTCTTTTCCTATATTATTGCTACATATATACATATGTGTATGTATATGTACCCACAAATACTTAATTACAACCTTAAAAAATGTATTCATATACTTTTATGCAAAAATGCTTAAAAATTTGTACATTTATCTTTGTTTTTTAAAATAAGGTTTTTCAATAAGACAAAAAAATAAAAAATAAAAATAATTCCAAGGACAAAAGCAAAAAAAAAAAAAAAAAAAAACCCTGACTAAGAAGACTCTAAACTTGACAAATAGACAGTTCCTTAATGTGGGAAAATGTGACTGAAAGAGGGATTTATAGTGAGGAAAAAGTACTATGTACCTGGGAAATGCTCCCCATAAACTGTCTACATGAAAGCGAAAAGGAACAGAAGATCAATCAGTCACCCCACTAGTATACAACTGTAAGAGACCTGTCCACATCGAGGGCTGACTGGGGAATGTCACTGGGAGCTTTGCAAAGACGTGCCCCACAGCTCACTCTGCTCCAAGCAATCACTTAAAACCATGACCAAAGCAACAGTGACATTGACTGTTCTTCAAATGTGAGAGAGAAAAAACTAGTCAGTTTCATTTCAGATGTTGGGAAAGATCCAGATGCTGCGTTTTAAATAAAGTCTTTACCTCTTTAAAAGACTACAGGAAAATGTTCTGATTCACAAATAGTTACTAAGGTCATAAGAAATGTACAAGATCAGGTCATAGACCCAGTTATTATATCAAAGTTATTATTAGGTTTCATTTTCAATGCAGCAGATTGAAGGTGGGAAGGGCATATTGAAAAAAAGCTCTGCAAGAGAACTAAAAATAAGCAAGCATCACATCAATTAGAGCCTCTTCATCACTAGGGGAATGACTGGACATCTTAACTACTCTGTGAAATGGCTAAAGTCAGAGGAGAACACAGAATGCCAAAATGTCACTGTGACTTGAATAAAGGGAAAGATAACTCTTACTCTAAAACCATGTTCAAGCGTAAAAAGCAATGGGCAGGGAGCACTTGCTCCTACAGAGTGGTATTTACCAAGAAAGATGGAAATCAATACACATTTATTGAACGTCTACTACAAACACAGGCCAGTGAACCCAGGCTGCCGGGAAGTGGGGGGGGGGGGGGGGGGGGGGAGAGGCACAAATTACTAGTATAAAAATTAGCAAGAGCGCTGTCACCAGGAGATGGTGCTTTAAAGAAATAAAATTGATCTATATAAAGAAAATGTTCAAGAACAAGAATTTCCCCCCAAGGGAAAAAGTGTCCCTAGTAGTTTAAAAGTCATGCTTAGAAAAGACCTAATTTTGTTTTTAAAAGGAGTTTTAAGAAACCCACGAATCCTTACCTGCCCAACTCTCCCAGGATGTTTCAAGGCCAAGCCTCCACTGGAAACAGCAGCAGCAACATTCCCTTCGTGATCGACCACCACAGCGCCCACTGTGTCCAAAGTGCCCGAGTCATTTTCCTATGGAACAAAGGAATATGAATGTTCACCAGGCCTGGTGTGAAACACCCAGACACGATCACACAGTGGTCAGTGTTCACCAGACCTGTTGTGAGGCATCGGACACGATCACAAAGAGGGCACAGTATTCAGTAGGCCTGTTGTAATTATAACTCAAAAATATCTGAACTACTCCTTAAGTGCGAGATTTATAACTCATTTCTTTATTGTTTTGATTTTTTTTCTCTTAATGTCAATAGTTAAAGGACTGGGAATTTGTGTGTGAAAAGAACTGTAATCTAAGTGAGCCAATAAATGCGACCAATCATGTTTTCAAACATGATTCCATGCAGACTTCCAAGAGTAAGGAACCCATTCAGAAGAGGAGCACAGCATTCACCATCCTGGAATACAAGACACTGTTACCTTCTCATCAATCCCTTGTTTAAGAGAAACTCTGTGACAGTCTCTTTTCTGCTGTCATTAATATGCATGGCAACTGGTGACAGAAAGCTGTGTCACTAACTAGAAGGAATCTTTGTGTCTCTGTGCCTTCTCCCCAGTCCCACATACTGGAGGATTTTAAAGCATAAGTGAATGTCTCCTACCACAAGGGTTTTCTGGACATCCATGCCACAAAGACAGACTTTTGGATAGAACAGAAATGAAAGGAAGCAGGGGAAAGAATCTGTTACCATACATTAAAAAGGAAAGTTTGTGTAAATTGTTAGGTCAGGAGCAGTCTTGATGAGGGCAAGGTTTCCAAACTGTATGCCAAACTCCTGGCATGAATGAAAGAACCCAGCAGAATCACAGGTTCACAAAGGTAGCTAGCTACCACACCACTTAGCTAGGTACTCAGAATACTGAGCAAAACTTATGTGGATTGAGGGATCCTAAGAGGAAAAGAAATGCATAAAGGTATTGACTTTGGCAGAAACACAGTATTGACTTTGGCAGAAAAGGTTCATGGGGATGAAGTAATTACATTTCTTAATCTCACATGTAGCCACACTTGAAGGAAGGGGAGCCAGTGGAGTTAGACTATCATTCCAGAAGGCTACAGTTCTGTTCACAGGCAGGAGCATAACTTTCAGGGACAGTGTCAGGCTCAAGTCCCTGTACCTGGCATCGACTTATGCTTTGAGTATATCTACACTCCCTGTGTGCATACCAAGCCTGATGGTGATTAATTACGGCTTGTGCCACCCTAGTGTCTGAACAAGTCTTTCTCCTTTTCTTCAGAACTGGCTTCATGTGCCATTAAAGGCTGCCACTGATTTAACAGGAATGGCATTGCTCCTCGACAGAATGTATTTTCTTTGCTGGGTAAGACTGAGAATCAAAGTATAGAAATGCACCAAAATGCACTTGAAAAACAAAGTCTGATAACAATCCATGGGGTTATTATCAGCCCCAACCTGAAAAGGGAACTTTTTTAAGGTAAATGTGTTGAGTATTATAAATCACTTTAAGATTTTCATCTTAGTAACTTCAGTTACAAAAGGGTAAATTTCAAGTTTTGTCTTCTCAAGCTTTAATTCACAAACAAATCAAAGAGAATCTGTTTACGTGAAAATTACTTGTTTTTCTTTGTTTTAAATAAACTGCAGTGCTGATCTGGCCTAAGCATCCTACATGACAGATTGTACAGGGAAGCATGGCACAAACAGAATGTCACACAGTTTGAGCTGCAGCAACTGTCCTGCATTTCAGCTGGGATCCTATAAACGAGAAACTCTTCTACCTAACCCAAACACTATAAAAACGTCTAAAAACAAGTGTCCGTATAGCTGGGCTATGCAGATGGATTTACTGTAATGTGGTTTTAAAAATAAAAAAAGCCGAAAAGAGGATTCTGTTCTAAATTAAGCTCTATATTCCTAGGAGTCTACAACACCTGCAAAAATCAGAACTACTTCATAAATACTTCAAAACCATTCCACAGACTTCATATACTACAAGGCAAACTTTAAGATAATGAAGTAATATTTAAGGACTTTTATGAAGTGTAGATAAACTGAATTAAAGACAAATATTGGTATATTTGGCATAATAATCTCACAGAGCTCATTTGTATGGGAATGAACTCTTTGGTTAAAGCACACAATCACTGTTACTATACCAACTTACCATTACACTCTTACACCCCATAAATATTTAAAAATATACAGGCCACAGATACGCATGTACCTATTGTCCCTAACTGAAGCAGGCTATTTATGTAAGTTTTCTGATAAAACTGTGACTAAAAAACAACTATGTACACTATAGTAGCTTTTTGGTTGTTTTTTTTTTTCTTTTCTTTTCTTTTTAAGAATAAAAACATACATATAAATTGGTCAGGAAGCATACCAGTATTATGGAAAAGATTGAAATCAACTTTCTAATAGTGATTTTATTTTTCTGTGCTCTAAGATGGAGACAGCTTTCATACCGTTATTATGAGAATGAATGGAAGTGATATCTGTGAACTACTTTAAAGGTCATAAATCTCTTGGGGGTTCAAAACAAAAAGGTTTGCACCAGAAAATCCTACCTCTAGCCAGGTTCTCTAACGCTGAAGCATCTAAAAGGTGCCACTCACCTATCACTTGTCTCGTTGCCATTAAAACTGTCTTTCATTTATACAAAGTTCCTTAATGATCAACCTCCTAGGTGTAAGAATAAGTCTTAAACCCAAAGAAGTTAAACAAGAAGGCCTAACTTAGGATGATTCAATCCCGCTTAGAAGTGGAAACAAAATAGTCATGGGAGGCAGAGGGACCTGGGTGGGAGAAGAGAGGGCAAGGTGAATGGGGGCGAGGGGTGGAAATCAGGCGTGGGGAGAGGCAGGGGAGGAGAACCAATAGCCATATGCAGCTGCCAGCGGTGGAGGAATTCTCTCGGAACTCCCAGAGACCCAGGATGAAGGAGGCACCCAGGAGTCAATGTACATGACCTTAGCTGAAATGCCCAACAGAGACCATCTCCAGCAGACAGACGGGACCCCCCAGGGGAGGGATGGGAACACCAGTCCACCTACAAAACTTGACCCAAAATTAGACCTGTCTGAAAGAAATGTAAGGACAAACATGAAGCAGAGACTGAAGAAATGGCTGACCAGTGACTGGCCCATTTTGAGACCCATCCCATGGGCAGGTACCAATCCTTCACACTATTAATGATGCTATGTTGTGATTGCAGATAGGAGCCTAGCATAGCTGCCCTCTGAGAGGCTCTACACAGCAGCTGACTGAGACAGACCCACAGCTAAACACTGGATGGAGGCCAGTGACCCATATGGAAGAGTTAGGGATAAGACTGAAGGCCCTCAAGCAGGCGGCAACCCCACAAGAAGACCAACAGTATCAATAAACCTGGACCACTGGGAGCTCCCAGAACCAAAGAGCACACACAGGCTGGTCTGAGAACCCTGCATATTTAGCAGAGGCTTCGGTGGAAAAGGATGAACTTAATCCTGCAAAGGCTTGATGCACCAGGGTAGGAGAATACACAGGGAGGGTGTCTGCCCTCTCAGTGTTCAAAGGGAGCGGAGATGGGAGAAAGAACTTTGTGAGGGGGACTGGGACGGGGGACAGTATTTCGAATGTAATTAACAAAAAAATAAATAAATCTTAAGTATATGAATGTATCTGGGACTTGGTATGTCATGGAATTATCCTAACAGTAAAGATCACGGTGATAGTCAATCAAGGCAACAATTAGAATATATTAAATCCTCCCAATGATTGATTACACCTAAGAGCACCATCAAAGCTAGTAAGATTCCTCTTTCAGAAAGAGGAGTCTCTGTGCCCTACAAGACAATTCAGCAATGCTATCTTAAGGACTCCTTATTTTATTAGATTTCTTATATGCATGAGCATTTTGTCCACACACATGTATGTTACCATGTGTGCTAGTTCTCAGATTTCAGAAGGCACTGGATACCTTGGAATTGAAGTTATACATGGTTTAAGTTACATGAGAGTTCTGGGAACCAAACTTGGGTTCTTTGAAAGAAAAAAAAAATGCCCTCACCTGCTGAGCTCTCATCAGCATTAGCTGCACCTGTGAGTATCTGGAGGAAAAATAGAAAGACGGCTCTGGCCACAGGAGACCAAAGTCTCATTCAATATTTGTTTCCAGCAAATCAATGCCTTATAATATATAAAAGGTATTTATTTCCTAAATTTTTCAACAAATGTTGCAATTTTTCAACGGAAAACAGATTATGTATGCTTTTAAGAGGATTTCTTATTACATGGATTATAATGGTAATTATAAATTAACACCACATAAAAGATCCACAATAGTACACTGAGAATTACCAACTCTCCAAGTGCACAGAAGGCTGTTTCCAAAAAGGCAGACCCTGTACAACATCGTTCTGGGATTGGAAAATAAGAACAGGTAAGATGCTACTCACTAACTGATGACAGCTGTTAGGAGAGGGCGAAGTCAGTTCTCTAGAGATGCGGTCCTGGGAGGTCTGTCATGCTTCAATGGATGGCCCTACACACATGCACATAAGGACAGTACAAACTGGACTCAGTGGGTTATAGATAGACAGATGGATGGACAGACAAAACAGACACACAGAGACATTAGGTTGAGGAGACAGATACAAAAAGTTATGTGCAGGACTAAAGGCTGGAGTGACTATGATCAAAAAAAATGTTTTATGTATGCATAAAATTATCAAAAAATAAACAATGTGTTAAAAAGAAAAAGGGAGCTCTATTTAAAATTTTATATATGTATGTATATGTTTTAGGAAGCATAGACAGTTGTACATCCTTATGACATCCTTGAAAGGTTTCTGTGCTAGTTATGCTATAGATTCCCTCCTTAAGACATTCATTTAACCCTTCATGTTCCAGCGTGCTCACTGTAACCCTTCATACTGCTACATTCTATCTGTCCTTTCTTGAAAGCCCTCAATCCCATGGCCCTTTACTAGCCTTTCTAAGCTCCATGGGAATTCCAAACAGAGCACGTGTATCTGAAGAGTCAAAGCTACCATCCACAAATGAGAAAAAGATACAAGATCTGTCTTTCTGGGTCTGGGCTACCTCACTGAGAATATGATATCCATCTATTTACCTGGGACTTTCATATTTTCACTTTTCTCAACAGCTAAATAATATGCCCCATTGTGTCAGTGTATAGCATTTTCACTCTCCATCCATCAGTTGATAGATATCTATATTGCTTCTATTCCCTGGTTATTCTGAATAGAACAGTAATGAACATGAATGAACAGATGGGGCACGAATGGTCTCCCTAATAGACACTATAGGCTAACAAATAAAAAGCCTACAACCAGGAAGGGGTTAGCACTTTTGAAACTGTTAAAACTATTCTGAAATGGGAGGAAAGGTCTTTGGTCCAGTGAAGGCTTGTTTTCCCAGTGTAGGGGAATGAGAAGGTGCTGAGGTGGGAGAGGGTGGTTGGGAGAGGGAACACCTTCATGGAGGCAATGGGAGGAGGAGGGGTATGGGATTAAGGGAAAGGAATAACATCTGAAATGTAAATGTAGAGAATACCCCCCACAAAAAAAGAAGAAACTGCCCCACAGACCACCAACACTGTAGGCTATTGCCAATGCTATTTCAAACTGTATTGCTGAAGACACTACATACATGAGTCATAGAATATGGAGAAATCAGCCTGGCCCTGACGTCAAAACCCATCATAGCTTTCATAGTGCTGCATGATGTTGGCGACACTGTTGGAGAAGAAAGGTAAGCATCAATCTTAACAAGCTGTGAACCCTGCAAGCAGCAATACTAACTGGCCTGAAGACAGTGGCAGCGATGCCATGAGAGTAACCAACCACCTTCTCACTGAATTTAAGGTCTGCTCCACACGTTGAACCCACGCCTGGTACAATTATCAGAGCTGAGATTACAGGGTTGGACTGGTCACAGGCCCAAAAAGAGAGCCTACCATTGTTATTTTGCTAAATGAACACTATGTTAACTGACTCCTAATTGCTTATCTTTATATCCATAGATTAGTAAATCTTATTATAAACTTCTATTTGTAGTACATGATCAACACAGACATCCATGACTGACCAAGATGCAGAAAATGAGAGATATGAAATGCTCAGAACTAAATGAAACATATATAACAATCCTCCAACCAAGACTTAGGGGTCACTTCCTAAGAGGGAGTAGAAAGACTAAGAGCCAGAGGTAGTGGATTACTAAAAAAAAAACAATAGTGTTTTCTGAACAGAACAGGGCAGCTGCACACATGGACCCACAGCCACAGGAATAACATGCACATGACCTGAACAAGCTCAGGCCAGACAGAATCCCATAGGACGGAAGGTGGTCATGAAGTCCAGACTCGCACTGAGGAAATACTCCCAGTCCATGGCTGCAGGGAGAATGGTGGTTTTCCTTAAAGGTATGGCCCCTAATAAGTGAACCACATCCCAGTGGGGAGCCACATAACCAAGACTAAATGGGTGGCATACACTGAGATTAACAGGTCAAACCAAACAAACAACCCACGATGTTGGGTCAGAAGGAGAGGGGAGAGTGGACAGGGAAGAAGCAGGGAAAGTGGTGAATATAATAAAAATATATTGCCAGCAATTTTCAAAGTAATAGAAATAAAATTTCTAAAAATTCAAAAGTATAAGTCTTAGACATTGGTGTTTTAAAAAACAAAACACCTCTTTGATGTATCTGCTTCTTTTTGTTCTAGAGCTTTCAGTTGTGCTGTCAAGTTGCTAGTGTTTGCTCACTCTGGTTTCTTTTTGGAGGTGCTCAGTGCTGAGTTCTCCTCTTAGCTGTGCTTTCATTGTATCCCATAAGTTTGGGTATGTTGTCCCTTCATTTTTGTTAAATTCTAAGAAGTCTTTGAATTCTTTCTTTATTTCTTCCTTGACCAAGCGGTCATAGTAGAGAGCACTGTTTAGCTTCCATGTGTATGTGGGCTTTCTGTTGTTGTTGAAGACCAGCCTTAGTCCATGGTGATCTGATAGAATGCATGAAATTATTCCGACCTTCTTGTATCTGTTGAGGCCTGTTTTGTGACCAACTATATGGTCAGTTTTGGAGAAGGTACCATGAGGTGCTGAGAAATTTCCTGAACAGAACACCAATGGCTTATGCTCTGAGATCAAGAGTCGACAAATGAGACCTCATGAAACTGCAAAGCTTCTTTAAGGCCAAGGACACTGTCAAAAGGACAAAACAGCAACTGACAGATTGGGAAAAGATCTTTACCAATCCTACATCTGATAGAGGGCTAGTATCCAATATATACAAGGTACTCAAGAAGCTATACCCTAGAGAATCAAATAATCCTATTAAAAAATGGGGTACAGAGCAACAGAGACTTTTCAACAGAGGAATATCGAATGGCTGAGAAGCACCTAAAGAAATGCTCAACATCCCTAGTCATCAGGGAAATGCAAATCAAAACAACCCTAAGATTCAACCTCACACCAGTCAGAATGACTAAGATCAAAAATTCAGATGACAGCAGATGCTGGCGAGGATGTGGAGAAAGAGGAACACTCCTCCACTGTTGGTGAGGTTGTAAACTGATGCAACCACTCTGGAAATCAGTCTGGCGGTTCCTCAGAAAACTGGACATAGTGCTACCTGAGGACCCAGCTATATCACTCCTGGGCATATACTCAAAAGTAGCTCCAACATCTAACAAGGACACATGCTCAACAATGTTCATAGCAACCTTATTTATAATAGCCAGAAGCTGGAAGGAACCCAGATGTCCCTCAACAGAGGAATGGATATAGAAATTGTGGTACATATACACAATGGAGTACTACTATTAGAAACAAGTTCATAAAATTCCTAGGCAAATAGATGGAACCTGAAGCTATCATCCTGATTGAGGTAACCCAGTCACAAAAGAAAACTCATGGTATGTACTCACTTATAAGCAGATACTAGAGCCCCCCCCCCAAAAAAAGGGCTCAGAATACCCAAGAAACCATCCACAGAACTTATGAAGCTCAAAAAAAAGAATGACCAGAATGTGGGTGCCTCAGTCTTTCTTAGAAGGGAGAACAAAACAGGGAAAAATACAAGGTCAAATAGAGGAGCAGGGATTGAAGTAAAGATCTACAGAGACTGCCTCACCTGGAGAACCACCCCATATACAGTCACCAAACCTGAGCACTATTGCTGATGCCAAGAAGTGTTTACTGGCAGGAAGCAGACATGAATGTCTCCTCAGAGGCTCTGCCAGAGTCATATAGATACAGATGATGATGCTTGCAGCTAAACATCAGACTGAACACGGGGATTCCAATGAAAAAGCTAGAGAAAGGACTGTAATAGCTGAAAGATTTGCATCCTCATGGGAAGAACAGCATCAGCCAAGGCACTAAGGTGGAGAGGGACATCTTCATGATCAAGTTGAGGGGGAGAAGGGAGGGGAGTCGGGGAAAGGGTATAACATTTGAAATGTAAACACAGAGAATATCCAAAAAATGTAAAAAAAACAAAAAACAAACAAACAAAAAAACCTTTCAAGCCAGGTGATGGTAACATACTTTTACTCCCAGCACTAGGCAGGCAGATCTATGTGAGTTCAAGGTCACCCTGATCAACAGAGCAAGTCCCACTACAGCCAAAGCTAGACAGAGAAACTGTCTGGAAAACAAACAAACATAGCCTTCAAATAATGAATTCTTTGTTTTGTTTTTTTTTTCTCTGTAAAATAAAGCAATTTGAGAGCCAGTGTGAAGGTCAAAGGAAAATGTTTCTGACGGTTTCTCTCCCGCCAGCTTGTAGAATTCAGAATTACAGTCAGGCCAGTACACAAGCTCCTCTATACGCTCAGGTTTTTTCTCTCGCCAAAAGTTAATTAATGCAACTTTTAAATAATTATTGTTCTTACTCATATATTATTTAACAACATTTAACATATATACCTAGTAAGCCATTGGTAAGCATTAGACCTGAGATATTGAGAGCTGAAACATTATCTATGTGATTTTTTCCAAGCTCTTGAGGATAACAGAAATTAGATCATGAACTCCACTATGGAAGCTAAGCCCTGAGAAGCTGGTGCAGAGCTGAATGTGGAGCACTGGAGCTGCGCACTCAAGGCTGAGGGAGGAACCCTGCAGCTTGAACAATGCCTGGCCGCATAGCAAGACAGTCTTACAGAAACAGAAATTAGTTTAAACATTTAATAACAAACACATCTAATTTGACTTAACTGTATAAATGCTAACCACACTTTTAATTCTAAATCAAATTCTAAAATCCTATATGAGGTTTAACACTAGCATGACTCAGCAGCTAAACCCTTAAGAATTTATCACTGACAAACACAGACGTCTTGCCAAGGAAATTCAGACCATTCATAATTGCAAGAACCAAAAGCTGGAAAGGACTCAGATGCCTATCAACAGAATAATATGTAGACAAATTATGATGTCACCAATATCAGGGGACTGCTCAGCAGTTAAATGGAACTAATAGCACACATAACAATGTGTAACAGACAGAGACAGTAGGAGAGGATACGGCACAGCAACGATGTCTCCATTTGTATAAAGTTTTGGAACAGGTTGAAATATGAGGAAAGCAACTGAGAAGTGCCTTAAGTCAATGGGACAGTATCTAAGAAGCATGAGGAGATGTTACTAAGTAATGGGAGTGTTTATGGGCTATAAGATTATACACACATCAAAATTCATTGAATTTTATACTTTATGTTTTATTTTTCAATTTTTTCTATTTCCATGTGTTTAAGACACAGTAACACATTTTTAGCAATTGTAAATAAAAAAGAAAAGGTATCATGGAAATTTTTAAAAATAAGGGAGATACAGATAAAACAATGTCTAATCTCCAGCAAACTCAGAACAATGGATACATAATATATACAACATGAATAATATATATAAAGGGGGAAAATAAGAAGAAAATGAATTTAATGTTCCAGAACTGATGATGGAACAAAGAATCCACAACTTGGAGAACTTGTCAAAAGGGACAGGATGGGGAGAGGGAGGAGGGGGACAGGATGGGGAGAGGGAGGAGGGGGAGGGGGACAGGATGGGGAGAGGGAGAAGGGGGACAGGATGGGGAGAGGGAGGAAGGGGGACAGGATGGGGAAAGGGAGGAAGGGGGACAGGATGGGGAGAGGGAGGAGAGGACAGGATGGGGAGAGGGAGGAGGGGACAAGATGGGGAGAGGGAGGAGGGGGACAGGATGGGGAGAGGAAGGAGGGGACAGGATGGGGAGAGGGAGGAGGGGGACAGAATGGGGAGAGGAAGGAGGGGGACAGGATGGGGAGAGGGAGGAGGGGGACAGGATGGGGAGAGGGAGGAGGGGACAGGATGGGGAGGAGGAGGGAGGAGGGGACAGGATGGGGAGAGGGAGGAGGGGGACAGGATGGGGAGAGGGAGGAGGGGGACAGGATGGGGAGAGGGAGGAGGGGACAGGATGGGGAGAGGGAGGAGGGGGACAGGATGGGGAGAGGGAGGAGGGGGACAGGATGGGGAGAGGGAGGAGGGGGACAGGATGGGGAGAAGGAGGAGGGAGGAGGGGACAGGATGGGGAGAGGGAGGAAATGGACCACTTACAATGAAATGACAAATTCCCAAAAGCTGATTTGACAGAAAATCATGCTTGTCATGGTATCTTCCCCCAAAAGATACAAGTCTAAATAGATACCCGATAAAACTATATTTTAAAAACAAAATTAAATAAGCATACTTGGGAACACATAAACAGGAGACCTGACTTTAAAGAAACCCTGAGTGGCCCTTCTCTAAATATATAAACTGCAGCCTGTCTTGACTGTTCATGAACCCTGTACACCACACACCCATGTGTGTCTTTATAGTTCCTTTTTTCTACTGGATTTTTTCTAAGATATAATATCATCATCTAAAATATTAACTTTATTTGAACTGCATGTTATTTTTCAAATTAAACTATTTTTAATTTAAATAGTTTTAAACTATTTTTATTTAATTTAAATAATTTAAAACTATTTTAAAATTTAATTTAAGTTTCTTTTAAATTTATCTATATGTGGTGTGTGTGTGTGTGTGTGTGTGTGTGTGTGTGTGTGTGTGTGTGTGTTGCCTGTAAGAATGGCTGTGCACCATGGGGCACACCTAGTGCCTGTAAAGGCCAGGCAAGAGAAAGTCAGGTCCCCAAGGACTGAAGTCACAAGATGCTTGCAGGCTGCCATGTGTGTGCTTGAACTCAAACCCAGGTCATCAGGAAGGGCTGCCAGTGTTCTTAAAGGCTGCTGAGCATCGTGCAAGCCCTACATCGTTTATTTCTACCACAGGACTATAGGCCTTGAGACGACAGGAACTTTTGTGTATTTCATTACTATATGTCAACACTAAAAATAGCAGCTGATATCTCTAAGGTACTTCATGAATGAATGAATAGATAATATACTTCAAAAGAGCTGGACATATTATGAACCAATGGTAGACCATATGCCTAGCATAAATGGAGTCTTAGGTCTCAATCTGAAGTATAGCACCCACTAGAGAAAAATAACAAAAACAAAAAACAAAAGAAAAATCCAAAGGCCGTCATAACTATAGAAACATAGAAGTAAATCAAATGGCAAATCTACATCTGCAATAAAAGCAATATTGTCTTTAAAAATATTTTATTAATAATGTTCAACTGCTTTTTTAAAAAAATTCCTTTTTGAGTTTTTAACTTTGTTTAGTTTTTTTTTTTTTTTTTTGCAGTGATAATTTTGAACCAAAGGCCTCCACATGCTATGCATGTGTCTCAGCACTGAACCGCGTCTCCAGCCCTGGCTATATGTTAGTTCTAAGTAACATCGTTAATGCATTAAAGCTACAAACAGGTTAAAAGTAAAAGAACATATAGGAGATTTAGATATTCTAAGCAAATAGTAACCTAAACAATGAAAGTATTTTAATATCATGCTTTTCAAACAAAAAGCATTAATAGAAACAAAAAGAATATGATAAACGCTCAAAATTCTACTTCACTGAGAAGATAAAATAAGTCTAAATTCATACTTAAATGAATTACTTAATTCATAATTAAATGAATTACAATACTTAAAAACTTATGTGAAGTTGCTTTAGATGAACACATGTAAAGTAAAAACCACTAAGAAAAACATCAGCAAACTGTAATGAGCTTTTTCAAAACATTTCTTCCCTTCATAAGTAGATTAAGTTAAAAAACGGGCATGGCCAATACATCACAGCTGGACTGACAGGTGCTCATACGCTGTTCTCAGCAATTACACAGGAAACACTATCTTAAAAGCACACACGAATGTTTACAAGTTATCATACATTAAACTATAAATCACAACAAATTTTAAAAAACAACATCAAAAAGAATACACGCTGACTATAAAACACAGGAATCAATAAAATTTGAAAATTAAAAAATAAAACACTTCTGAAGAATTTGTGGATCAAATAAAACTAAATGGAAACAAAGCCCAACGAGTAAACGCAACACTTTCAGAAATGCAGGAAAATCGGGGCTTGGAAGAAAATTTACATACACAGTTGATTTTGGAAAACTAATGTCCAATTAAAGAAGTCAGAAAGAGAGCGGGTTAAACAGAATATCTAGGAAAAAAATGAAGAATGTTAATGAAGAAATTAACACCACATAGAGATCAAAACAAGCAAATTTGGTTCTGAGTGGGGAAAACTTAAGTAAACTGAATGAATTCAATCTGGTGTACAACCATTTTCTTTGCCACTGATACCTCAGCAAAAGACCATCCTCCTGTTGGCTTTTCACTCCCAACCCCAACCCTTCCTTCCCACCCCGACACCCATCTAAAATCCTGCAGCCTCAAAATACTCCAAAAAGGTTTCCTGAGTCACTTCTCACTCTAAAAACGCTCTACATGGGTTTGTTCTAGGCTGGGGTTACTGTGTAGAGAACAAACGCTATGAAACAGTGACTCCTACTCTGGACTCTGAAAGAGAACGCTGCTCTGTGAACTCACCGTGAGGAGGCTGCTTTCCTGTCAGGGATCGGGGCTGACTGCGGTCTGTGGGCCTCCGCGTGCTCTCTTCTGCACAGTCTCCAGGAGGCCCTGCCCTACAGGTCACTGCTCTGGGCCCACGGCTGCCTCCACACTGCAGTGCACACCTTCTCACACAAGCTGACTCTACTTCAGGACGGTTTACATGCCCATTAGTCCACTGTTCAAAATTAGCGTCTAAAGATTTACCCGTCAGACATTCACCTCTCATTCCATCTACAAAGAAATACAAGTCTCGATTCCGACCACGCACTCTTACATTCACTGTCTTATTTGCCCGATTCCTGCCTTCTCCCGCACTGAGGCCATCTGACACTGTATCATACTCTTCTTATTTTTACTCAGGTTTCTTTGCTCCAAAATTTCCTCTTTCCTAAAATCTTTAATAAGTGATACTCATCCCAAAGTTTTGTTCGACTGTGTTTTCTCCCCTGGGTAATAAACCAACAAAAGCGCTATAGTGAAATCAACATCTGAAAACCCCAGGAGGAGGCATTTCACAGACACTACCTCACTGACAGCAGGCGCACCACATGCTACGGGAAGGTCAAAGACACACAAACAAGCTAAAACACTGTTCATTAATAGAGGGCAACTGACTCTTTATAAGAGCAGGCAACATTTTTCAATTTAGTTGTCCAATTTAGCTCTTTCAAGGAACACCTGGCCAAAGCCTGGAACATAGGCTTTCTTTCATTTTGGGCTTACCCTCACTTTCTCTGGATAAAATTACACTTTTAAACGCCAGAACTCCACTGGCCTTTGAACTGAGTCTTAAAGCAGTGGGGAACAGCAGATAAAGGACTAGAAAAGAGCACAGACAAGCTGGATCTTATTCCTGCCACAGAAACTCTATAACAACTAGGATGGCCCACTTAACTTGATTTAAATGGGACCCTCTCCATATCGAAGAATAATAATTAATACTGACTTAATAAAACACTGTTAAGTTGCTTTACAGGCCATGAGATTTTATAAGCAGAGCACTATCTGTTTAGCCAATTATGAGTATTTCCACAAAAACAAAAATTATTCAACTCATAAAAATTTAACTAAAGGCAAGCATATTAAAAAGCAAAAAGAAAGTGAAATGTTCATGTGTTCTTTCTCCTTTTGTTCTCTGATAGACTGGAATCTTATTAGAAAACAGGTAAGTCAAGAGAGCTAACGAAATGGGCGAGGAGCATTATATATTTTCAAATGTCATCCAATTTAACCTCAACGATGTTTTCAGAGCCTACATTTGACACAAACAGGTCCTAGGATGTGCCCCATTCATGTGTCCTTCTGAGCATTCTCCTCATTTGGACCCAGGTACAGTTAGAACAAATAAATGTAGAGTTTGGGGCAGGAAAACACCTCTGCGCGTGGACTTAATTTCTCTAGGGCCTGTAATTTTTATTAAATTCTTCAAACAACTTAACTAGGTAGGTCAACTAACACTCCCTACTGGACAAGCTGTTCAGAGCAGTTGGGCTTGCCCGGCATTTGTTACAATAAAACGGGGCAGCCCTGCCAATCAGCCCTTTACTTCTCATGTGCAGATCCTGTGCCTCAACCAAGCTCATCCGTTTGAAGGCTGCTGACCCTGATCCCTCTTCACAGCCTGCCGGAGGAAGTCAGCTGAGCTCAGCCCTCTCCATCCGGCCCCAGTCGCTGTCCCGGGTCTCTGGCGTGGTCTTGACACACAGCAAGTGACATGCTTGATGCCACAGGGCAGCTCCTGAGCCCCCAATGCTTTCTTCACTAACTACAACCTGTTTTTAAAGCTTCCCAAGAATATTCTGCAGTCGTTCACTGACTAGAACGTTGAGAATAAAAGTAGAAATAAACGGCATTGGAGAAGGAACCTCAAGACCACAGACGCATGTGCTCAAGCCTGTGCATCCCTCAGTGTCACCTCCTGGTGACACTTTCACCGAGACAGAAGACCAGCAAACGAGTGAAGCAGCGCTGCTTGGGCTTTAAAATGGACCCGTGAAGTTTTCTTCACAGAAAAGGTGACAGTGCTCACACAGCTAAAATGCTGTCACTATACCCCAAAGAAAAGAATATTTACACACCTGTCACTTGCAGTAATGTTCAGACAATTAAAAAACACCTATGCTTACCAGGTAATCCACATTTTCATCCTATAAGGCCTTTGCCCACACTTGCAAAGTCACACATCAAAATAAGCATGTGCCAAGAAATGAATGGGCATTCTTGATGTGCTGAGGTTTAATTCCTTCCTAGGATGTAAGGGACATGGCCTTGAAGTACATCTGTAAAACAGGCATTTTCACCCTGTGTAACAGGAAAGGTACTTGCTCATATTTCTCTGGGTGAGCACGCCCCCTCGTGGACAATTCCATACTTACCTTTTCAGAAGTCTCAGTATTTCCTGGTCCATGTTTCCCTTTCCTGCTTACATATCTTTAGTATCACCCCTTAATAGCTACAATACAACAATATTACTTAATAGTGTAACGAACCTAACTTCTACTTTGTTGTAAATTCCTGTATATGTTTATTAACAAAAACTTAAGCACAGATTTGACCCTGCCTAAATTTAACCAACTAACAAAATCAAACTTTAGTTGAGCCTACAAGATAAATATAATGACATGTTTTTTCTTTGAAATTAATATCAGAATCTGTTTTAGATGATTAGATAATTAAATCACACTTTCTATGAACTAGAAAAGGATAAAACTACACGTTCGTACTTTCATGAGCTAACACAAAATAATAATACATAGGAATCTCAAGGTGACAGATGTAAAAATTAAGCAATCCAACTTGAAAGGTACTTCCTAATTAATTCATCAACTAGGTAGGGGGGAAATGTATTTTTATCTCAGTGGAATTGGCGCTAGTCCTGAAAGTAGGACCAGAATTAAAACATTAGGAGGCAGAGAAATAGCTGTTGCTTTGTTACCAATTATTATTCCATAAATACTGAGGCATGAGTAAAACCAGAATTGAGACCAACAAATCCATAAGTAAAAAGCTAAGTAGAAAAACAAAACCTTCTTTTTCTTTGAGACATGTGCTGTCATCCTCCAAGCATGGCTCCATATGCAATCTGAAACTTCACTCTGGCTCACTTAACATTTTAACTTCAATTTAAAAAGTCTTCATTTCTGACCTTGTTGGTTTGGTGTTTAAATGCCTCCTATATCATATGCCATAAATCTTTCTTTTCCTGGACTTTGGAAAGTTTCTGCTGTAATTTGATTGAATCTATTTTCTACATCTTGAGCATGGAATTCCCCTACATTGATCCACAGGTCTTTTTGGTCTTTTCATAGTACTCTATATAAGTATAGAGCCCTCTCTTAATGCCTTAATATTAATTTATAGGGTCATTCCTGTTTACTTATTAACATGACATTTATTTATGAGTGGGGTGTCACACATGCTGGGTCACGCATGGCAGAGGCAATGCACAAAAATGGAGGGTGCTGCCTGCTAGCTGCTATGGTTGTGTTCAACTAACTTTGATTTATCCAGTAGTGCCACCCATAGTGAGATGAAACCTCCTACACTAATTAACAATCAAAATAAACCACACCCCACACAGGCCAACAGGCCAATCTAATGTAGACAAATCCTTAGGTGAGATTTTTTTCCCCCAGATGTTTCTAGATTATGCCAAACTGACAGTTAAATCTAACCATGGCCATTAGTGTGGTTGTGATGCTGCTTCCATGACTACGGAACTCCCTGTTGAATACTGGTACCTAAAGTGCCTTTGATATCCTGGCTCCAACAAAGTTTTCCTCTAACTACTGCAGAGTTCAGTTTCCAGGTATTTTCCTTGCAGCATAGATGTATTCTGCTGGCCAGCTTTCAGCATATAGTCCTGTGACCCTTGCTTTGGGTTCGGTAAGAGTATAATTCATGTAGACTCTGGGATTACCAAGCAAACAATTGGTCAAAGTTGGGGAAATTGAGGTCACTATTTTTAATGCCATATTTCATCTCTATGAGAAGACTTTCTTGAAGTCTCTTCTGCTGTCGTGTACAAATTTTCGCTCCCTCTTTTTACCCGCTTTAAAAGGTTGTTATTCTGGGGCTATAAGTACTGGATGAGGCGCACATCACCTCTTCCCTGGACCACTGCACTGCATGTCCATTAGCAGTTCCTGAGACCCACACATTGCTGACATTCCAAGTTGTCTCCAATGCTTTACAACTTATCTCAACTCAGACAAGAGAAACATTCCAATTTGTTTTTTGTTTAAAATCATTTCCATAGAATAAGCAGAAAGTAAGTCATCAACAAAAGATAATAAAGTAAGAAATGTGTATTAAAATATTACACAGCATAACCATGTTTATTGAGAATGTGTTCTAATATCACATGGCAAATTTCAACAATACAAAACTTCTAACTGTTTCTGTACCAATCCAGTTTATGAAAAAAATTAGAAACATGGATGAAAAAGTTACGACCATGAAAGAAAAGTTAACAAAGTAAATTTAAATTTTTGAAAAAAGAAGCAAATGTAAATACTAGAAATTAAAAATTATGGATGAAAAATTTTATAAAAGTACACTGGAAAATATGGCCAAAGACTCTGCCAAACAGAAATAAGAAAGATATTAGGAATAGACATCATCAAGAAAATATTATAATTAAAAATTAATGAGGAAAAAAATAAATGGACACCAATCATTATATAGGATACTCTATGATATCATCAAGAAAGGTTCCATGGGATAGAAAACTGAGAGTAAAAATTGAAGGCACAAAAAATATATCCATGAAATTGTAGCATAAATTCCCTAAATCTAGAAAAATAAAGACATTACTCAAATGCAAGTAGCATTTAAAATCTCCCCCCCCCCCAAAAAACATGACCACAGAAGATCCTTACAACACATTTAGTCAAAAAGTCAGGAACATAAGACAAACAATATCAAACTATGTAAGGATAAAAGGGCCAGTGACATCATAGCTCAGTAGATTAAATGTGCTTGCTGTCAAATCAAGAGACTTGAGCTGGAGCCCGAGATCCATATGGTAGAAGAAAACTTACTTCTTCAAGTTACCCTCTGACCTCCACAATGCACCACGGCACTTGTATTTGCACCAGATGTGTGTGGGGAGAGGGAATGAATGAATGAGTGAATGAATGAATGAATGAATTAAAATGTTTTAACTAACTTTTTAAAAAATATGTAAGAAAACAAAAACACCAATATGCCAAGATCAACAACAGGTCTCTCATCTTCCATAATAAAAGCCAGGAAAGCATGTAACAAAACATGTCAAGTCCTGGAAGTAAATAACTGCTAAGCAAGATTGGTATATTCAACAAAACTTCTTTCTTTTTAATCACTTTTTAATCTGTATTTCTTAATGAAGAAACAGCATTTCAAGAAGAGAGCACACTAAGGCATTTGTAGACTCCAAGCCAACTGCAGAAGGTTCTTGAAGAAATTCCACAACAGAGGAAGGAGCACAGCCTTAACCTTGTAGGAACAAAGAAACATCAGAAAGGAGCAAGTGAGTGGGAGCCATAAAAGAACACTGATGGGGAGAAAGTAAAAGATAAACAACAATCTAACCAATCAGAAAACAATGGACAAAATAACAAACAGAGAGATGCAAGATGGGTTGATTAAGAATTAAAACACAGATTCAGCTATCTGTTGTCATAAAAACCACATCTCACTAGTAAAGTTACCCACAGGCTTAGAGGCCAAAAATGGAAGACAATATACTAAGAGAATGTAAGAACATGGTTCAGCTATTCTGGTATTCACACACACACACACACACACACACACACACACACACACACGGGGGGGAGGGGGCAAGGGGGAAGGGGGAGGGAGAGAGGGAGAGGGAGAGGGAGAGCTAACAATCATCACAGTCTACGACAGGGACTGGAGAGGCCATTATATGGGCTAGACAGGTAGCTCAGAGTGAAGAGTTCTTCGGGGACACAGGTTTAGTTTCCTAGGATGTATGTTCAGGCTTACAACCAACTGTAACTCTAGTTCCAGGGGATCCAACAGGCTCTTTTGGCCTCTTCAAGCACAAAGCTTACAAATGGTGCAAAGATATACATGCAGACACAATGCCCACACAAATAAAATAAATACATCTTTTTTTAAAGGCCACTATATTTTAACAAAAGAATATTTCACCACCAAGATATAACAGATGTAAATAGGTTAATATTGAATATTAGGACCAACAATTTCAAAACCAAGCAAACAATGGGCATCAAAACCAAATAGATCTTCATATAATAATAGAGCAAAATTACTAGATTTCCCTATCCCAGGATTAAACTTAACAGCAGCAAAAAAAATTTCAAAATTAAACAACTATCAAATAGGCATGACAGATATCTCCAGACCACTCCGTCTGAGACAGTGGCTCTCAGCAGGGGTCACCTAAGATCATCGAAACAGAGAGGTACATTACAATTCATAACAGTAGCAAAATTACAATTATGAAGTAGCAATGAAAATAATTTTATGGTTGAAGTTCAATTAGGAAAGTTGATAACCAATAATCTAATAAATGGAATTCTTCACAATATCCAATGGAATCTCCTCTAAATTAGAACACATTTTAGGTCACCAAGCAAGTCTTAGTAAACATAAAGGAATCTAAATAAGCTCTTATATCTTCTAACATCATAGTAGAGTAAAACTAGAAATCAGTAGTACGTAAAAAAAATGAAAGAACACAAGTACTGAAAGAGTTTAAAAATTACCTCAGTCACATGGCAAAACCACTGAGGAAATTAAAAATCCTTAGAAACAATGAAAAGAAAAACTTCCCTCAACTTTTAGGATACAGAGCAGTCAGTTCTAAGAAGAAAGTCTGTAGTGATGGTGGCCTTACAAAGTCATCAAGTTTTCAAAGAAACAAGCTGATGACCCAGCAGACAGTGTTGGAAGGCAGCAAGTGGAACACAGTGTGCTCACCTCAGCCCCAGTGCTGGGGCAGACAGGCAGGTCTCTACCTGAGTTCTAGCCCCAGGGTCCACCTAGCTGAGAACTGAATACTGCACGTTGCCCTCTGACTTCCACAAGCATTCCCTAGCATACGCATGCCCACACACCCTATACAAATGAATACCTGAAAATGAAAACATCAAAATGAAGAATGCCGACCGTCCAAACCCCATGAGGTAGTAACAAATTTAAAGACTGTCCTACCTGGCACCAATTAACATAGAAAACCTATACCATAGACTCATTGGGTCATAAACATATTCTTAGATGTGGCTGCTGATTTTTAGTATATTACCCAACATCAAAGGCAATGATCTCAAAATAAAGATAATCCCTTCAAAGGAAGAAGTTACCATCTTATAGAGCATAATATACAATGAACATCTCTACAAAAGTGATAGAAGTTCACACTTCTACTTTACTATCTTCTTGAAAATCACAGAGCAACAGATCAAGCAAAGCAAGGTTCAAGAGAAAAGTAATGATACTCCTCCTTGCACACAAAATATACAGGCGTATACAAAGGAACAATGTGGAGAAAATATGTTGTTTTGGGGGCACTCATTTTCTTTGATCTTAACCTACCTCTCACCCAAAAAAAAAAAAAAATGCAGTGATTTAGAATGATGCAGTTAAGCACTTACATAATAACTTCAAGATGGGGGGAAAAGGGGAAAACATTGCCCACAATATACTTCAAAAGGAGAGAATATATTTATAGGAAGCACACAAAGCAAGTCCCAACATTTCCTTTCTGAAACATGTGGCCAATTTAATGTCCCTGTGTGGTGGCTGAAGAACCAAAATTAAAAGTTGTAGCATCTCTTTCGAGTGGTTTTGAACACACGACATGGTATGAAAGCACAAAGGCAGGGCTTATTTCTCTAAATGTGTTTGTTAGAAACTGAAGACTAAAACAAACTCAGACAATGGGCAAGGGCTGATGAGCATTTCTGCACCATTCTGTCTTAAGTGCTCACTGACCTACAAGCCAACAAAACTTAGCTGAAAGCTTAAAGTACGTTATGCACATGGTGAGAGGAGAAGGATAACTGTGGACACCCAACTACAGAGTCTGTTACCAAAGAAAAGGAGATGGAAAGTATTTAGGCAACATGCTGTGGAGAATGAAAAGAGAAGAGAGTCTGAAACATCAAAAATGTTAAGATCAAACAATACCCCCAACTTCTCTTAATACACTAACAATAAAAGTTCCTCCCAATTATATCCAGGACTAACTGTTTGAAATTGATATTTATGAAATCTAGACTATGGTCTAGATGCATCTTGTTGTTTTCTAAATGTAAATGTCTCCTTGGCCATGAATAATTTAGTCTTCCTGTGGCATGAACCAAGTACAGAAACAGATTAACAAGCTAAAGGTGTCATTCCAAGAGTACTGTTTCAACAATAATAAAAATCCATGATGACTAGGTTACTTTTTGCTTTTTGTCTCAGAACATAAGTATGGAATATTTAGATACAATAAGAGATAGAGAAAATGTTAAGTAAGCCCACCCTGAGAGAACAGGGCCAAAGTATCTCAGTGATTGTATTTCCTTTTTACATGACTGCTTTTTTATGTGACTTACTTGCTAGACACACGGGAAAGATAACTATTTAACATAATATATTTGAATATGAAAACAGTAGTAAACATTTGGCCCTGTTCTCTCATAAGAAAGCTGTCTCAGTATTTTGCTGGTGAGATAAAACTCAACAACACCTTAACATTTCCATCCTTTTTTCGTGGTACTGGGCACTGAACCCAGGGTCTTATGTGTGCTAGGCAAAGGCTCCACCACTGAGATACATGCCTAGCCTGATTTTTGATAGAACCAAAAATCTATTGATTGTAGATCCTCAGCCAATGTTCCATACTGATTTTCTTAATAAACAGAATGAAATGACCTATGATTTTGACTTTCACAGTGTATAAAAGAGAACAAGAAGATAAAAATATTAACAAAACACTCTAAATAAAGTATACATGAATTTTCATGGTTTTCACCAATCTCACTAGCTTTCTTTTCCATAATTATAATGCACCAGCATTTCTTTACAAACCAATTCTGTTTTTAATTTACTTTTCAGTAGAGCACTAAATATTCAAACAATCCTTAGTCTTCAAATTAACAACTATCTTTTTAAACTCATTATTCCTAGGTTTAACATGAAACAACAGATTACGTAATTTTAATAATAAAAGCCAATGAACCCAAAAAGTGATGCATTCAACAGCAAGCATCACGGGAGCACGGCATACTGCCTGGTAACTCTTGAAATAAAGCTAAAAGCCTCCTTTCCACACACACTCCATGCAGAAGAACCCAGATATCTGCCCTTTCAGCTGCATTCCACACCATCCTCCCCCCATTTTGTTTCAAGCACACTAGCTCTCTTCCTCATTACCCCAATGTGACAACTGTCCACAATGGCCTCTGAGCACACAGTTGCTTCTGGGTGTGATATCCCTCTGCTGACTATTTATAAAGCTTTGTCTTTCCCGTAAGTAGGTGTCTGTGGTCATCCTCATGGATGCCATCTATCTGCATGCTCACAGCTAGACTACTTTTCTAAGGAAACACAACAAGCAAACTGAAACATAATAATGGCCTCAGTTACAGGTTCATATTTTCTGGCCTCTGTCTCACCAGAGCATTCTGTTCACTATTAACTGGCACACAATCACTTTACGAATAAAAACAAACAAACTAGTTAATCCACAGGTAAAGCAATGACACATCTATGCATAAATGCTGAACAAATATAACAGCCTTAACGGAGAACTGTGTGAGAACGCCACAGCAGCTTTATTCCTGACCATAAACACCAGGGAGCAACCATCTCATCGGAGAACAAATGAGCAAATTCTAGTCTATGCACATTAGGACTTAGAGGATTTGTTTTGTTTTGTTTTGTTTTAAGAAACCAGTGATGGGATATCTAGAAATATTCTGTGAAAAAAAGTCAATAGAAAAAACACATTCCATATGACAGCAACATGACGCATGGATGGCGGTAAAACACTGGAAAATCAGTCACTATCCAGGTGCGGGTTAACTGAAGGACGCCAAACCCAGGAATAATGCTGCATCCTGATCTGGCGTGGCTGCGCGAGTGCATGCAGTCTGAAAACGGATGGGACGGTACACTCTGTGCACTTGTTTCTGAGACAGCTCACACTCTTGGCCTGAGAGCTATCTGATCAAACTACCGAATAGAGGCTTACAGACAGACAAACCCACATACTCATATTTTTAATGGGCAAAAAGTCCTAAATTTGTTCACCAAGGCATCATAAAAATGCAGAAACACACACCAACACAAGCACACACACATGCACACACACATACACACAGCAGAACAGACTATACAAGCTTTCATCAAAATCTACATATTAACTTGCTTATTTGCTTCCTAGAACCCATGTTACGAGCTACACAAGCAGAACTGGACCAAAATTTTTGATTATTTTCCTCTGAGGAAACATACTGAGAAAAGACCTATTATTAAGAGATGTTTACTTGGTACTTTGTGGCACCCACATAAAGCTATGATAGAAGGCGTTAAAGGACTACACGACCCAGATAAGGCTCATACAGAGTATGGCCTGACACATCAGTCAGAGTTGTGTGCTAGGAAGAACGCTGCAGCTTTCAGCTTCACTCCACTTTCAAGAGCAGTACAAAGGGAACAAAACAACACAATGCCGTACGGAGTTTTGTGCCTACTAGACAAATAAACGCTGGGCAAAACACTGAGAAGCTAAATTTCTTACTTTATTCTATCTTAATAATTTTTAAAACATTTTCAGCCACTGCCAAATATAATTCTAATAACTAAATATGTAAATTCACATTTTCAAAAATCAACTCTATTATATGCATTCATTTACTTATGTGAATCTGTGTGTTTAAATACACAAACACCACAACATGCAACTTTCACAGTCTGTTCTGTCCCTATATCATGTGGGCCTTGGGGATCAAACAACAGCAAGTGTCTTCACCACTGTGCCATCTTACCAACCCTCCAACAGTTGTAAAACTTTGAAATACCTCATTTTTAGTTTTTCTACTGATTATATTTCAAAAGATATTTTCAATTCGGTAACCTAAAATATATTATTAAAATTAATTTTTGTTTACATTTTAAAATTAAATTCACTGTTTCTTTGCATGGCCAAAAGTTTCAAGAAAAAGACTTGAGAAATAGTTAAGAGTAATTCCTGTTCTTCCAGAAGGCTGGGGTTCAATTCCCAGTCCCACATAGCAGCTCACAACTGTCTGTAACTACAAGTTCTGACACCCCCACACTGACACACATGCAGGCAAAACATCAATGCACATTTTAAAGAAACATTTTTTTTTCCAAGACAAGCTTTCTCTGTGTAGCCATGGCTGTCCTGGAACTCACTGTGTAGACCAGGCTGAGCTTGAATTTAGACATCTACCTGCCTCTGCCTCCTGAGTGCTGGGAGTAAAGGCGTACACCACAACATCCAACTCAAGTTTTACTTTTTAAATTAGTTTTTATATGTGTACACGCATGTACATGTGCACATGCTAAGGGGAATGTCACAACACATGTGAAAGTCTGAGGACAACTTGTTGGAACCTCTTGCAGTACAGACACTAAGTACATTTACTGAAGAAGCCCCCGCAGCTCGGCCCCGCTTTAATACACATATGTGGACTACACTGTATTCTCCAATGGACTGTACTGTTCTAAAGGCAGGTCAGCCGCTGACCTTTGCGTTTGATTGTCTTCTTCTCTTTAGCTGGATGAAGTCTGTTTCCACCCTTTCTGCCAGCTCTAGTTTCCTCTTGTTCCTTTTAAATGCAGCTAAGCTGAATCCTACAAAAGAGAACAGCAAAAATATTTGAGAATTATTAGAACAAGAAGGCAAGCGAGATATTCTAAACAGTGTCTCTCCTAAACAGGGGGGGGGGGGGGGGCTGGAAAAAATCCACCTAAGACTGTTTAACTGTTGGTTTTACAAAGGCTTCCCAGTGACAAAGTAGAAAAACAAAACAAACAGCACAGTTTATAAACTCAGGGAAAGGATCAAACCAGAGAGACAGCTGAGTTCTGAGTTCTGTGGACAGGGCCCAGGGCACCTAATAATCCATGAGCATTCAACTGTATGGGTCTCTAAGTCTCAGAGCACAAGCATGGGCGATGACACTTGGGAACACCGCACTACCAGTATCCTAAAGATGAGTGACACGAAAAGAGGGATGCCAGAGGTCGATCTTCAGAGAAGGTAACACAAGCTGCCACACACTAAGAAACACAACTGCAGGCCTTACCCTTGTCTCTAGATCTAAAGGGGGAAAGTTTGCAAAGGTCTGGGGTCCTGGACTGATAAAAAGACTAAAACAAGCTCAGCAGCAGGCTTTGTGTCTCTCAGCTTTTCGACTGTGGACCAGTGGGCACTGTCCACTGTCCCTCAAACTGTAGCCAGCACGCACTCTTCTTCTTCTTTGGTGTGTGGCCACAGACTGAGTGTGTGAGTGAGCCTGGTATGACTCAACCCATCGTCACGCACTGTACAAGCTGAGAAAAAGAACTGTTATGGGTTTGAAGCCAGCCTGGGCTACAGAATGAAATTTCTTTAAACAAACAAAAAAAAAAAATGAAAAAAAGAAAAAATAAAAACCTAAAGTTTCATGTAACATCAAAAAGCACACATCCGTCAACACTGGGACATTCTCCAGTCTAGACTATAATGGCACCAAAATGGGTCTCAAGATTTCAAAAACTAAAATCTTAACACAGATCTACAAAATGCCAGAACAAAATATAGAAATTAATAAGCAAAAATAGAAAATAAGCAAATACATTAAAGGTAAACAATATTCTCAGGAACAGCCAACGGGTCCTGAAGAAATGAGAAGGTGACGGAAACCCTGCATGCAAAAGCCTGTTTATCTCTCAAATGCAGTACAGTTAATGCAGCTGGCTGTCATTAATTCCTGTGTCAAAAAGCCTCATCTTAGGGAGCTAGTAAAACAACCAAATCCAGGGAAATCTTGAATATCAGAGCAGAAATACGTGAAATAGAACTAGAAATAAACTACTAATAATCAAATTGACAGTTAATTTTTAAAAGATAATAACAGTCAACAAACATTTTGCTAAATAAAAGAAAAAAATAAAATGTGATACGAAAAAGGAGAAATATTACAAGTGGTATCACAAAAATACAGTGAACCAGAAAAACTGTTGGAGGGCGGAGATGAGCCCTGGGCACATACGGCACAGCCAGCCTGGATCAAGACGGTGAAGACCATACAGCGGACTGAAACAGTGATGACACTGCGGCCGTAGCTCCCGTCACATTCGGTTTGAAGATGGGCGTAGACCAGTGGTAAAGCATTTGCCCAGCATGCGTGAGGCCTGGAGCTTGTCCCTGCGCTGGTTTAAATAGGAATGCTTCCCACAGACTGACTCATGAGTTTTGAATGCTTGGTCCATAGGGAATGACAGAATTAGGGACTGTGGCCTTGTTGGAGGAAGTGTGTCAGTGTGGAGGCAAAACCCGAGGTCTCAGAAGACAAGGTCAGTTCACTTCCTGCTACCTGCTGATGGGGGGGGGGAGGGTAGAGCTCTTAAGCTCCTTGTCCAGCACCATCCCTGCTTGTACACTGCCATACTTCCCCCCCATGGCAACAATGGACTAAATCTCTGAAACTATAAGCCAGTCCCAGTTAAATGCTATCTTTCATTAGAGCTGACATGGTCATGGTGTCTCTTCACAGCAATAGAAACCCTAAGGCAGTCTGTTAGCACACAGGGTGTAGAAGAATCTCTCACCAAAGAAAAGTCTAACTTAAGGTTAATCTCTCATTTCTACAAAATACTTCAAGAAAAATAAATTGCAATTCTCAAACTATTTCTAATATAAACTAAAAAGGAATAAATTATCAAATTCATTCTACTAGGTCATCATAGCTCTGACACAAAAATCAAAAACACAGTAACTACCACCGAAACATCCCTGATGAACAGATATTAAAATGATCAAAATGGTAACATGCCAACTCTCACAGCTTCAAAACATCAAGTATGATTTATCCCAATGATGCAGGAACAGACGAAACATATCAGTAGAGGTATGACATCACATCAAGAGAATAGAGAACAAAAATGTGTGATCTTGATTCACATAGAAGACTCAGGAAGACTCAGCAGCACTGCATGATAAAAACCCTGACAGGATTGGAATAATGCCAAGTGCATGGTAACAGGTAATGAGAGGAGCTGGGAGCAGGACACCTGTTTCACTGACATGCCATAGGAGACTCTGGTACAGAGATTACAGAGAAAAAAATTACAAAGTATGAAATTCCAAAGAAGGAAGTCTGATCACCTAGAGCGTAGAAGGCAGACTTTATGCAGAGAGGCCGTAAGACCCCACCCAACCATTAGAAAAGATGGCAGGACACAACATGAACAGCAGCGTGGCCAGCAAGATGTGTGAGCAGGCACAGCCTTTCTTTCACCAAGCCTGATGATCTGAGCACTAGCCCCAGGCCCTACTTGGTGAAAGGACAGAGCCTATGACATGTGTGCAAACACACAGATACAACAGAAAGAAATGCATACATACACTACATAAAATGTAAGGAAAAAAGAAAAGTTTAAACCAAGCAACAGCAGCAAGTATGCTGTGCACAAATAACTTGCTCTTTAAAAACAAAAAGCTAGAACCCAGACAGCCCACAAGTGCTCATCAAGAGACATCTCTCCACCACCTCAACGAGTAGTGGTCCTTTACAATTTCACTATAATTTACTGTGACGTTAGATGGTCTTCATGTCTTTGGAAGGGCCTAGTAGCTATCTGGGTCATATCTGACGAACTGTGACCACCAAGTGAAATGTGCGAGAGTTCCTGCTGCCCAGCTTACCAGTGACCATGTATTGCATGAGAAAATTCTGAAAACCATATGGAAAATATTAGAATTTATAAATGAAAGGAAATTTTTTATGTGACAAAAGTCTTTATTTTCTGTGATAGTCTCAGGAACTAATCAAATATGTTTTATCAATTAAGTCTTATTCTAAAAGACAATAAAAAAATATTCTTAAACCTTTCTCATACACACAAGCACACACACACATAGATGTTATCTGTTAACAAATGTCTTAGGCATTTTATAGCTGTATAGAATTGCTAAAGTAAGTTATAAAGAATATATATTTCTGTGAAGTAAAAAACATAAACATAGGAAAGTGAATGTTTACCATTATTATAGAAGTAGAAATAGCTAGGAATAAGTTTAAGGAAGAGAGCCATCTCTACAGTGACAATTACAAACACTGAAATGAAATTTAAAAAGATACACAGACAAAAATGAAAACCACAGCCCAATACCTTCAAAATAGCTACATCACCTAAAGCGAACCCACAGCTCTCATGCCATCAACACGAAAATACCAAAACACTCTTTATAGAAACAAAGCAATCAAAAAATTAAACTGTAACCATAGAAGATCCTGAGGAGTCCTAGCAAGCTTCAGCAAAAACAAATCTATGGCATCACACAACCTCCCTTGAAAAACACATTACAAAACCATAGTAAACAGAATAGAATGCAGTGACCAAAACCCACGTGCACACACACATTACAGAAACAGATTACAGAGCCCAGAAACTGTTCAGTATAATTATAGCCAAGTGATTGCCAAAAAAAAAAAAGGTACCAAGAATATCTAGTCCAAGTATCTTCTGCTGGGGAAAAAGTATAAAAAATAAAGAATTAAAAATAATTCTCTGTCTTTCCCCCCCCTCCACCCCTGAAATGATATAGACCATCTTTAAATAAAAGCACAAAAGCACAGAAAACCATGATTATATCAAACTTCAAACTTAGAGGCTTCTACCCAGGAAGGAAACAACTGACAGCATGGATGACGTGTAGGATGTTAGAGGTTAATATCTAGAGCATATAGCAAATTCAAAAGTTCAACAAAAAAAAATTAAAATTACCAGGTTTTTTTAAATGGACAAACGCTATGGAACAAGTGACTCACATAGGCATTTCTCAAAGAAAATATACAAAAGCCCACAAGTATACGAACAATGCAAGCATTACTAAGCATCAGGAAAAGCAAATCAGAAGTATGATGAGCTACCACCTCATCCAAGTAAAACGCTGTTGTCAAAAGACAGAAATGTTAATAAGACGAAAGAGGACTCCAATGCCTATCAGCGAGAATGACAAAACTTCTTCATGCTAAACAATGTGTCCTTTTGTCTTACTTAAGCTTCTCAGTTTTAACTTCTATCTTTCTTCATATTTAAATCTAAAAGGCTTGTTGCTGAATCCTCAGGGTCAGGAAGCATGGTGCCCCAAGCCTATGATCTGAGCAGTCGGGCAGTAGAGGAAGGAATTTAAGTGGGAACTTGCCAACCGTTTCAGTGTGTTACTGGCACATGACCAGTGCTGTGCAGAGCTAGGCAGCAAACAGACAGCACTGGAGCAGTAGCTGAGAACGTAAACCTGATCAGCCAGATGCAGGCAGAGAGCAAGACTGAGCCTGGCATGGGACCCACTGCCAATCACAGACCTCCTCCAACAAGGCAATTCCTCCTGATCCTTCCATAACAGTCCAAGTAGAAACCAAACATTTAAAATGTATGCATCTAAGAAGGCCATTCTCATCCCAATCACCAGAGCTCCACAGGAAGTTTCAGGTCATCTTGGGTCACAGAATGAATGAAATCCTGCTTTAAAATCCAAACCAAGGTGCTGAAGACGTACCTCGGCGTTTAGCCACCTCTGCTGCTCTTGCTGAGGATCCAGGTTCCATTGCCAGCAACCAAGTGGTAGCTTACAACCACCTGTAACACCAACTCTAGGAGAACTGATGCCCTCTTCTGGCCCCTGCACAAACATGGTGCAGACATAGATGCAGGCAAAACACTCATAAAAAAGAAAATAAAAATAAGCTAATCTTACAAAGTAAAAACCAAGGAGTCAGGCAGTGGTGGTAGATCTCTGAGTCCAAGGCCAGCCTTTTCTACAGAGTGTGCTCCAGAGCAGCCAGGCCTACAAAGAGAAACCCAGCCTAAAACAAAACAAAACAAGGGAAAAGACAAAAAAAAAATTCTTCCTCAAGACCTTCCTTAGGTCAAGAGCTAAGGAAAAGCTTCCCTTCCTTCCTCCTAATGTCTTCCAGAGAGGGCACCAAGGTTTTTATTATTCACAATTACTTTAATAATCCTAGCATTTCAGAGGACTTCCATAAGTTCAGAACTATATAGTAAGTTCCAGACCAACACACTAAGAACGCCTCAAAACCAAAAGCAAAAGGGAGACCTCCAGAACAAAAAGGTGTGAAAAAGTAAACTTGGCCTATGTTTTAACTATACATATTTCAACTTACAGACATTGTCCTTATGTCAGAACAGGAGTGATGTAAGACTTTAGGTTGGTTGTTTTACAGCTGAACTCATGAAGGGTTTACTCACTTGTGGTCATGGTGCTAGGAGGGCAAGAGGGCATCCCATGATCCACTGCCCATCTGTAGGCTCCTTCTCCAACTAAAAAGCTAATAACAAAAAAGTTATTTTTTTTTTAAAAAATGCAGTGTCATCTTCTACAGTCAATAAAGTAATATCACATGACAACTAAAGTCATTAGAGATACAAGATATTCTAGAGTTGGTGCAAAAAGAACAAGTGCCTGCTCAAATTGTCTTTTAAATTTTTCTTCATTGAAAGTAGCTAATGTATATATTAGAAAAAAATTTAAATTCAATAAAAAGTGAAAGTAACTTCCTGGGGAGAATAAGATTTTTTTCTTTGATCCACATAGTTGTAAGATTTATACATCTAGTCAATCACATTAAGAGTCTAAGTGGATGTCTTCAGATTTTTATTCCTGTCTAGAACTATAGCCTCTCAAAACAAGCAATAATCTCTGCACAAACACACTAGTATGTTCAATGCAACAAGAAGACACACAGAATGCTCAGGACCATTTCAACTCCAGTAAGTGAATACTGAAACACACCCCAGAAGAGAGCTTCCAGCCTTAGCCAGCAATTCTTAATATAGCACAGTGAACAGGGCACTTCTGGTTTATGGAAGACTAATTTCCAAAGGCCTTAAAAAGCATGCCAACACGTAAGAGTCCTGTTTTCTGAGTCACTTCTTGGGGTAAACAGTGTAAGCAGCAACCATAACAATCACTTCATCTCCTTCCACAGCCCACTGCTCACAGAGCCCAGCCAGCTAGTAATGGACACTTGAACTTGTGCCTGGTCGTTAGTCTCCTGTTCTCCATTTTTCATTTCTGTTTTTCTAATCATTCCCACATTAAGTGGTGAGGACTACCTATTGCTCTTTCACAGGACCCGCACTCGTTTCAAAGCCACCTATGACCTCAGTCCCAAGAGATCTTTGACTCTTCTGACCACTGTAGGGACCTGACTTCATGTGTACATACTTCTACATGGACACACATACTTAAGTATTTTTTAAATATACTATTAAAACAAGTCTCAAGAGCAATACCCTTGAAGTCTTTATATTCTGTTCTAACACCAATAAGAAATTCAGCATGTCCTTGTGATGAAAACTATCAAAAACCAACATTTGATAGTATGAAACGGTCACATGTTTACAAAAATTATAGCAGCCACAGAAATTATTCAAATATTCATTTTACTATGAATATTTTTAATGCCTGAGACACCAAAAAATCTACATAGATTTAATGATTAAAAATCTCAGCAGGCGGGCTGGAGAGATGGCTTAGCCATTAAAGGCTAGGCTCACAGCCAAAAATCCCAGTAGTTGCCCAGAAACATAAGAAACATGTCAAAAAAAAAAAAAGTTTAGGGCCAATGCTGTAACTGTTTTCTTTACATTAAAACTACAATGAAGAGAACCCTGAAAAGAAAAGATGAGAGAGAGTCAACTTAAGTTATCCATCTTCACAAAAGAAACCATGGTCACTGTTGGGATTCTGTAAACCCCACCTCTCAGTTACCTAGCAACAGCCAGGTATACCCCACCCCTCAATTACCCAGCAGTGGCCAGGTATGCTCCGCCCCAGTGACCTGACACTATAAAAGGAGCTGCTTGACCCCTCCTCTCTCTCTCTTGGCCTCTCCTGCCCTTGTGCTCTTGCAGCCTCCCTCTTCCCTTCCCTTCCCCCCTCTCTCCCACGTGCTCATGGCCGGCCTCTACTCCTCTACTCCTCTACTTCTCTCTCTGCCTCTACCACCCTCTTAACTCTCCCATGACCTGAATAAACTCTATTCCATACTATACTGTTGTGTGGCTGGTCCCTCAGGGAAGGGATTCCCAACATGGACCCCTCAGAGGCATCTCCCTCTCCCCCAGGCCTCGCCGCACCTCCATGGGCCATATGCCCCCCACTCTCTTCATCCTTCCCCTAACATTGGTGCCGTGACTCGGATCGTTAACCTTTCACAACATTGGTGCCCCGTCATCTTTTCCTTACATTGGTGCCCTGTGACTTTTCCTTTCATTGGTGCCCCGTCATCTTTTCCTTACATTGGTGCCCTGTGACTTTTCCTAACATTGGTGCCGTGACTCGGATCGTTATCCTTTCACAACAGTCACTGCAAAGAAAAGGTGTCACATAAAATTTAAGCTAAAATGTCAATTTAGAGTAAGATTTGAGAGATCATTGTGCCATCTTTAGTACCTCCTTCTTTAAAAACAAAACCAAGAACACCACCACAAACAACAACCGTCTATTTAAGCCCTTCTATTATTGTGAAAATGTAAACAAGATAGGAAAACGCTAATTGATCAAGAGGATAGTTTGGGGCTGAACCTTTTCAACACTTTATAGTGTTCACATTTCGTTCACATTTATAATTTTGACATAAATAGAGCCAATATAAAACATGAGATTGTGGCTCAGTTGGTAAAATGCTTGCCTACTGTGCTGGCTAGTTTTATTTCAACTTGACACAAGCAACAGTCATCTGAGAGGAAGGAATTACCATTGAGAAAAAGCCTCCAAAAGGTCAGGAAGTAGGTAAACCTGGAGGGCATTTTCTTAATTAGTCATTGATGGGGTGAGCCCAGCCCATTGTGGGTGGTGCCACCCTTGGGCTGGTGGTCCTGGGTTCTAAAATGAAACAAGCTGAGCAAGCCAGGGGAAGCAATCCAGTAAGTAACATCCTTCTGCATCCGGTGCTGTCTACAGTTTCCTGTCCTGTTTGAGTTCCTGTCCTTAACTTCCTTCAATGTAGGACTATGATGTGTAAGTGTAAGCCAAATAAAGCCTTTCTTCAACAAGTTGCTTTTGACTATGTTTCTTCACAGCAATAGTAACCCTAACTAGTATGCATGAAGTTCTGAGTTTGATCGCCTGAGTCAAATGGTGAATTGAGACCAGGTCTCAAACTTTGATATAATCTATGCAATTTTTAAATTATCTAGACATTTACAAATATTCACATTTAGAAGTCATTATAGAAACTAGAAAGCATAATAAATAAGTAGCCTTTGCTTACTAACAAATATTATTATCTAGGAGTTCACCATCACATAAAATGTCATAGAAATGTTTTTGATATTTCAATGTAAATTCTTCATAATATGAGTGCATGTGTATACTCATATATACCTATATAGTGACATGTCCGGCCTATAGGCATGCCTGTGAAGCACTTTATTAACAAAGGTAGCTGACCAATCAGGAGAAATCAAGCCAGTGCTCAGCAGTCCTCCGGGGTCTGTACTTCACTTCCTGCCTCCACTTTCTGCTTGTGTTCCTACTCTGATCTGCCTCAGTGATAGAAAAGGAAATAATCATTCCCTCCACTAAGGTGGTTTTGGTTGATGATTTGTATAGCAAGGAAAGAAGAAAAGGAAATACCCCAAATCAAAAGCATGTGTGAGAGCACAGCACAGTCACAGGCACCTGTCCTCCCTTCACTCGGGAGGCCAGTCTGTGCTAAACAGTGAGTTCTAAGACAGCCTCATCCGCACAGCAAGACCACACATCAGAACCCATATAGATAGACATAACCTACCTGGCATCGCTATTTAGCTACCCAGGACACTATTGTATCAGTGTAATGCTTACACTCACAAGCACATAGCTAAGTAAAAACCCCAAAATACATACACACATACACACATACACACATGCACAAAAGTTTCTTCAATAAAGAATGCTGGAAAACTCATGTTTTCATAACTAGAACTGCAGAATATACAATGCTTATCTCACATAACAAAAGTCAATTTAAAATGAATCAAAGACGTTAAATAGGACCTTAACTTTGAAACTACTAGACGATGTAAGGAGAAGACTTCAGGGTGTAGGAACAGACAGCGGCTTTCTGAGAAGGACACCAACTGCACAAGAAGTAAATCCAACAACTGCCTGAACAAGGAAAGCTCAGTCTAGACAGCCTCAATTCTTTTGGTGATGTTTTATGTGCTAACTTAGGTGGTATCAAATTGTTCGTCATACTATTTGGCAGGCTTGGGGGGTTGTTTGTTTGTTTTAGCTGTGCTTAGCAGTTCACACCTTTATAGCAACACTCAGCAGGCAGAGGCAGGCAAATTTCTGTGAGTTCAAGGCCAGTCTGTTGCACACCATAAGAACCTATTGCTCCTGACCGAAGGGGTCACCACAAAGGTAGAGTCCTCGTGGCAAGTGTCACGGCACTGACAGAAGAAACACTATTCCCTACCCACTCGTCACATGTTCCCCAACTCTCTTTCAATTCCTCCACCCTGTCTGTCTCTGTTTCTCTCTATTCCCCTCCCCCACCTTCTTTCTCTGTCTCTCTGTCTCTCAATTCCTCTCCCCGTCTCTGTCTCTCTGCTTCTCTGTGTCTCTCTCTTCTTGATTCTTCTCTGTCTCTGTCCCTCTCATCTTATACCTTCATCCCCCCTTCCTCTCTTCTTACCCTCCTCTCCCCATTTGTTCTATGACCTCCTCTCTCCTTCCCTCTCCATATACTTCCAATGAGCGGACAACTGTCTGTAAGATAAGGAGAAAGCCCACCTCAAACCCAAACAAAGTAGACCTATATAAACTTGAACTTCTCAACCTCTACATTTGGGAGAATTTTTTTTCTTTGTAACCAATGAGCCTTTTACCACATTGGAATAGGAAATCTACCTTACTTAAAGTAACAAACAAATAAATAAAAGAAAATGTGTTTTTAAAAAAGGCATTCCTCACCTTTTAGATAATCCTGGTCCTTAGCTAAGAAAAACTCCATAAAAGGATAGAATATGTGAAAATACTAAGTGTAGTAGGAAATAATGTCAGACTTTAGAATCTAAAGTACTGTAAAAAGAAGAGTATAGATTTCTGCAGACAGCGTGGTCCTAACTGGGAAGCACAAAGTAGACCTCTGAGCAGGATTTAAACTTCGTATGAATTCACTCGAAGACACTGTGTTGCAGAATAAATTAGTAGTAGTGTCTCCTCCTCCTTTACACTTAGCAATAGAACCAGAAAGAAATTTTTTTACGAAAAAAGACATTTAGGCTGTACAGCTTTACACTCAGCAAGGACATTTTTATGATTTTTTTTAAGACTGATTTTTAGTTTAGTATATGAGTGTTCTACCTGCTTGTATATAGCCTTCATGTGCCTGGTGCGTCCTAAAGTCAGACAGGGGCATCTGGTCCCTTGGAACTAGAGTGGAAGATGAGTGTAAAACACTGTATGGGTGCTGGGAACTGACCCACAGGACTCTGTAAGCGAGCGCTCTTAGCCTCTGAATGATGCATCTTCTAATCCACTTTTAACTTTAAATTTACCCTGTACTTTTCTATAATCGTAACTATCTTATCAGCCTTTCATGATATAGCCCACTGCCCTGATACAAGATTCTTGGTACATCTTTTTCTCACAATGACTGAGGTGACACCATTATCAAACACTGAATTACCTTATAAATACACTAACTTGCAAGTCTGTTCTAATGACCTCTTAAACCATTTTGTCTCTTCTCAACAAGATGAATAAGGTAAAATAAAACACATTGTTAATAAGTAGTGCTAGTAACAATTCAATAAGGACTACTCATTATATGCAATGTATATTTTTTGAAGAACATCCCAAACTAATTACTTTAGACATTAGGCTTCAGTATCTATGATAGGTTTGGAGGTTCACGAGAAAATAACCCTAACCGACCTCTCCAATGACACACAATCCTCTTGAGAAGAGAAGGCATCACCAGTGAACTAAAGCAGCCCAAACACTAGCAACCCAAACATAAGTCAAAGGTACCAAGTGCTTACCAAGGAGGAATTCTGCCTGCAGAGAGCTTGCCCTTCTGCCCTTCACACAAGAGTCTGTGTGCGACTGAGACTGGATTCTTGATTCCTATAAAATAAGTAACATTTTTAAAAAAGAGAAATCAGAAATGTTTTCACATTTTTACACTTTGTTTTAGTGACTATTTAAACACAACTTCAAAATACCTTGAAAATTCTTCTGTACATACACCAAATGTACTACTAACACAAGCTGAACAAAGCTTAAAGATACCATGGGACAGCAGCTTGTTCTCTCTTTGTCTCTCTCTCTGTCTCTCTGTCTCTCTCTGTGTGTCTCTCTGTCTCTCTCTCTGTCTCTCTCTCTGTCTCTCTCTCTCTCTGTCTCTGTCTCTCTCTGTCTCTCTCTGTCTCTCTCTCTCTCTGTCTGTCTCTCTCTCTCTCTCTCTCTCTCTCTCTCTCTCTCTCTCTCTCTCTCTCTCTCTCCATGGAAAATGTGATTATACATCTAATCCCAGCCTGTGGGATACTGAAACAGGAGGATTGCCACATGTTTGAAGGTAGCCTAGGATATGTAAGTTACAGGCCAACTTAGCCTATGAAGTAATACTTGGACTCATAAAACAAGAGTCATGACAGAATTACAACTGGAAGAAACAATTCTGCATCTTCTTTTATAACCCATGACCATCACCTGCATATTAAAGATCACTTTGACATCCTAGAGTAAACCAAGGCAGGCAGCTGTTGGGGGTCAGTGCAGAAAGCAGCTAAAGTGATTGGTCCAGATACCATCAGGGGCTGCTGCCTAAGGAGCCAGTGATTAGAAGAATTACTCAGCACACTTTTCTCTAAGGGAACAAAGCTTAAATTACTGGGGCTGGCACTCCTTGTAGCCAGCAAACTACTGTAAACCCTTTTAATTCTTAAGGGATAGCAAGAAAGAAAATTAAAGAGATAAAATTCTTATGCACATATATGCACACACTGAGTGTAGCGGCTATTCCTGGTTGTCAGCTTGACTATATCTGGAATGAGCCACAGTCCAGAATTGGGAGGCTCACCCTTGATCCTGATCTTGAGGCATAGAGGCTATGAATCTTGGGACACTAAGGCAAGGAGATCTCTGAGCTCAAGGTCATCTGGGACAAAGCAAGTCCCAGATCCAGGTGTGGTGGTACACACCTTTAATCTTGGACAAAACTTCTGTTGGAGACCTACAGAAGGACAATGGAAGAAGGAAGGCTCTCTCTCTTCGCCTGCTTGTCCTGTGGGACTGAGCATCTGCTAGATCTTTGGACTTCCACTCACAGCTGACCGTTGTTGGGAAGTTGGACTACAGGCTGTGAGTCACCAACAAATTCCCTTACTGTAGAGAGACTACCATAAGCTCTGTGACTCTAGAGAGCCCTGATGAATACACTGAGTGAATGAAGCAAAGCACAGACAATTACATCACACATACAAACACAGACAGACAGACAGACTCACACACTGAATGGATGGAGAAAAGCTTCAGATAGCAAGCTCCATGCATTTCAGACATACACATATACAAACATACACATACAGACAGACAGACACACACACACACAATGGTGGACAGCACAAGCTCCAACACAAACTGAAACAAGCTTTATATGTATACATACATACAAATTTGAAGAATGGAACAAAGTTTCAACACACTATCACACAAACTTTACACATATGCATACATACACAGATATGTATACATACATACATACTTGGTTCCAACCCCACACTTTATTTTTACTTCCAGAGCTTATATATCCCAGCAAATTCTTCCATGCCATATAAAATTCCAATGTGATTACATTATAGTTTTCTTCTAGTGAAAGGCTAATAAAAAAAAACAGTATGTTCCCCAATATCTTTACAAGAAATAGCATTATATAGTACAGGTAAAGACAACAAATTATTCCCAAGAACCTATGTACATTTGTAACTAACTTGTTATAGATTAGCAAAGTATAAGCAAGCAAGGCAGTTTTCTCAGTTTCTCTTACTGGCAGACAGCAATTTGCCTCAGAACTGCATATCTACTCATCAGCAATTCTTACTAAATCATATCAGGACGCTGAGGGCAACAGTGGGAATAGGAACTCAGTCCTCACCAGTGCAGCCTCAGTGAGAGTCACGGCAGCCGGTGCTGCCATTGCTCTTGTTCCCTAAGATTTCCTACATCAGAGCCAGTAGTAAAAACATCTCAATCTAGCTTCACTAACAACTTTATTTTTCCAAATGTTTTCTAAGGGTGTTGGTCATTGCTAACAATCTCCATCTCTAAGTTCTTCCCTAGGGTGGTGACAGAAATTAATCTGCTCCAACAGCAATGGCTTCAGTGTTCTTTAGACTAGGGTAATATTTCATTTCATACACCCACACACACAATTCTTACGTGTTCATCTGTTGAAAGACTACTCAGTTAATTCCAATCCTTTGCTATAGTGAATAAAGCAGCAATAAACATGGGCTGCACATATCTCTGTGGTAGGGGTGGAGTTCTCTGAGTATAAAATAGCTGGATCATGTGGTAGTTCTATTTTTAATTTTGAGAGCCCTCCACACCAATTTCCATAATGGTTGTATTAATTTGGTCCACCACTGTAACTAAGGGTTTCTTTCTCGCCACATCCATTCCAATATTTGCTGTCATTCTTTTTAATATTTATCTTTAATCTTTTTTTTTTTTTTACAATCCAGTCATTCTCAACCTCTAGGTCCGCCCTCTGACAGTTCCTCATCCCATTCCTCCTCCCAACCCCCAGCCCCAACCCCTGTCTCCAAAAGGATGTTTCCAACTCTACTCCACCATGCCAGGCCTCCCTCTCCCTGGGACCTCAGGTATCTTGAGGGTTAGGTGCATCTTCTCTCACTAAAGCAGACCAGGCAGTCCTCTGTTGTATGTGTGTCAGGGGCCTCATACAAGCTAGTATGTGCAGCCTGGTTGGTGGCTCGGTGTCAGAGAGATCTCAGGGGTCTCGGTTAGTTGAGAATGCTGCTATTACAATTTTTTAATGACAGTCATTTTGATTGTGGTGAGGTGATATCTCAAAAAAAAAAAAGAAGAAGTTAAAATTTACATTTCTTTGACAGTGACTGATACTGAGCACTCAGTTATTGGTCATTTGTATTTATTTCTTTAACACTGTATCCTCTGTCCATTTGCTCACTGGTTGTCAGTTTTATTTCCTTGGTTTAAATTCTTCGTTCTCTGTATCTTCTGCATATTAACCCAGTACAGAAGTGCAGCTGGCAGACAGATTTACCATTCTGCTGGACGGCACAGGCCTCTAATCCCAGCATTCAGGAGGCGGAGGCAGGCTGATCTCCAGGCTTAAATCCAGCCTGATCTACACAATGAGTTCTAGGATAGCCAGAGCTACAGAGAAACTCTATGGGGACAGTGGGGAGGAAGAGGAGGAGGAAGAAGCATCCTGTAAGCTGTGGATCATTCCATTTGCTGTCAGAACACAAGAATGGAGGCCTGTGAGAGGGATTCTGAGTGCTTGTGAAAAAATTCCAGGAAAACAAGACAAGAGTCTTGTGACTTCAGGTTGTTCAACATGGAACTAACTGTTTGTGGAATGCGGTTTCATACCCCTCCCAAATATAGCAAATAGGAATGAGTATAGTCTAAAGTATTTATTACAACTGGATATTGTTATTTGTTTATATGTCTGTATGGAAAAACATGTTTGAACTGCATGCATCTTGTTCTTGTGGTTGTAGACTTTATTCATGGAATTCTTAACCCGGGGAGTCTGAGGCTATGAATAATGTCTGCTGTGCATGAGACTTTAGTCGGCCTCGTTTTAGCTCCATTCTCCCAGGTTCCACTGTATTTAGAGAGGTAAATACTTTGCTCTACAGAAACTAACCCCATGTGTCAACAGATGGGACCACACAAAAATAAATCCCTCTGTACATGATAGGTACAGCAATACACTTAGAGGACTGGGAAACTCTCAGCGAGCTCTTCTTGTACAGAAACCTAACCTAGCAGGAAAAACCTTCTGGGGCCATTTATTTTCATATGCATCAAGATTGGCAATCCTCTCCCTAAGTTACAACAGCTACAAGACATAACTTAGATGCCAGTTCAGCTCATAACATGTTGACCAACTGGCACAAGAACCTGAGCCCAATCCCTAGAACTCACAAAATACCAGCCATGGTAGTGCTGGGGAGGCCTAGGCAGGCAAATCCTTGAGATGCCATGAACAACCACCTTAGCTACTTGGCTAGATCCAAGCCAGCAAAAGAACCTGTCACAAAAAGGTAAGGGATGCCTAAGAAATGATACCCATGTTTGTGCTTTGGCCTCCACAAATGCAAACATTAACGTACCGACACACACATAAGTATGCACACATGCAAACCTTGCAGTCACATGCACAAAAAGATCACGGAATGGGAAACCATGCTCATACCAACACAGATGTGACAATGGTGACATCTTTAATCTGCCCTATTTTGTAACCTTACATGGCTTTAATTTTCCCTTTATACTCGGATTGCTTACTTGCTTTAGTGTCATCTTGCCTCAGAGTTGCTTCTTTTTCCTACACCTGCTCTACAGCATTTTCTCTATTACTTCTCAAACCTCTAACTCACATGCTTTCCTTTCTCTCCCTCGATTCCTTCTTGTTCTCTCTTCCCTCATTCCCTCCCTCTTCTTAATTCTCTATTGTCAAAACCATAAAAACAAGGGAACAACACAGAGCTGTAAGAGAAAGGACCAGCTTACCTACACAGACATATACATAAAAATGCTGGATCTCTTAAGAACTCCAAGTGTCAGGAATACAAAAAATGATTTACGCCAAGCCCTGAACTCAAAAATCTGACAACCAAGAATGCCAAGCCTACATAGTGATTGCTAAGCCAGCTAGAGCTACACAATGAGACTCTCAGTAAACAATCATAATTTGAAATAACCCCCCAACAAAATCATTTCAATGATACACAAACCTTTAAAACAAAGAAAACAATCCCTTGCTAGACAATGAGGCCAGCTACGACAGGGTACACTAGCAAGCCATTTCCCAAGGACTTCACCTAATCTGTCAGTACGTTTTCATAAAGAAAGAAATATCTTTTCAATAAAGGGCAATAAGTCATTTCAAAACTAGAAAAACAAAATAAGTAAATACTGACCCCTAACACTCACAAAAGCTAATCTGAACATGGTATAAAAACTAAATGCTCAAAATAAAAACAATTTTCAAAAATTAATAAAGAAAATAAAGGAAGACTGTCTTCCTAATTTTGGATAGGTAAAACTTACTAAAATATAATAATTAGCCAGTTTTTTTTTTTTAATTGGGGCTGGAAAAATAGCTTAACAGGAGCACTGGCTGCTCTTTCTGAGAACCTGGGTTCTATCCCAGCACCCATGATTCACAACCATCTTAAATTCCAACTGCAGGGTATCTAGTGCCCTCTTCTGGCCTCTTTAGGTATTGCACACAAGTAGGGCATAAACAATAGCAAGCAGTCAAAAGTACCCATACACATAAAATAAAGGCTAAAAGAAAAAAAAAAAAAGATACCTTAAATACATTATAATAGAAAAGCTGGAAGCTGAAGAGATGGCTCAGGGGTTAAGAGCATTGGCTGCTCTTCTAGAGGTCCTGAGTTCAAATCCCAGCAACCACATGGTGGCTCATAACCATCTGTAATGGGATCTGATGCCCTCTTCCGGTGTGTCTGAAGACAGCCACAGTGTACTGATATATAATAAATAAATAAATCTTTAAAAAAGAAAAAAAAGCTGTCCACTCAAAGACATCATTAAGAAAGTGAAAGGGGAAAATAACAGCTTGGGAGGAAATTTCCATGATATATGCATTTGACAAAGGATTTTTATCTAGACATACAGAATATGTCTATAAAGCAAGAAAACAGAATATTCAATAACAATGTTAAAATGTTTTGCAAAGGTCCTGTAAGGCAAAGGACACTGTCAATAGGACAAAATGGCAACCAACAGATTGGGAAAAGATCTTTGCCAATCCTACATCCAACAGAGGACTAATATCACAATATATACAAAGAACTCAAGAAGTTAGACTCCAGAGAGTCAATTAATTCTAATAAAAAGAGGGGATGGAGCTAAACAAAGAATTCTCAATTGAGGAATATCGAATGGCTGAGAAGCACCTAAAGAAATGTTCATCATCCTTAGTCTTCAGGGAAATGCAAACCAAAACAACCCTGAGATTCCACCTCACACCAGTCAAAATGGCTAAGATAAAAAACTCAGGTGAGAGCAGATATTGGTGAGGATGTGGAGAAAGAGGAACACTATTGTTGGTGAGTTTGTAAGCTGGTACAACCACTCTGGAAATCAGTCCGGAGGTTCCTCAGAAAATTGGTCATAGTACTACTACCTGAGGTCCCAGCTATTCTACTCTTGGGCATATATCCAAAGATGCTCTATCATATAATAAGAACACATGCTCCACTATGTTCATACAAGCCTTATTTATAATAGCAAGAAGCTGGAAAGAACCAATATGTCCTTCAACAGAGGAATGGAACAGAAATTGTGGTACTTGATAAATCGACAGATAAAAGTCTGTCCATTTAATGTATCTTTAAATGAATCATAGATCATTAAATAAATCTCTTATGTACTGATGTAAAATTACAGCCACAACTCTGACTTAAAAAGAAAGGTTACAGCAGTAGGCAGGGTATTGCAAACCTAAAATTCTAACAGTGGAAAGCTTAATGCAGGAGTATCATGAAATCCTCGACATCCTGGGTTGCAAAGCAAGCTCAAGAACAGTCTAAGCTACTTTAAACAAAGGAAGAGAGAGAGAGAGAGGGAGGGAGGGAGCGGTGAAAAAAGGAGAATTCTGTTTTATTGAAATATTTACATTTGGCCAGAGAGATGACTCACAGGAAAACATGCTTGCCACACACGGCTGAGGAACTGAAACCAGCCCCAGAACACACACAGAAGGCTGGATGGTGCGGGGTGCACCTGCAATCTCAGCATTCCTATAGGGAAATCAGTAGATAGGGGAGATGTGGTTAGAAGCTCCTGTGATAGGCAGCTTGCTGTGTACAATGTGACAGAAACCATGAGAGAACTTTCCTAACCCAGTGGAAACAGAAAATAAACATGTAAAAGTTGCCCTTTAACCTTCACATGTCACATACAGATCACGCACATACAATAACATTAGCTTTTTAAAATAACCATATTCACAGAATATATCTTTGCTATATCAATAACCCAGATTTTTACTGGTTAATAAAGAGGGATAGAAAAGAAAGACTTATGAAATAAAAAGTTAATTTTATCTGTATCACCTAAAATGTATTAATGTTAAGATATTATAAACTGCAAGATTAGTAGACTATTCTGAATTAAGCCCTAAATGCCTATAATCTCTTTGAGGACCAGAGTGATGTACTTCTAACCAAACTTGGTCACAGACTACTCTGTTTAGTTTGTTATATTTGCTTTTCTGTTTCTGCTGTTGTTTTTCAGGACCTCGTAGAAACTAGGCAAGTGATGGACCAAATGGGTGATGTCCCTAACACTGCCTGTTCTCTTCAAAAACTCCTTATATTAAGATTTTCATGTTCTTAATTCAGTAAAAGAGGAATAATAATTGTCTCAACTTTCCTCCAAATACAAGTGCGGGATTCCGGGTTGAGGGATGAAAAGATACAGGCTCAGGTTTCAGACAGAGGTAGTGTGTCTTAACGCCCACATACCACTCAGTGCTCCAACGGCTCCGAAGTTTAAGGACTTTCCATCCATTATGCTGGCATCACATTCAATCTCTCCTAAGAGATTTAGATTAGATCCTATTCCTGCATTTGTAAAAGGAGAATCCTAAAAAACAAAAGCGAATTTAAATACTATTAGTCTTAAAGAAGAATTAATGTCAGTCCAAGATCCCTCCTAAAAAGTAGAAGGTAATAGAATATTTTTCAAGCCTGATGCAATATCAGTACTTCTCTAGTGACAAATGTCAAAACTATTATGAGAAAATTAGAAACCAATTTATTTTGTAGAGATTAAATACCAAAATCAAAGAAACAAAATCAAACCAAATCCCGTACAATATAAACAGGTGTATATATCATGAAAAAAAGGGATCTAAAGAAAGCAATACTGATTTAATATCTGAAAAATAAGATTAATAAAAATACCCATGTTAATGAAATATAAGAATCATGTGAAGAGACATAGGGCAAGAGCATTTAACAAATTACAGCATCCTTTCATGAAAATAAAACACTAAGTAACCTAGAAATGGACAAATTGTCCTTGCCGTGATAAAGGAAACCTACAACACATCTAAAGCTAACACTACAATTAATGAGAAAAGGAAAAAGACTGAAGTTTTCCCTTATGGGCTCTTGCATGTGTTATACAAGAGCATGAACATCACATAGAGATAAGAATGAAAACCTGGTACAGATTGACTTTACCAGCCTAGATCAGACTTCAAGGAGTCTAAGGCCAGGTGATTCATTGTCAGCATGTTTAAAGCACAGTACACTTTGGAGAAAGGTTTCCAGGTAACACTCAGTCCAATCAATTCAATTACAGGTGCACAAGAAAGCCTAAACTGTAACTACATAGAGACTCTTTTACAAAGTACATGTGACCAAGAGGGTGTGTTCTATAGCTAAAAGGTCTAGAATCTCCTCTGGTCACTGACAGGGGTCAGCAGGCCATAAAGTACATATGACATCTTGCCTAAGGACAGGTAACAATCAAGGGAAGGAAGAGTCTGGCATACTCATTCTGGGTAATTTGCATGAGCTCTGTCTCTACAGCAAAAGTGGGTGAGATCTGCCTCAACATGTAGCAAAAACGTCGCCTGGTTCTTAATACAGTCCGCTCTCAGCTTCCTGAAAGGAATGCATGGCTTTGACTTTATCCCCTCCAAGATGAACGCTCCTGGATCTCTCAGTGCTTCTCTGCAAGTACAACATCTCCTAAAGTCAAAATCACAACAGGAAGAGCTATTCTCACTACTGTTTACTCAACAACATTCAAGACAATTAGACAAGGAAACAGAATAAAAAACAACTAAAGTAGAAAGAATCAAGAAACACCTCCACTGTAAAATGACCCCTGGCACCCATCATGCCGCCGCCCTACTGAAAGGCACTGGGCAACCTGCACCCACTGAGTCTCCAGAAATAGCTCTTGTTACAGCTTAATAATACATTTGCCTTACATGCATGAGGACATGACTTTCACTCCCAAAATCCACATAAAAAGCACCCAAGGTTGTTGTCCTTTGATCTTTACACATGCATACAGGAAAAACAGTCAAAATTATCATGAAAAGAACACAACTGGGAAACTCACAGGGATTCTAAGAATTATCTAAGAATTATTACAAACAGCACATGACTAATAAACAGCAACATAACTGACGATCCAGACGTAAGCTTTACATCCATGGTCAATTAAGCAAGAATGCTAGGACAACTCGAAAGTAAGAATACTCCTCTCAGTAAATAGTGCTGAAACTAGATACTACACATCAGAGAAAGAAACTGGATCTCAATCTCATACCAAATACAAAAACGAAGTCAAAGTGGATCAAAGTTCTAAATGTAAGTTAAAATTACAAATTTGTTCTAACAAAACATAACGCCAAAGCATGACCTCCAGCAAGTGGCATATCTTTAATCCCAGCACTCAGGAGACAGAAGCAAGTAGGATCTATAAATTCAAGGCCAGCCAGTTACATGGTAAGAGACTGACTTAAAAAAAAAAGTGCCATTTTGAATTGACATCAAAGGCACAAGCAACCTGAGGAACAACATCGACTGAACTGTAATTTATCAAGATTAAAATCTTCTGTTTCAAAAGGCATTAAGGAAAGGGGGAAGCAAAAGCAAAGAAAAGTTTTGCAAACCAAAGTACTTACAATGAATGACTTCCACTTAAGAGTACATAAAAATTCCTGAAACCTTTTGAGATGGGAATGGGATATAAATATAAATTATATATAAATATTTATATATTAAATAGCCAGTAAGAACATGAAAAGATGTTCAATGTCATTTGTTATCAAAACAGGCTAATCAAAACAACAATGAAATGCTATGCCACACCCACAAGGATAGCTATAATTAGATACTGACAAATGTTGATAAGGAAATGGAAAAATGAGAAAATCCATACACTTCTGAGGAGACTGAAAGGTAGAACTAATTCAAAAAACATCGGGTAGGTCCTCAAGAAGTTTAAAGTAGAGTTATCGTTGGATCTCAACAATTCCATTTGTAGTGTATTCAAAAGAAAATGACTATACGGTCTACCAAAGCAGGTATATAAATATGCAAAAAAGCAGCATTACTCAGCAGTGACAAAAAGGAAAAACAACTCAAGTATTATCATTCAATATGTTGAATGAAGTATATCTCTATACAACAAGAGTGTTAATTAACCACAAAAATACAGTGGCATATTGATGCAAGCTGGAAGAACCTTTTTAAAAAATGATCATGCTAAGAAGGAAGAAGCCAGACACAAAAGGCCATCTAAACATCCCAATTATATGAAATGTGTGAAACAGGCAAATCATTACATGAAGAGAGGTTGCCAGAGCACAGAAGGACAGGTAGACAAGTAACTGCTAATGGCTGAGATGTTTCATTCTGGAGTGGTAAAATACAGGAAGCTGGATAGTGCTGTTAGTAGTAGAATGTTTAAATACACTAAATTAACCATGTATGCAACATGTGTGCATATATTTTATTGTATATGATTATATCTCAAAAAGGTCCCATAAGGCTGGCGAAATAGGACTCAGCAGGAAAGTACATGCCATGAACATCCGGCAACCTGAGGGATGGGGCCACCCACTCATCTCCAAAATTGTAACCCAGAACTGCTCCTGTCTAAAGGAAATACGGGGACAAAGCATAGAGCAGAGACTGAAGGAAAGGTCATCCAGAGATTGCCCACCTGAAGATCCATCCCATATGCAGACACAAAACCCAGACAATATTGCTGATGCCAAGAAGTGCTTACTGGCAGGAGCCTGATATAGCTGTCTCCTGAGAGGGTCTGCCTTACTGATACAGATTAAGATGCTTGCAGCTAACCATCGGACTGAGCACGGAGACCCCAACAGAGGAGTTAGAGAAAGGACTGAAGGAGCTGAAGGGGTTTGCAACCTCATAGAAAGAACAACAATATCAACCAACCAGACCCCACAGAGCTCCCAGGAACTAAACCACCAACCAAAGAGTACACATGGAGGGACCCATGGCTCCAGCTGCATACATAACAGGATGGCATTGTCTGGTATCAATAGAAGAAGAGGCCCTTGGTCCTGGGAAGGCTTGATGCCCCAGTGTAGGGGAATGCCAGGGTAGGAGTGGATGTATGGGAAGCACTTTCATAGAAGCAGGAGGGGGGATGGGATAGAGGGTTTTCAGGGGGGAAACAGGGAAAGGGGATGACATCTGAAATGTAAATAAATAAAATATCCAATAAAAAAAAGTTTATAGCTATAAGGTAAACAGAGCATTAAGGCCTAGAGGCCAGTGATGTATTTGAAACCTAAAGAAAAATACTACTGCACTCATAAGGTCGTGAATATGTCAAGCGCTGTTATTGAAGCCTGTAACATATTTAATGTCCAACTAAAAAATAGGGATGGAAAGCTAATATTACAATTAAATGTCATTGAGACAAACCTCAATTGTATAAACCTTATTTAACCTTCAATAAAGAGAGGAGTTAGTTGAGACTGAACACTACTAGAGTCACTGCATACAAGCCCAACCCAATAGCAAACAGTGTGATAAGGCAATCCAATGTGGGTTAACTAAGTAAACTAGAAAAGGAGAATAACTGTGGATCAATCTAATGCTCACACAATAGTCAGAGTCGCCTATGAACTTCAGCACTGCGGCATACTTCCACCAGATCCAAGAAGCATTGCCAGGACCCCACCGAAGGAGAGAGTCAGGGACTTGAGACCAAAGTAAGATGACGAGGTAGAAAATAAAATGCTGTACAATTAGAGAACAGAGAACAAGACTATAAACATTCAGTAAGGAATGGTCCATTATGGAATACTGAATTTAGTAGCAGGTTCCCAGAATGCTTAGGGGCTATGAGGCTTGGTTTCATTTAACTAGACTCTCCCTTTGCCATTCCCTTTAGAAATTTCCACCAACTGCACCTTCCCCCTTCTCCTTGCCTGTAAGTTCCCACCTGCTAATGCTAAAAAGTCAAATGCATTCTCTGCTCTACACGGTAAAACTCCTAGCAAGGTCGCTAGGCCTATGACAATAGTACCCCTCTAAGTAAAGCCTGCCTTTATAAGTTTCATGAATATCTTTTCTTAAATAGTAATCATTAGGAAAGTGTAGATTAAAACAGCAAGATATCACCACAGAGCCCCTAATATACCTATAATTAAAGAGACTGACAGTAGTAAGGACTAGCAAGAATGTGGAGCGACTTCAACCCACATAATACTAAGAGTGAAAATAGAAAATCATTTAACAGGCTTGTCAAAATTTGACATGCACTTACCACAAACTCGACAGTCCTACACTTAATTATACACAGAAGTAAAATGAACACATTGCTTCCATAAGACTTGCTTTCACACTGATGGGACTTGATTTGATTTTGTTTTGGTTTTTGAAAAAGGATGTGATTATGTAGCACAGGCTGGTCTCAACCAAGTATCCCCTTAGTCTCTCAGGTGCCATGTGTCACCTTGCAGCTGCACATGAGATTTCTGTAGTTAGATTTCTAACCAGGGAGTAGCCAGTAATCCTTTAAAGTGTGTCAGACCCAGCCACTCCTTTGTTCAGGCTTACCATAAAACCTGATATCCTAACACTGTAGGCTTCCAAGGTTCTACAACAGTGGTTCTCAACCTGTGGGTCACAACTCTATCTACAAAAATATATTATGATTCATAACAGCAGCAAAAGTACAGTTATGAAATAGCAACAGAAATAATTTTATGGTTAGAGGTCACCATAACATGAGAAACTGTATTAAAGGATTGCAGCATTAGGAAGGCTGAGAACCACTGTCCTACAGTCTGACCATCCATCCCATTACCTCTTTCAACTTGCTCCCTTGGATTCTCTACAGAGGAGCCACCCTGTAATCCTTTGGAGCCACCCTGTAATCCTTTCAGGACACCAAGAATGTCTCCTCCCAGATTTTATCTGTCATTCACACAGCTCTTTGAAATGTAGAGCTCACTCAGTAGGACGTTCTAGCTAAGGAGGGGGTCAGGGTCCGTGTAAGCACTGTGTGTGTGTGTGTGTGTGTGTGTGTGTGTGTGTGTGTGTGTGTGTGTGTGTGTGTGTGTGTGTGTGAGAGAGAGAGAGAGAGAGACAGACAGACAGACAGACAGACAGACAGACAGACAGACAGAGAGGCAGAGAGAATAACTAATGATGTGTGCTGACAAGAACTAAAAGAACTAACACAAACTGAGAAAGGTCAGTGGAGAATCTTCCTCTGACAAAAAGCTGTCCCGGGTGCTTCAGTGCTCTTCCTTCTTCCATGGTCTCTGCTCTAAGTCACCTCATCCCACCTTCACAGCACTCCCCAGCCATTCTCTTTTTCCATCTACTGATTGTCCTTCACTACACTACTTCTTTTGAGACAGGGTCTCACTGTGCAGCTCTGGCAAATGTGGAATTTTCCATGTAAACAAGGCTGGCTGCCTGGAACTCATCTAGATACCTGCCTGTCTCTGCCTCTGAGTGCTGGCTTTAAAGGTGTGTGTACTGACTAGTTTGACACAAGCTAGAGTCACTGGAGAGGAGGGAGCCTTAACTGAGAAAATGCTTTCATGAGTCAGGGCTGTAGGCATTTTCTTAATGAGTGATTAATGGGGGAGAGCCCAGCCCATTGTGAGTGGTTCAATCCCTGGGCAGCTGGTACTTGGCTCTATAAGAAAGCAGGCTGAGCAAGTCATGGGGACCAAACTCGTTAGCAGTACTCCTTCACGGCTTCTGAATCAACACACGCCTACAAGTTCCTGCCCTGTTTGATTTCCTGTCCTGACTTCCATCGATGATCGAAAGCAATACAGAAGCATAGGTAAAATGAACCCTTTCCTTACAAGCTATGTTGAGCATGGAGTTTCATCACAGCAACAGTAACCCAAACTAAGACAACCCTAAGATAGTGTCCATCACTACAAGAAAGCCATCTAGGTACTAATCATTGCATGACATTCTTATAAAGAAATTGGGGGGGGGCTTCAAATAGCAAGATCTTTTTGAAAGAAGGGATAGACGAATGGCAAGCCAGGAACTGCTCTACTACCTTGACAAGGAAGCTTTTTCCTGACGTAAGATCTGGCAGCACCCAGCCAAGGCCAAGAGCTACAGCACTTTACTTTTTCACTAGAAGCCATAATCTGGGTCACCCATTTAGTGTTCTTTGAAGAAAGCATAAAATAAGGGCAGCAGGCACAGCTACAAAGGTGTACTGTATCTTGGGGAATTTATTGTGTAACTTTTATTAACATCTCTTATAGATGCAAACAAGTCAGTTTCAAATATAGAAAAACCAAAAGGCACAATACAGACTCATTTTGTATAAAATGATTTATATCTGTCTTATCTCCAATATTTCTATAAAGGAAATCAGATTCCTATTGATAGATTATTGTAGAGAGTATCTTGTGTGTTGCACAGATGCAACAACATCTGTCAATAAAAAAAGAAAAGCCTATGACATATAGGAAAGGGTAGACTAGAAGGTGGAATATCCAAGAAGAAGAAAGAATTCTGGGATAGAGGGAGGTGTGGGGGAGTCACCCAGGGCAGTGAGATGAAGCTAACCAGCCATGTGGTGGGATGTGGATCAGAATAAATGGGTTATAGTAAGCTATGATCTAGTCAGAGAAGAGCCTGGCTATATGGCCAAGGTATTCATAAATATATTTTGAGCCTGAGTCTTATTTCTGGGAGGAAGAACAACACTAGTTTCTATAGATCACTGATACATTAGTGTTCATAATCTATCAAGTGCAAATTCAACAAGCACATCTTAAAATGAATGAATCACTGGAGAACATATTTTACCCATAAATAATGAAGAATTTTATTGAAATTACTTTAATTAAAATGGCTTCTTTTGACAAGCAAGTAGCTCTATTCATCTTAAAGTAGGAAACAGCCTTAAAACACACTCTCATGAAATCTTTCTAAAAGTAATAAGGTGTGTCGATATGATATGCTCAGTGGGAAAGAATTTGCCTCATGTGTGCAGAACCCTGGGTTTGATCCCCCAAAAGAGAACAGAAGGGGGGGGTGCATATTCTATTACAGTTTTTTTTCTAAATAAAATAATAAAAATGGAATTTCACCAATCTACACAGTGAGAGCCCATCCCAAGAGGAAGGGAGAGACAAAAATTAAAAAAAAAAAAAAAAAAAAAAAAAAAACAGTATGTCTATCTTAGCCAACACTATTCCAAAAAAATTAATTCCCTAGTTTTTCCTTAGTGGTTTATAACATCTATGGCCAATGACACTGAGTTACTAATTTAAAAAAAAAAAAATACTCAAAACACAAACACACACACACACACACACACACACACACACACGTGCATTTAAATGCATCTCCCATTTAAATTCCTTTGTGGTAGTATAAGTTAAGATTCATTCATTCAACAAATATTTATCGGGCACCTATTGCCAGGCAATTTCTTTCCTGTAAAAGGCCAGATATATTAAATGATTCAGACTTGTGGACCACACAATGCTTTAGCTACTCAACTCTGCCACTGAGGTAGAAAAGCAGCCAGAAAAAATAGTCGAGTGAACATGGCCATATCCCAAAGATGCTGCATTTTATACCCTGGCATTTGAATTACATATAATTCTCTAGTATCATAAAATATTAGTTTCCTTTTGATTTTGTTTCAATCATCTTAAAAACTAAAAGCCATTATAAGTTTATAAGACCATCAAAAATGGGCAGAAAGCCCTTTTGGCTTTTTGACCCAAATTTGCTATATAGTGAGTTAAATCATAGGGCTTACAGCAATACACAAAACAGAATTTAGTCTTCCAACAAGAACCCCCATTCCAGCTATAGGAAGCAAATGCTAACAAAATAAGTACAGAGGCTAAAGGTATACTTAACACTGTCAAGGCCCTGGGTTTCATATCCAGAAAGGGGGGAACATAGCCAGGGCAGGGGATAAAGTATAGATTCCCCTGGTATTTGAAGAGGGTAAGGTTCAGAATATCTCCACCATGCTCAAATCCTTCTAAAAAGTGGCATTTGGAACTGGGGATGTTGCTCAGTAGTAAAATGCTTTCCTAACATGCATGAGGTTTTGGGTTCAACCCAAATATCATCTAGTATTATGAAAAAAATGTTTATGAGCCTTTAATGATACATGTTTGTTAAACATATTGCTCCTGCCTGCAACACTCAGAAGACTGAAATAGGAAGAACACACATAGTCAAAGTCTGATGGAGGGGTGGAGACTGCTGCTCTTCCAGAGGACCTAAGTTGAGTTCACAGCCCCTTCATGGTAGCTCACAAACCATCAGTTAACTCTAGTTCCAGGGGAGCCCACATCATCTTCTGGCCACTAAAGGCACAGCTGTACACATGATGCACAAACATACATGCAGGCACTTTAAATATAAAGGAAAGATGGAGCAGACTGGGTTACACAGCTAAATAAAAGTTACTATCAAACATAGTGGCCTAGGCCTATAATCTTTCACTCAGGAAGGTGAGGCACAACAACAGGAGTTCAAAGCTAGCCTTGCTACATACCTATACTAATATAGTTGCTACAATGTATCATTTAAAGAATGACAAGAAAACCTGTACAGATTCAGTACAGATTCCAACAGATGCAAATTTCAGTTGGAATATTTCTTGATCTGCAACTAGTTGGCTATGAATATTCAGAAGTTATGGCTGCCTAGGCTGATTTTAAATTAGATGGCACATTAGACAACAGCAAATATAATAATGCAAACCTAAAATAGAAAATAGGTTGTGATCAGAAAGCTAAACAGAGACAAGCAGACCACAAGGTGTCTCTGATTTAGTCTTTCTTTGTTTCTTCTGACCTTATTTCAGACATAAACTTGCAATATAATCAACCATCCAAAAGTGACAAAGATAGCTCAGTGGGTAAAGGAACTGGACATCCTGTCTGACAACCTGAATTCAATCCTCTGGATCCATAGGATAGATGGTTGTCTGCTCCCCTGGCCTAGACTCCATGACACACATGTCAACACACAAATAGAAAATAAATGAATAAAACTTTAAGTAGTCTAATAATCAGAATATATACAGCTATTATACAACTTTGAATGGTCAGAAAAATGTTAAATGGGCAAGGGACATGAAGTGACATCAAGTATTTTTCCCAAGAACATACAAAACGGCCTACAACATATAAAAATAGGTTGAACATCATTTCTATTATGGGAATAAAGAGACTATGATAAGGTTCCAATTCCTACTGGACACAGGACAGCCTGGCTGACAAGAGTTGGAAAGCACCTCTCATACACTCTCACTGCAATAAAGAAGTTCATTCCGTAGTTATAGACGGTTCCACAAGTTTAATGTACAATCAACATGTGATCTAGAAAACCTACCTATATAGAGAAAGAAATTAAAATCAAGTCTCCAAAATTTGTGCAGGGCTATTCACACCAAGATGTTCACAAAGCCAACAGGTAGAAACGGCCCCCATAGTCATCAGTGGATGTCCTCATAAAACTGCTGTGGTATTTATAAGAACAAAGCTGACTAGGCCTCCCAAATGAGGATGCAGTGCTAACAGATGCTGCAATGGAGATGTAAAACCACATTGTACTGAACTGGGTAGAAGCACATATAAGGCATGGTTTTAGTTATATGAACTATCCAGATCAGATAAGTCCAGAGAGAATACACTGAGTCCCCAGCTGACAGAAGACGAACAAGAGTAACTGCCTGTCTTAGTCAGGGTTTCTATTCCTGCACAAACACCATGACCAAGAAGCACGTTGGGGAGGAAAGGGTTTATTCAGCTTACACTTCCACATTGCTGTTCATCACCAAAGGAAGTCAGGACTGGAACTCAAGCAGGTCAGGAAGCAGGAGCTGATGCAGAGGCCATGGAGGGATGTTACTTACTGGCTTGCTTCCCCTGGCTTGCTCAGCCTGCTTTCTTATAGGTCCACCAGCCCAGGAATGGCACCACCCACAATGGGCTGGGCCCTCCCCCACTTGATCATCAGTTGAGAAAATGCCTTACAGCTGGATCATGGAGGCATTTCTTTTTTCTTTTCTTTCTTTTTTTTTTTTTTTTTTTTTAATTAGATACTCTGTATTTACATTTGAGATGTTATCCCTTTCCTCCACCCCACTCCCATCTCCCCTCCCCCTCCATTTGACTTCACAAAGGTGCACTTCCTCCTAATCACCCTCTCCAACCCATTGCCTTGGCATTCCCCTACCTTGGGAAAACATGCCCTCCCTGGACCAAAGGCCTCTTCTCACATTGATGCCAGACTCTGCTATCTTCAGCTACATATGCAACTAGAGCCATGGGTCTCTCCATGTGTGCACAAAGGTTGGTGTTTTACTCCATGAGAGTTTTAGAGGGTTTGGTTGGTTGATAATGTTGTTCTTCCCATGAGGTTGCAACCCCTGTCAGCTCCTTAGATCCTTTCTTTAGCACCCTCATTGGGGTCCCCAAGTTCAGACAGATGGTTAGCTGCAAGCATGCTCAGCTGTATCTATGTAACTCTTACATAGTCCCTGAGGGAGCTTTTTAACTCAAAAATATTGTTACCTAGTGTCATTAGGGCCTCTAGAGGGGTAGAAACGTTGTGTGTCCCAGTCCAAGTGATACGGACACAGGAATGTTGTTCACTATAAAAAATTATTAGAACTGCCAATAAAGAGTAAATGTACTAACCTAATATATATAATATACCAAATAAAAAACTTTAAAACCATAATGTAAATGTCTTAGAATAAAATATAAAGACTGTTACCAGCATGGACCTTATGACTGTGCTCAAAATAAAGAATTGGTAAGTGAGATTATTTATTCTCCCACCTCCCAAGGCTCATGCAGATCATATGAGTTAAATCTAATGATTTTGTTGTTTGGTTTGGGGGCTGTTCTTTATATATATATATATAAATATATATATATAAATTTATTATATGTAAGTACACTGTAGCTGTCTTCAAACACACCAGAAGAGGGCATCAGATCTCATTGCAGATGGTTGTGAGCCACCATGTGGTTGCTGGGATTTGAACTCAGGACCTCTGGAAGAACAGTTGGTGCTCTTAACCACTAAGCCATCTCTCCAGCCCCCCCTTTTTTTAATGTATTCATTTATTTTATGTATGTGCATACACTGTTACACTGTTGCTCTCTTCAGAGGCACACATAATTCTGACATAGCTGGACCATGAACTCCTTTCAATGACTCCCTAAGCTGCTTAACTTCACTCTCTCTGAACCGCGTTTTGAGAAAGTCTGTAGTTCTATCAACAGTAGCACAGGGGAAATAAGAAGTAAAAAGCTACACAACTAACAAACACTGCGCAGGAAATCACTGTGGGAGGAGTCACACTACAGTAAAGATGTGAATCCGAACAAGGAAAAGCATGGGAATGAGTGGTAAGCAGGCAGGCATGAGAACTTCTAGGCAATCATCGGTGATCATCACAGATACGGGATGAAGCACTGGCGTACTTTCTACTAAGAAGAAGGGTAAGAAAAATGGTGGTGACAGCTAAATACTCTTTAGAGAAGCTAGCAAAACAAAGACGAAGTGAAGGCTTGGACTCCGGTTCACTTTTCACCACAAACACTCAGCACAGTGTTTCATTCCAAGACAACGGGCTGATCAAGAACTTGGTTCAATCTTATTTGGAGCATCAAGTACTTTGACCTGTTTAAGCTGAAGCTTAAAACTCTATGGAGAAATACACTTGGTAATGGTTCAAACTTTTCTGACTAGGGTTTTTGAAAACGTGTTACTTTGATTTGGAATTCATTTCAAAAGTAATAAGCTACTTCAATTTTGAGAGACTTTCTTTTTACAATCTTCATCCTCAAGGAGCATTAAATTACTGTCAAACTATCAATTCATTTTGTTGGCCCTTATAACAAGGTAAACTTGACATCTTGAAGCAAAACTGTTTTCAGCCATACCTTAAACCAAAATAGTGTTAGTCACAGTCAGAAGCTTTGACTCAAGAGTATGCTGTCATTCAGCTCTGTTGGTTGTAGCCCTGAAAAGAGTATACTCCATTTTGGCCAGACCTCCATTTTCTCTTCATAAAGAGAAGTTATAATAATCAGAATATATACAGCTTTTCTAAAACTTTGATCAGAAAAGAAAAATGTGACAGGTCACTGGGAGCAGAGAATAGCTGCAGGAACGCTCTCCATCCTAAGTGGAAGGGAGAGGCCACCCAGAACTCTCGAGATACAAGCAGCAGTACTGCCTGGGAGTGCACACTTCAGGCCCAAGGAACTTCAGGACTGGGCTCTGCCATCGGAACTCACAACCTACCCTAAGAGAGGAACACCAAAATCAAACTCCCTCTGGAGACCGTGGGCCCAGAGAACCACAAAAGAGACAAGCTCCAGAAAGAAACAACAAGATCACCTAGAATCACCTATATCAAGATGGCAAGAGGCAAGCGCAAGACTGTAAGAAACAAAAACCAAGACAACCTGGCAACATCACAACCTAGTTCCCCCACCACCGCAAATAGTGGATATCCCAACAAACCAGAAAAACAAGATTTAGACTTAAAATCATACTTCACAAAGATTATGAAGCTCTTTGAGAACCGCATAAATAACACACTTAAAGACGTAGAGAAAAACCAGGAGAAGACACTCAAACAAGTTGAAGCCCTTAAAGAGAAAACACAAAAAACACAAAGATCACTTAAAGAGCTACAGGAAAGCACAAACAACCAGGTGAAGGAATGAAAAACAGAAATAGAAACAAGAAATCACAAAAGGAGACATCCCTGATGTTGGAAAACGTAGGAAAGACATCAGGAGTGATGCTAGCATCACCAAGAGAATACAAGAGATAGAGAAAAGAATCTCAGGGGCCCAAGATACCATAGAAATCATTGACACAACAGTCAAGAGAAAATGCAAAAATCAAAAAGATCCTACACAAAAACATCCAGGAAAGCCAGGACACAATGAAAAGACCACCTAAGGATAACAGGTGTAGAAGAGGGAGAAAAGTATCAACTGAAAAGCAGAGTAAATATCTTCAACAAAATTATAGAAGAAAACTTCCCTAACCTAAAAAAAGAGATGACCACCAACATACAAGAAGCCTACAGAACCCCAAATAGACTGGACCAGAAAATTCTTCCTGACACATAATAGTCAAAACTTTTGGTATTTTATAAAAGTTTAGGTCTCATGCTTTGGGTAACTGGATTCGTGCCTCAGAAGGGAGATCGTATGGGACTGTCTGATAGTTCTCAGAGAAACTGAAGTCTCAGTTTGGCCCCTTCCTGGTTTCTGTTTCTTGTGAGACATAATCACTTGTTCTAACATACCTTCCCACTATCTGTCATTCACCATGAAGTCTTGAGAGGAATTCAGCCAATGAAGGCAACTAACATACCACTGAACTTGCGAATTGCTGAGTTCAATACTTTCTCTAAAAGGTTTAGTTTCTGCTATTACAATGACAAAGGGCTAATTCAGTAGACAGCTCAAAGGCCTGCTAATGTACCCACTCTGAATATCAATCACAGTTAGCAGACCTGAGACTTGCCCTCCACCCTCTCTTTAGTTTGCCAATTTACTACTTACTTCTCTGAATATCCTTTAGGATATGAGGTAGACTTAAGTTGGCCAATTTGCTTAATTCTAAATAAGCATTCAGTGAAAATACAACAAAACTTTTACTTTCAGTAAATTTTATTTAATTGTGTTAGCCTTTCTCTGCAGTATAAATAATTGAGAAGGTAGGGAATGATGAAAATCACAAAAGAAATATGACATTTAAATTTAAATTAACATTAAAATTATATTAACATTCCCATAAATGTTAATATAAACTGAACCCAAAAGCCAGATTTTCAGAACAGAGACTAATTAAGGAGTAGGAATATAGTTCAGTGATAGATAGAGCCCTTCCCTACCATACACCTTGGGCTTAATGCCCAGAACCATGAAAAAAAATTTGAACAGAAGAAAGCAGTAAAGAACTGGGACTAATCACTCCTTTTTAATATCAAGGACGACAGGAAACAAAGTCAGACACCGAATAGCTGTGCTTGCACCTTAAATCATTTCAGGGATGCAGCATGCCGCCCACATACTGCAGAGGACAACTGGGCATTGTGAACATGCTTGTACATCAAAACCAGCTGATATCTGCAAATGCACACTCGGGTACCTGACACAAGCAGGCAGGTGGATTTCACCACAGGAGTGGAGAGGACACTGGAGGTGTCCCTGTTGTAAGATAGTCTTGAATACTCAGATATACACCAACATTTCATCCAAAAAACTAGCCAATTAGACATAATGAACACACTTTACTGAGATGCATACCGGGTGTGTTTGAAATCTGAGCAAACTATTACAGATTTAAAGAGAGGAAAGTTCAAGAATTAATGAACTTTAATAAGATACCACAGTTAGTCAGAAAACATGTTTATTAGACCCAATTAAAGTTCTTTTCATTCATTAATACTAAACAACATGATATACTCTGAAAAAAGATTTAATTATCTAAAAGGGTCTTAAGGAAATAAGAAAACTTTCCATTTTCATCCCATAACAACAGAATATTCCTTCTTTTTTGGCGCTCTCTCTTGCCTCCCTTCCTCAGGACATATTTGCAGATGCTCTGGCTGCTCTACAGGCATGCTCAGAGTTCTGGCTGTGGTTGATCAAAGTTGGAATGCCTTAGGAAATTACTCAACTAGACAGCCCGGAATTGTATCCTGCCAAATAGTGTTGGACTAAACATGTGTTAAAGCAGCATCTTATACATCCTTGCTGTGAGCTGAGAGAACACTCACTGGCATCACACTATGAATGCTAAGGGTTAGTATTAGTGACAGTTCATTTGTTAAAATGGTTCAATTATAAAAAAAGACAATGTATTTTTTTTTCTGGAGAAAAAATAGCTCATGTACTAAAAAAAACTATTATGATCCTAAAAACTATGTAAGATCATTTGAAAATATCAGAAATTTGAAATAAGTGATTTTATTTGTTCATTGAAGCATTTGTTAATCTGGCATGGCCTGTCAAAAATCTAATCATACTTTCAAATATTTTAACAAAAAACATTATACTTTCTCTTTATTAATCTACCTAATTATCAAATAAACATAATATAATTATATAGAAAATGACATCATAGCAGTTTTTCCACATAGCAGTTTTTTAACTGGTAGCCACAGAATTATAGTACAAAGAATTGCTTGTCAAACATAACAGAAATCTGCACGCTAAAACACTGGCTTCATGACTTGCACATATGAAACAGTTTTAAAGTGTTTTAGTTGGATTCATTATGCTGTGCAGGAGGAAGTTAGCACACAGTACCTGAAACTGTTCTTTCCATATGAGCTACAATAAAAAGACAAATGCTCTTTCTCCAGCACGGCCAGAGTTGGCAGCTGCCGACCATTCCCTTCAGCCTAAGTCATTATGTCTGTTCACCATGCTGACAACTATGTGAAAATATCACTCAGATACAATATACCAGATCATGGAATTATAGTATTAACATCATCCTTCTTTCATGACATAATGGAGGGGGGCGGTAATTACAAGCTTTTAAGTCTCTACTAACCATATTTCTTTGTATAAAAAGATTTCTAGAGGCTGAAGAAATGGCTCTGCAGTGATGAGCACTGACCGCTCGTCCAGAGGTCCTGCCTTCAATTCCCAACATCATGGTGGTTCACAACCATCTGTAATGGAATCTGATGTCCTCTTCTGGTGTGTGTAAAGACAGAACACTAGTGTATATAAAATAATATTAAAAAGATTTGTAGCCTACTAAAAAATTGTGTTGTTCTCTTCAGATATGCCAAAAGACAGAAGTATAAATGAGTTTCCTACTCAGAATTTTATAAGCTTAGTGCATTTTATAGTGTTGATGGTCTGTCCTAAGATATACAGATACTATGGAGTGTTGAGAAATGTATTGATCATTCAAGAGCTGAGAAGATATGAAGTGAAAATTATTGCTAATAATACTCTTTAACAATAGAAATTAGCAAAGAACTTAGTAGGAAATTTTTAACAGAATTTTACATAATCTTAAAGCAAGATTTGTATAATATTGTAAAGATCCTTAAAAAGCTTATGGCACATTTCTTCTACATTCTTTTCCAGATTCTGAGTTAAACTAAATTTAAAAGACAAACACAAACTTTTTTTTTTGAGACAGGGTCTCACTATGCGTTTCTGGCTGTCCTAGAATTCACTATGCAGACCAAACTAGCTTAAAACTCGCAGAGCTCAGCCTGCCTCTGCCTCCCAAGTGAGGGGATTAGTGTGCGCCACTAGAGCAGGCTACAGTGTGTCTGTCTGTTTTGCACACACAAATAAACTTAAAATCAAAGGGCAGTCTTCTGGGACTGAGGAGATAGATGGCTCAAGTGGTAAAGTGCTTGCTGCCCAAGCCTTAAGACCAGAGTTCAGGTCTTCAGCAGCCACATAAAAACACCAGGTGTGGATGCTGGAGAGAGGGTGTGCAATACTCTCCCAGAGGACCTGAGTTCAACTACCAGAAACCACATTAGGCCGGTCACAACCATGGGCACCTGCAGACATGAACTTGCAAACACATACACTTAATTAAAGTAAATCTTTAAAGCAAAACAACGCCATATGTGGCATAAACTTCCAACACTTGCCTGTAACCGTGGCACTGAGAGGCTGAGACCCTTATCTTCAGTGAGCCAAAGTGAGAAACCTTGTCTCAAAAACTAAGATGAAGAACACTAGAGGAGAACACCTCAGGCTGCATCATGACCTTCACATATATGTACAAGCATGTACTCAGTATGTGCCTGTGTGCTCGCTCGCTCATGTGTGCTCACTTAAATGAGCGAGCTCTCTCTCCTGGGACTGAGGATCGAGAGTCTAGTGTAATGAGGGCACTGCAGGTGACAGCACTTGCCCACACCTGATAGCCTGAGTTCAATCGCAGAACCCTGTATGGAGTATACCAATTCACAAAAGTTGTTCTAGTAGGGAATTTTCTTGATTGATGGTTGGTGTGAGAGAGCCAGATCACTGTGGACAACGCTACCCCTGGGCTGGTGGTTTTGGCTGCAACAGTCTATGGGAAGCAAGCCAGGAAGCATCACTCCACCGTCGTCTGCTTCCAGGTTCTGTCCTGTTTGAGTTCTTGCCCTGACTTCCTTTCAATGATGGACTGGGATATAGAACTGTATGCTGAAATAAACCCTTTCTGCTCCAAGTGGCTATTGGGCACAGTATTTTATCACAGCAATAGAAATCCTACTTAAACCAAGAACTGGTACCAGAAGTAGCATATTGCTGTGATAAACTTGACCATATTTAAAGAAGAAAAGTAGAAGGATTTTGGAACTTTAGACTGGGGAAATCACTGAGTGTTCTGAGCTTCCTGGGCTGCTGTGGGAATCTGGAAGATAAGAATGTTACCTGAGGACCCAGCTATGCCACCCCTGGGCATATACCCAAAAGATGCTCCAACATATAACAAGGACACATGTTCTAGTTCATAGCAGCCTTATTTATAATAGTCAGAAGCTGGAAGGAACGCAGGTGTTCTTCAACAGAGGAATGAATAGAGAAAATGTGGTACATTTACACAATGGAGTACTACTCAGCTATTAAAAGCAATGACTTCATCAAATTCTTAGGCAAACAGATCTAGAAAATATCATCCTAAGTGAGGTAACCCAGTCACAAAAGAATACACAAGGTATGCTCTCACTGATAAGTGGATATTAGCTCAAAAGCTCGGGACACCAAAGATATAATTTACAGACCATATGAAGGTCAAGAAGAAGAAAGACCAAAAAGAAAGAAGACCAAAATGTAGATGCTTCAGTCCTTCTTAGAAGGGAGAACCAAATACTCAAGGGAGGAACTACAGCATCAAAGCGTGGAACAGGGACTGAAGGAAAGGTCGTCCAGAGACTGCCCCACCTGGGGATCCATCCCATATGCAAACACAAAACCCAGACAATATTGCTGATGCAAAGAAGTGCTTGCTGACAGGAACCTGATATAGTTGTCTCCTGAGAGGCTCTGCCAGAGCCTAACTGATACAGTTAAGATACTTGCAGCTAGCCATCAGACTGAGCACAGAGACCCCAATAGAGGAGTTAGAGAAAGGACTGAAGGAGCTGAAGGGGTTTGCAACCTCACAGGAAGAACAACAATATCAACCAACCAGACCCCACAGAGCTCCCAGGGATTAAACCACCAACCAAAAAGTACACATGGAGGGACCCATGGCTTCAGCCACATACGTAACAAAGGATGGCATTGTCTGGCATCAATAGGAGGAGAAGCCCTTGGTCCTATGAAGGCTTGTTCCCCCAGTGTAGGGGAATGCCAGGGTGTTGAGGTGGGAGTGGGTGGGCGGGAGGGGAAGCATCCTCATAGAAGCAGGGGAGGGGTAATAGGAGAGGGGGGAACTGGGAAAGAGGATAACATTTGAAATGTAAAATACTTAAAATATCCAATAAAAAAAGACAAAAGAAAGAAAGAAAGAATGCTGAGAGTATTGCAGACAACTGGAGCGTGGCTTATCAAGTTTCAGAGAGAAGTTTTAAAAAGCAGCATAAAGACTATATTAGGAATTGTTGGAATTGTGAGTTTTAGAAGAGTCTGTGGTTCTAATTGGCTGGAGGTAAAATATCAGCTATCATTATAAAAAGACTTGAACCTCTAAAATAAAATCTTTGCTTCACTGAGGCAACTGGCACTGCTCAGCTAGGGATGGAGTTGTCTTAAGAGGCCAGCATCACTGAGGTGAAACCTTTGGAAGTATTTCCACAGAGTCAGCACATAGAAGCTGTGGTCCAGCAGGGGCTAAGGCTGTAGTTTATTCTGGAAGCTGAACTTGATAATGTGTAAGAGTTTCTAAATTGGTACTGGTTTTAAAGGCATAAAGAACAGCTGGGGTTAGCACTGTACAGGAGGGAAACGATCTTCAATGAGGCCATTGGTGAAGACACAGACTCAGATGAGGTAGAAAGAAAGCTAAGGACTGAAGGGCTCGTGGGAGGCTTGATACCTGTGGCACGGTCAGAGTCCCTGAAGAGAGCCCAGGAGAGGGTATTGGTGAACATGTACCCTAGTTTAGATAGCAGAGCATTTTGAAAACTGCCGTAGTGTGTGACCACCACCAAGGACAGCAGCAGCTCTGAAGTTTAGCCTAGGAGACCAGCTCTGAGTGCACATGGCAGAGCTAGAGAAACAAAGCCCACTGCAGCCCAGAGGCTCGGGAGTGGGTCCCAGAAGGCTGGCGGTGAGGGTTCTACTGTTGGACTGTGTTTTACTTTGATTGCATTGTGCTCTGATTTCTCCCTTTTGGAGTAAGAAGAGTATTTAGCTTGTTTTTTTTTTGTTTTGTTTTGTTTTTTTGTTTTGTTTTTTGGGGTTTTTTTTGTTTTTTTTGTTTTGTTTTGTTTTGTTTTTTGTTTTTTTATAGATTAAGAGACTTGGGAATTTTACAGAGACTTTGGATATTTAAAAAAACAAAGTTGAATTTTAAAAGAGACTTAGAATGTTTTAAAGAGACTGTACTTTTTAAACTGTTTGAGTTTTGAAAATGGTAGGGCTTTTAAACCTTAGAATGTTTATACTGTAATACTAATGTGACATCCTATAGTATCAAGTTATGGCTTGATAAAAGGTGTGTTTGTGTGCTATGTTGGAAATAGATCAACTGTTGTGGTTTTTTAGCAACTTGACTAAGATAGAGTTATTAGGAAGAAGTGACCTCAATATAGAAAATGTCCAGACTGGTCCATGGGCAAGTCTCAGGGCATTTCCTTGACTGATGACTATGGGAAGGCCAGCTCGGTGTGGGCAATGCTACCCCTGGCTGGTGGTTTAGATGCTCTAAGAAGGCAGGCTGAGCAAGTCATATGGTGAAAAAAAGAGCATTCTTCCATGGCTTCCAAGTTAGCTCCTGCCTCTAGGTTCCTGTGGCCCTGTGTGAGTTACTGCCTATGTGAGTGACTTTCCTCGGTGATTAGCTGTTTTATAAAACTGAAGGCTAAAATAAATCCCTTCCCCCTCAAGTTGCTGCCAGGGTGTTTTATCACAGCAAAAAGAAAGCCTAACTTAGCCATAGTTTTAATACCCAGCACATCCCTCCCCACCTGAAAAAAAGAAAAGAAAGGTAGTTTGCAAATAAATAGTCTATGTTACACAGAAATGAAACTTGTGGATGTTTTTGCTGATATCCTTTGCTAACAAAAAAAAAAAAAAGAAAAATTGTAAAAGTATGAAATTGATGTTTGAAATGATAATCAAGTAACTATAAATATAGATATGATTCAAAAATGAGAAAACTGTAGTTCTCGGAGCCAATAAATCTAATTATATCTATGAAGACAGAACTACAACATATTTTATATTCAAAGATAGAGTAAATTACTTTCACATAGTTAAAACACAGAAACACCACCTTGACAGTAACAGAGTCCAGAGCTTCACACATGAAGTTATGTGCACCTCAGGAACTGGTAAATATAATCTTAGAACACGTGCCCTGACAGACTCAGTCAAGAGGAAATATCTGATTGGATCCACAAAGCTCATGAAGCAATGGCTGGAAAAGGCTGAAGAAATTCTTCATATTCCCATCAGTAAAAAGTAAAGCATGACATGGTCTGTAGTTAAGTGTTTTCACGTGGACTGTGACACAGAGTAAGTTAAAGCTAAAATCTAATAAAAGACTTTGTTTTCTTTTTATTCTAAAAGACAAAAACGAAAAACAAAATAAAACAAAAACAAACAAACAAAAACATTGCTTTTCCACTAAGCAGACTATTAGGATCTTGGAAAAAGAACAAATGAACCTACCTAGTGTGTAAGCGCAGCAACTTTACAAGTTGGTCCTCAGTACTAAAGGCAAGAATCAACATTATACTCAAAAAGGTGCTTTAAAAGAATGCAACTTACTTGTACCATCCCAGGCTACCTGGGCTCTGTCTGGTGCTTCTTTGTGTGACATGGCCACCCAGCCTGTCTTCTAATTAATCAATGCTCTGGCAGCAGAGCAAGCAAACAAGGTGTCTCCCGTCTGGGTACAGCTCCTGAGGACACATTCCCTTGGCAGGAGATGGAAATTCTTGGGAGAGGTGATTCCCTCTGCTCTTCACAAGAAGAACATAGAGACTTGGCTGGATGCAACTCCATGAAGTGTAACTGTGTGTATACACCTCAAAAAATAAAACAAAAAACTGTAGAGAAACATAAAGACTCCATAAACAGATAGACACAGAAATAATGAAGCACCATTGGAAACGCTGCTAGAGAGACAGGCACAATCGTGACTCTGAATTGGAGATAACAACTATCTTAAAAGCAAAGAATGTCTCAAGTTAAAACCAAAATTCCATGCAATGAATATATTACAAACACTGTGAGAAGAAAAAAAAAAGAAATCTTTTGTTTTATGTAAATCTTTTACATAAATACAAAGCAAGATTTCCCTCTCCCTCATTACACAGAATAAAAGACATCATCAGCAAAAGAGAGAGCTGGGACTCAGAAGGGCAGGGTGTGCATGCATCAGCCACACTACAGCTACTGGGTGCACATATGTACGACCTACGAGCCACAAGATGGTCCCAGTATGTCCAGACCCTGTGGGGAAAGGGAAGAGAAGAGGACAGGGAACTGCCCGACACAGACAACAGGACAACTGGAAAACTCTCAAATAAATGGACCTTTATTTGAGTTTTACTTCTCAAAAAATTCCAAGATGTTCAGTTTATTTTGTACAAGGAACTGAGGGCTGGAGAGATGGCTCAACAGTACAAAGCCTGAAACAAGCAGGCATGGTGGCACACACCTTCAACCCTAGCATTCAAAATGGCAGGTGGATATCTGAGGTCAAGGCCAGAGTTCCAGGACAGCCAGGACTACACTGTCCAACCCTGGGAAGGGGAGGGAGAAGAAGGGGTCAGGCAGGCGGGGGAGGAGCAGCAGCAACAGAAGCAAACAAGCTAACTAGCTGGTTCCCAGCACCAGTGTCAGATAACTCCAAGGGATCTGACGCTTCTGGCTTCCAGACACCTGCCCTTGCATGCATATAATACATGGATACACACATAATAAAAAAAAGTCATAATAAAGTAAATGTCTTTTAAATTAAAAATAAAGCCTAAAGTGATGCATAGAACAGGTGATGGTGAACATCTGATCCCAGAGGAGCCCCTCAAGCAAACTAGCCATGATACATGAATGCATCTGCCCTCCGTAATGTGTTCTTCCAGCCAGGTATGCCATATGTTAGCCACACCATCCTCATGACCAGCACACATTTCAAGCACCAGTAGGTTTCAGGTATTTTATTTCTCCAGTGTCTATAGCACACAGGCAATTTCAATCAGAAATGTTCAATGCGGGGAAAGAAGTGCAGGCAACCCTTGCAGGTGAGCATATGACTGAAGTGGGCTCTCCTACAACACACTACTTAAGGTTACTGGTTTCTGGACATCCTAAAGTGCATGCAGTGGATTCCTGGCACCAGAGGATATAGACACACGAATGTATTACAGCATTAATTATACTAATATAAATATGTAGTGATGCAAATATCTACTTTCTTTATCTCAAAATACCAGCCATCTGGACAAGAAATTATGTCATAAAGGACTTCAAGTTTATAGCAAGCGATCTGCTAGATTAAAGGCACAGTACCAAAGATCTGCCCATAAAGAACGTAGACCAGTGCCTCTCAACATTCCTAGTGCTGGGACCCCCACACACACAACCATAAAATTATTTTTTGTTGTTACTTCCTAAGTGCAATTTTGCTACTGTGATTAATCGTAACATAAATCTCTTGAGTCTCCGCTGTAAAAGGGTCATGACCTACGTAGGGCAAGAGCCGCTGACTTAAACAGTCCCACACTTGAATAAGCCCTTGCCTTACTACTGGTAACTTCTAGAGATGAAACAAGTCGGCCAAAACCAGTCACAAAATTGAAACAGCACACGCTGGAGTTTTTCGTATTGTTTGGCTTTCTTAGTTGATTGGTCAGTTTAGTTTCTGGTTTATCTGTATGGCTGAGATCAAGCTCAGGACCTAATGCACATTAAATATGTGTCCATGCATTGATTAATATTCCCAGCCAAAGAGAACACTTTAAACATACATAATTTACCTTTTGTTATATGAAATTTAGGTTAGTCCTGTAAATATGTTTTGTTTTTCAGGAAATTCTTGACTGTCCTAGAACTCACTGTGTAGGCAAAGCTGACCTAGAAATACAAAGATCCACCTGCCTCTGCCTCTCAAATACTGGGATTAAAGGTGTATACCACTACTGCCTGGCTAATTTTTGTTTTTTAATTAATATATAATTATATCATTTTCTCCTTCCCTTTCCTTCCTCCAACTCCTTTCAAGTCTACCTTCCTTCTCAAACTCAGTCTCTTTTTGTTGTTGTTATTGCTAAACATACATAAAAGAATGAATATGTGACTATGGCTCACTGAGTCCTTTTGGGGTTCCCTGTATGTGTATGATGCCAGGGCTGACCATTCGGCACTGGATAACCCATTGGCTCATCCCTAGGAAGACTAGTTCTGCCACTCTCAGCTCTCCCAGCTCAACTGTAGCCCTTGGTCTAGGGGTGGGGCCCTGCTTAGCCCTGTTCTAATGCACAGAACTCTACCTGCCATAGTAACCATTTTCAAAATAGACTGACTAAAATTCCCTACAGGTTCCAACAGGATGAAAATCTGTCAGATTCATGTCTTTCTTCATACAAGAAAGTTAACCACTCATAGGTCACCCATTACTCCTTAATCCTTTTTATACCAGGTCCTGGTAATTCTGTAGAAAAAAGCCTCCATGAAAATAGAATGGCAACGTTCCATGCATAGTTCATCTTCACTCAAAATCTATGTAACATGCCTTTTTACTTTAGGAATGATCCTAAGAAAGTAGTTAGCTATGAATCACTCAGAATTCTAACTTCCTCAAAGAAAAAAATACTAACAGGGGCTACGCCATGTAAAACGTGTAAATGTGTCTTGCATTTGTTACCAAAACAAATTCTAATCTCCTGAACCAAAGCAAATCCAAAGCATCCTAGAAGAACAACTCATATGCAATGTATATGCCCAGACAAGAATACTAGTTGGTTCCCAATATTACCTTCTCTGTTGAAAAGGAATCAGAGTTATAATACCAAATAAACAGAATTCACTTTCTCATTTGCTCTAAGATAATCTGTAAAAGCTATAAAACAAGACCAAATAAATTCATCAATCTCCAACCTACGATATATGAAGTGACCAGGCAGGATGGCTGCCCCATATCATGTTACTAGCATGAAGGCACACCACCTCCTGTATCCAAGAGTACAACACCTGTATTCAGATTGGATAAATCATCTATTTCTAAGGAAATCTGGAAAGTTGTGAGTCTAGGTGGATCCTGCTAGCTTTGTGTGCATAAGAACAAAATATAGTGTAACTCCTCACAAACAACCAGAGTCAAATACAGCACACACCCACACATAACTCACATATACACACACACACAAAATAGCACATATACATCAAAATAGGTGGGGGCTTCTTGAGAGGGATTCAGAGGAGAGTGAGAGAGTGAAGAGTTTAAAATAACCAAAATTCAGCATACACGTGTATGAAACTGTCAGGGAATAGGTTTTCTAAATGAAGAAATGGGAAGAGATAAAACTGACACAGCTCTGGTTTGGTATTCGAGGCCTCTATTTTTTGTACACCTCCACTGTTGTAATAATTCACTTGGCAGCCCAGCTCACTTACCTGCCAGTGTTGTACACACATCTCTCCAAACAACCTAGCAACCACAGAACTCCTTACCCTTGTGTCAGGGTACACTACTCCGATTTCTAAGGAATAGTATTTGTTTCCCTAGCCCTAGTAACCAACAAAGTTGAACAATTTCTACTGAAATATAATCCCAACATATTCAAGTCTGAAGAACAGAAGGGCCAAGAGGTGAATGAATGAGAAGAGAGGCAACAATCACTGAGTCTTCATTAACACTCTCTCACATCTGTGCCTACGGGTACACACAGACTAAAGTTAAGTTAAGTGCATTATGGGAAGGAATGTAGACAATTGAAAAATAATTATAAAGCCTAAGCTACCAAGCTAAATAGATAACCACCTAAACTGTGCCCCTTAGTGACCAGCTACTCACTTTTCACACCCATAAAGAGACCCAATGCTATAACCTGGAGCCCTTGAGTATCTTTACTCACATGACCCCCATCAACATTGACAGTGTACCTCTCTCTTTAATCCAAATAAAATTATCTTGCTTCTTTTGCATATCTGTCGGTCTTTATCCTCAATTTTTATATAGCAATCCAAGAACCCGGGAGCACAAGGTCCAAACCCAACCACAGTATATATCATACAAATACCACAGTAAAACCCACTTTGTGTGCTAACAAGTGCACACAAGGACTTAAAAGAAGAACCAAGCACAGGGCTACAGGCCTGTAGTCCCAGTCCTTGGGAAGTAAAAATAAAATCAAGAGTTCAAAACCTGCAGTGACTATTTAGCAAGTTTGAAGCCAGCCAGTGTTGCACTAGATCCTATCTCAAAAAGAAAAGAAAGAAAAGAAAGCACAGAGTGAATGCCAAGGTCAGGAAGGTGTGTGTGAAAAGTCCTTGGGGTCACCTTGTCTCTCCCTCCTCTACAGTAGAAGCAGATGCTGATACACTAGTAAAAAACATTCACTGTCTGGGAAAACGCAGTGGTCACACTTTATTCAACACAAGGCTAGACAGGCTTTCTAGCAAATGAGAAGCATTGAGCCATTTTGTTTCAGTCGCTCCAGTCTGTATAGGACAGTGTTCAAGGAACTCACACTCACCTAGTATCTGGCAAAGAAAAACCGTAACACTCAGGATTACATACAAAGACCATGTATCCAAAAGAAAAAAACAAATATACATATATAGGCACATGAAGACACCCTCTGGAGTGAGTCAGGCTTGACGCTACATATCTGTAATTGCAGTATTTGGACGTCTGAAATAGGAGGATCACAAATTCAAGGACAGCCTGAACTACTAAAGAAAGACAGTATCTCCTCTCATCACCCCAAAGAATGCATCTTCTAAAGCCCAAAGTTTAGGGCACACGTAGGACAAGACTTAACTGAAGAGGTTGACTAAATTTAAAGGTAAATGATACTCTCCAATATACAATAAGTCAGATTTTCTGTTTTCCTCTTTCTAATAACTCGGAATTAATAATATTCATCTAAGCAAAGAAAATTTAAGAATCTAATTTTCTAATGTCTTTCCATTAACCCAAACTATTATAATAATTCTTCAACTGAACTTCACATGAAAACGAACCATGGGTTTAATGTAATATATTTCAAACACTAAGGAGACAAGAGCCGCAGAGGACAGTAAAGGCCATGGCCACATCATTCTTCAGGAACAGGAGACCTCAAGTCCAGTCACAGTCCATCATGGGGGAGGAACTTAAGGCCGGAACTGAAGCAGAGGCCATAAAGGACCTTAGGAAGAGCCCATAAAGGCTTGCTCCCTCTGGACTGGCTCATTCTACTTTTATCTACGGCGCAGGCCCACCTGCTCGGAGATGGTACCACACAAAATGGGCTGGGCTTTCCTACATCAACCAGCAATTAAAAGTCTTAAAGACATGCCACCTGATAGAAGCTATTCCTCAAGTGATGTGCCCCCCTGACCAAGTGTGTCATGACAACCAGGACTGCCATCACACAAACTACAATCACAGTACTCAAGAATCAGAGAAAGGAAGACTATGAACGGGCAAAACACTTATACAAACAAATGACTCTTAAAACTTTTTTAAAAAGCAAAATTATAAATTAAACCTGCTCCCAAGTGACTCCTGAGTTTTGCTGTTCTCAGGTCTGTTGTTGAGATACAGTCTCATGTAGTCCTGGCTAGCTTCAAATGTATCCAGCCTCAACTATTTGAATTACAGGTGTACAGAACCCTGAGGCCCCACTAAGCACCATTCAGGAGGAACGACAAATGGCTTTAGAACTCATAGAATGAGGTCCCCAGGTTACCACTACCATATGGGTGAGCCTCAGTGTGGCACAGCCCAGAGGACCACATGTCCTGAGGACTTCATGCTGTTACAGAGCTCTGCCCTGCTTGCTGCCCTCACATCCCTCTTAATCTCAGAATTACATGAAAGCTCTAAGAGGGCTTCCAGTCCCTCACTGGGCAGTGCCTCTGGCATTCCCAGCACTAATGCTTGGTCTCTTTCAGGCATTGCTACTGGAGCAGATTAATGATTCTGTCACCACCCTAGGGAAGAACTTAGAGATGGAGATTGTCACCAATGACCAACACCCTTAGAAAACATTTGGAAAAATAAAGTTGTTAGTGAAGCTAGATTGAGATGTTTTTACTACTGGCTCTGATGTAGGAAATCTTAGGGAACAAGTTGAAGTGCAGGAAGACTCACTCTTACTAGTTAAGCCAGAACAAGAGCAATGGTAGCACCAGCTGCCGTGACTCTCACTGAGGCTGCACTGGTGAGGACTGAGTTCCTATTCCCACTGTTGCCCTCAGCGTCCTGATATGATTTAGTAAGAATTGCTGATGAGTAGATATGCAGTTCTGAGGCAAATTGCTGTCTGCCAGTAAGAGAAACTGAGAAAACTGCCTTGCTTGCTTATACTTTGCTAATCTATAACAAGTTAGTTACAAATGTACATAGGTTCTTGGGAATAATTTGTTGTCTTTACCTGTACTATATAATGTTATTTCTTATAAAGATATTGGGGGACCACACTATTTTTTTCATGGTCATTCACTAGAAGGAAACTAAAATGTAATCGCATTGTAATATTATACTGCTTGAAAGATTTTGCTGGGATATATAAGCTATGGAAGGAAAGATAGTGTGGAAGATTGGAACACTGTTCCTTCCACCCGTCAACTATATGTACGCATGTATATATGTTAAATTTGTCTGGGTGTGTGTTGAAACTTGCTCCATCCACCAATTGTGTGTATTTATATCTACATATATATGTGTGTAAAATGTTTGGAGCCTGTTATTGGAGCTTTACCCTAATCATTCTATGTGTGAATGTGTATATGTCTGTTTGTAGGTATATATGCACACATGTATGTGTGTGTATGTACATATATATATATATATATAAATATATATATGTCTGTGTGTGTATAGTTATTGGACTCTGGGGCTGGAGAGATGGCTCAGTGGTTAAGAGCACTGACTACTTTTCCAGAGGTCCTGAGTTTAAATCCCAGCAACCACATGGTGGCTCACAACCATGTGTAATGAGATCTGATGCCCTCTTCTGGTGTGTCTGAAGACAGCTACAGTGTACTTATGTATAACAAATAAATAAATATTTAAAAAAAGTTATTTGACTCTGTCTCTCTCTCTCTCTCTCTCTCTCTCTCTCTCTCTCTCTCTCTCTCTCTGTGTGTGTGTGTGTGTGTGTATGAGTGAAAGAGAAACAGATGAGCATTAGTTGTGTTGAAGTTTGGCTCCCGAAACACCAGATGTTGGGATGGTGATGGCAGTCATAGCCGCATGTCTTCAGGTGTCTTAGAGCCTACCTGTTGCTCTAATACTGCCTGTTGACTTGGTTCTATCTGTAACAGAATAAAATAACTCCTGCTTACAGGGTGATGAAGCTTGCTATCTGCCAGCATCTAGAGTACCGAATAGACTATAGTGAAAGCACCTCATCACTGTAGCAGCTCTTATGATGAGCTGTGCAAGAGTTAATGACAAGTTCACAGTGTCAAGGCTTTAGATGTATATAAAGAAGATAAACAATGTGAGAAGAAGGCTGATGTGCTCACGGCCAGACCTTCCTTCGTTCAAAATACACAGTATGGTCCCTTTTGTAGAAGGTGATGCTGAAATTATCATTTATGGACTCAGTGTAGGTTTGGGGATAAAGCTTAAGGAGTAATGCAGACATATGCTATTATCACACACACACACACACACACACACACACACACACACACACACACACACACACACACACACTTCCCAACTGCCTCACTGTGTCAATATGAAGTTAGATATGTTAGAAAGATAAGTTAAAATCTACAAAGTGCAGCTCTACGGGTAAATCAGTAGATATGCACAAAACAGGGCTAGAACTTTCATTCGCATTTGACTTGGGCCCTGAGGTGACGGCCTCCCACCCTTTACCTCACCCAGCACTGCTCACCCCCATGTCTTCACGTTGCTCCCCAGAAAGTCTTCACATCCAGTAAAATAACCATCTCTAGTAATCTTGTCAGTTTACTAATCAGTCCTCTCCACACTCCAGTATTCGCAAAGGCCTCAAACTCATCTACACTCCAGAGTTACAGAAACTGAGAGTCCCTCACTATAGACTACCGAGAGCCTCTCGCCCAACTCAACTCCTCAGCGCCCACTGTAAACTTGGAACTGTCCTGAAAATCCACTGGAACAAGGGTGACTTCACAAAACACAACATCTGTGATAAAAACTGTCTTCCCACTTTAGACACTTCTAGAAAGCTGGAATCGTATTTGTTAAAGATATATCTCATTTTACAGGTGTCAACTTCGAAAAGTGTCCTACTGGAAATACCTATCACCAATAAATTTATAACCAGGAATCCTATAAAAACAAGAGGAAGAAAGAATCAACCAACTATTTTATTGCTCAGGAATGTCTTCAATGAAAGCAAAATCTTTTACATAGCTTTGCTAATGTTAGTGAGAAACACTGGTTGCGTGACTTATGGCTGACTAGCTCACCATCTTACTGCCATTTAAAAATAAGGAATATAAACGCACAAGTAAGTTATGTAAAATATAAAAGAGAAAAGAAATACCTCAAGTTCCACCAGAGCAGCAGTCACTGCATCTGTCGCAAGAGCGCCAGCCTGTAGCTTCTCAATTGCCTGTGAAACCAAGAGGAGACAGTATTCACCATAAAATCAGCTTCCCAAACAGACCATAAACTTTGCAAAGGTGTCAGCATTTCCACTCCACGCTGACACTGTGCCAAGAGGTTGCTGGGACATTGGGCTTGACTTCTGGCTGCATGTGGCCCGTACAAATTTCTCAGATTTAAGCCAAGTAATGTTTATCACTCAGACTAGTTATCATCCTTAATATTACCCAAATCAAAACCACCACTAAAAGTTAGCCACCAAATTCTAGGTACAAGGAGTATAGCTAGTGAAAGAGCTTTACTCTCCACAGAGCATTCAAAATGTTATGGTCTGACCTGCCCCACCCACCCCAGCATGGCTGTAGCCATTGTGTTTCATGCCCACCAGCTATTTCATAGTTACTGTAACATGCCTGCTAGTCACTGACACAGAAAAATGACTTGACTCAGAGTAGGGCTATGGTGACCACATCCTGTTATGTTCTGTATGTTCTGAAGTTTCTTAATCTTAAGAAATTTCACAAAGACTCAATAGGACACATCAAATTAAAGCTCAATATGAACTGTTATTTCTAAATGGCTTGAGTCAGAGCTGACCACCAGACAGCACTTCCCTAGTCTGACGGATATCACAATGTGGGTTCAATAAACCATCCCTGTCTGACTGAGAAGGGTGTTCATGTGGTTTTTGGAGTGAATCACAGACCACAACATTTGGTGCACTGGCCTAGAAGCTCCCTGCCCTCAATCACCCCTCAGTTAGTGACAGTGAACACTCCTAAGCCCTCCAAAAGGAGGGGAGGTTTTTTTTTTTTTTTGGTTTGGTTTGGTTTTTCTTTAGTCTTGTTTGTGGTACGTTCTGGAGACCCAAGATATAAAAACTAGGTGTAGTGTTTCATTAAGTCTGAAGGTGCTTCAACTTTTCTTGATTAGGTGGTTGGGATGCAATCCAACCCTTTGAAATTGAACATGGTTGGAGGGTGCTGTATTGAAACTCAGCTTTGTTTTCTGTCTTCCAGTTTCATTTTGGTTTTTGTGCCTCTCTCCTCTATCTGTAACTCCTTCACTATGGGAAATCTGGGTCCCTTTCCACTCCTCCCCAACTCTGCTGATTGTCCTTAGAGGAAGAATCTGTCTATGTTTGTAGTTTTGTTGCTTGATTGTTGCTGTGTTTCATATGCAAAGGAAAAATGGTTAAAACTTCACCTGCTGACCATTTTCCCCTTGACTTAGCTTTCACTCATTTCAAGGACTTTAAGGAAAAAGCAGCCTGCATTGGGATGACGGAAACTGATCAACTGTCCTGGGAGCTTGTCTGCACAAAATGTTCTTAAAAGGATAGCAGCTTTTCAACTTCTCTGGTAAGAACACTGACAGCTATGAGAATTGGGTTCAGCAGGTGGCAAGGTGCTCCGCCCTTGAAATCACACCTCCTACAAGTAAGAAAAATTTTGTCTTGTCTATTCTAAGTATGTAACTGTGTAAGGCCACTCCAAGTTTGTTTCTGTCTGATTTTAATATGTATGTTTACTATGTCCTGCATATCTTGCTTATAAATTAACTGGCTTATAAGTTATTGGGTATGGTTAAAAAAAATTCTGTAACATCCTTAAGAAAAGATAGCTTAGAACTGGTAACTCAGGGTGGGAGCCATTCTGGGCAATGACACATGTTATGAGCCAACCCAGGCCTCTAAAGATACTTTTAAATTGGGATGATATTTTTCTGGAGTTCCTGACCTGAGGATCCACCCCATATGCAGCCACCAAACCCAAGCATTACTGCTGATACAAAGAAGTGCTTATGGCAGGAGCCAGATATGAATACCTCATTAGAGGCTCTGCTAGAGTCATACTGATACAGTTGAGCATGCTTGCAGCTAACCACTGGACTGAACACGGGGACCCCAATGAAAAGGCCAGAGAAGGAGCTGAAAGGGTTTGCAACCTCATGGGAAGAACATTATCAACCAACCAAACCCTCCAGAACTCCCATGAACTAAAACACCAACCATTGAGCACACATGGAGAGACCCATGGCTCCAGTTGCATATGTAGCAGAGGACAGCATTGTCTGGTATCAATGGAAGAAGAGGCATTTGGTCCAGTGAAGATGCATTTTCCCACTGTAGGGGAATGCCAAGGTGCTGAGGTGGAGAAGGTGATTGGGAGAGTTAGCACCTTCATGTAAACAAGTGGAGGGAGGGGGGGATGGGAGCAAGGGGGAAAGGGGAGAACATTTGAAATGTAAATACAGAGAATATCAAATAAAATAATTGTAAAAAAGAGATAAGATTTAAAACAATGTTTCTTTAATGAGGTATTAAAGCTGCAGCTGTGTTCTTATACACAAATTTCTCCTACTGGTGACCAGACTTTGTAACGACAAAATGATGAACTTGATATTGATTTTAGGAACACTGGATTATTTAAACTTTTTTTAAAAATTGAAAACTGGTTTTGTCTTCTAAGGATTTACTCTATTACCTCACTCTTTAAAAAGATAATCTATTCTGATATTATAAAAGGAACTTTTAAATTACAATCAAATATATAAAACCATAGAATATTTTAAGATTTGTTAAATATTTTATTGGAGTGTCTTTATTAATAGATAATAGTTACAACAAAGGAGGAAATGCTAACGACAATAATAATAATGACGATGCAAACTACAATGGCTTTAGAAATTATAATAGACACAGCAACCTAACTATGGGCCCATGAAGGGAGGCAATTGTGACAGAGGTTCAGGCAGTGCCTACGGTCATAACTTTGGAGCTGATTATAGAAATAGTGAATATAGTAGCAGAAGATTTTAAAATAAAACACAAACAGGCTACGATTCTGGGCAGGACAGAGAACAACAGTCAGGAAAGCTGTGGGTTACTTTGAGACAGTCATCCCAAATGCATTAGAGGAACTGTAAAGGTCTGCCACAGAAGAAACAAGGATCCAGTCAAAAAAGTCACTGCAACTTAAGCAAGAAACCCTTCTTTTTAATGACTATCATAGCCGCAGTTTGTAAAAACTATTGATTACTGCAATGATGTCAATTAGATAAACATTCCTGAGGGTTTTTTTTAATCTGTTATCGCTTTGGTTTTTCTTTTCATTACATCAAATATTTTGCTCTGTAAATTACAGTAATGATACCAGGAATAAAAAAACAAACTAAGGAATTTGTTAATTTCAATTTTTTTAGAGGTTTGAAATGTCAAAAGGGTAAGAATCACTGACCTGCAATCCAGCCCCCATGCCTTCCACTTGCCCTGAGCTCCAGCACCATGCTCCTTCCAGCCAACTAGCTGAGCCTAGCCAAGAGGACAGGAGCCCTCTCAACCAAGGCCTCTGCCATTTTACCAACTTGTTAACCTTTTCCTGTCCTGACACTGGCTTCAATTAATACTAATCATACAGGAAACTGTTATGTTCTATAATTATATACCAGATAAAAGTCAGAAAAGTTCCTAGTCTCTTTATGAATGTTTGTGAAATACGTTTATAGATTTAAAAAGTCTTTTATTTTGATACTAGAAGAGCTTCAATTCAAAACTGTAACTTTAATCTCAGGTATGAGGCTAAGGCAGGAAGAACGCGTGAGTTCCAAATTCAGGTCCGGCCTAGGCTTCAAAATGAGGGGCAAGGGATGTACATTAATTTAAAAAGAATCCACAGGTGGGAATATTTGTTTTCAAAAATATTCTTGATTCTATAATGTCTTCTTATATCAGAATACTCCTTTTGTAATATATTCTACAGAGTATATGTCTGTAAAAAATACCTTTCTTGGGCCTAAACTTGGGGGGGAGAGAAATTGGCTTTTTGATAAATTATTAAAACTCTAACTTAATTAACAAAGACAAAGCCCAAAAACTAACAATGTATTTGTAATTGCACTGTGGTGTTGGTCTTTACTGTCCATTATGAGTGTTTGCTTACATGTCTGGATGGGTAACATATGGCTGGTGCCCTCAGAAGTCAGAGCGGATATCAGGTTCCCCCAGCACTGGAGTTACAGATAGTTCTGAGAGTCCACAAAGCTTCTGAAAACTGAACCAAGGCTCTCTCCAAAGGCAGCAAGTGCTCTTACCCACTGAACCATTACTCCAGCCCCAGCTTCAGATGCATAACTAAAATTTGAAGAAGGTGACTCACATTAGCTGTGGTGGCACATGCCTGTAATCCCAGAACCTGGAGGCAAGAGCAGGCAGATACCTGTGAACTCCAGGCCAGCCTAGTCTACATAGTGACAGTGAGTTCCAGGTCAGCCAGGGCTATGTAGAGAGATCCTGTCTCAGAGGAAAGGGAAAAAAGGTAATCCATGAGGCTGGAGAATCTCAGTGATTAAGATCACTTGTTGTCCTTGCTCTTGCAGAGGATTCAAGAAGCTCAGTCCCAGAACCTACATGGCAGCTCAAAACATTTGCAAATCCAATCCCTGGAACTCTAATCCCTTCTTCTGACTTCCCAGGGCAGCAAGTGTGTACGTGCTATATACACATAAATGCAGGTAGAATACTCATATACATAATGTAATAAACTTAATAAACATAAAAAAGAAAGTAACTCATTACGAAAATTGAAGATGATTATACATCAAAATAGATTAAATTTATACGACTAAAGCTGTAGAAAATAAAAATTTCTTTCCAGATAATGAAAAGGTTTCATACTTGAAAAACAAAAGAAATATTTATGGGTGTGTGTATATGTGTATGTGCTATATAAAATCCCTATAACAGAGCTGGAGAGATGGCTCAGTGGTTAGGAGCACTGACTGCTCTTCTAGAGGTCCTGAGTTCAAATCCCAGAGATGTGATGCCCTCTTCTGGTATGTCTGAAGACAACTACAGTATCTTTATATACTTATATACAATAAATACATAAATCTTTTTTTAAAAAGGTTGTTGCTGTGTCTAGTTTGCCTACAACTTCCCCATAGGACAGTGAGCGCAAGTATGGTAGCTTTTGTCCTCTTTCCCCACTTCTACACTATACTCAAATTAGCACCTTTCTAAGGATAAATAATTGGATTTTTACTTCGTAGATGATTGGTTTGAATATGAGATTCTTTTTCTAACACTTTTCTATGTAAGTTAGCATAAATTAATATTTTTATAATACTATTAGAATTTTTATGGAACATAATTTAAAACTTAAACTTCTGGAGTGTTACTTTAGCTGTAAGTTAAGATCTTTTTATCATGTGCCAATTCTGACAAGAAAAACAAAAAAAAAAAAAAACTTTCAGTGTATTGAATTTACTGCCGTGTTCAATAAACTCTATTTTAAAATTTTTAAAAAAAGGTTGTTGCTGTGCATTAACAGCTACCCCGTGCTGTTGCCATGACGACAGTTTAAAAAAATTCCTATAACAAAATAGTCTCAACTTATGGCAATCCATTAATAAGAAAAACCTCATATCTTTGATAAAATATCATTCTTATAAATGGCATTTAAATATAAATAAAAAGAAAATGCCCATATTTAAATAACATTCTGTATGTGTAAGAAGTGATGGAAAGTTTGCCAACAAGACTATATAATAATCTTGTAATAGGGATCAACATAAAAGGCAAATAACGTTTTTTTCTGAGTTCATTCCTGCCCCCAATTAAGTAGTCAACAATGTATCAAACCTCAGAAGTCAAGGATGCGAATGTGCCAGTGAGCAGAACAGCAGAACTCACTACACCAGAAGACAGGCATTTGCTACACTCATGCTGAGAAGCAGGAGAGGGGCCAAGATTATCTAAGAAAAGCTCACTTTCTTTCTTTTTCTTCCTTCCTTCCTTCCTTCCTTCCTTCCTTCCTTCCTTTCTTTCTCTCTTTAAATGACTTCCCATCATTGAACATTTATTCACAGGAAGGAAAAGGCAGATGAGTTCCAGACAAGGGCTTCAATGAATGAAGTAAAAGCCTGTTTCAAAAAACTCAAAAAGAAAAATAAAACTGACAACTATTTTTTTAAAGAAAGGAAGAAAGAAAAGACACAGACCTCATTAACAAGAACAGTTTTTCCCACCTTCCCATAGAGTTCAGTTGTTGTGGAAATGCTTAAAAGAACATCAAATGTTAAAAGGCTATATATGCCCATAACTACAAAAGCACAGATTTCAGAAGCAGAGGAAAAAGATAAACACCGTTCAATAAATAAAAACATAGATGAGAGAGTACTGAGGCCCAGCAGACCTCACTAGGAATGAAACTGAGGTTCCATTCATCTCAAGGACAGTTCGGTGGACACTCACAAGCGCACACTCACTCTGCTCATACCTTCTGACAAGCCCGTTTGCACACATGCTTATACTCCTTGGCTTTGGATTCAGAATGATAGCCTGCACCTACAGTAGGAAAACAAAAACCAAGTGTTAGTTACAACTGAACTCCCAGGGACCCCACAGAAGAGAAGAGCAGTCCACACAGATACACCCCAGTGTCCTAGCTGTATGGGATTCTAAAAGCTAACATTTGAGAGCATGTTTTTCTCCCTATTCATAAAACTGTTCAGTCAGAGCTTCTAATAAAGAGCTCCTGCCTCTGAAAGAGCCTTCACAGGGTCACTCCCCAGACCCTTTCAAGAACTCTACCAGGACCAGCAAGATGCCTGCAGCAAGCCAGAGAACTTAACCTAAGTTCTAGTTCAGAGACATAGGTCATAGGTGGTGAGAGAGATCCAACTGCCACCAGTTGTTCTCTGATCTTCCAAGTGTACTGAGCTTCACAAATGTCGTGTGGCATGGCCCCTCCAGCATCACTACCACACAAATTAAATAAATAACCAAATAAACAGCCAAATAAAGAAATAAATGTAACTTTTTAATTAAAAACAAAAAGCGGCTGCTAAACTTGGGAGCTCCTTTGGTATGGAGTTGATAAGGCAGGTGAGGCCAGGAACAAGGCACCTTCAAGTCCTCTCCAGTGATCTTTTAAAAGTCTCACCATTCAGGAAATAACTACTCAAAATGTAAAGTTCTCAGGAACTCATGCCTCCAGATACCCTGACATTGTCTTTTAAACAAACACCCAGAAAGTCACTTAACAGTTTGGCTCCAAATAAACTCGTTTCCTTTAGAAAGTTTATTCTTAGAACTAGAGAGATGGGTCAGTGGTTAAGAGAACTTGGCTGTACTTCCAGGGAAACCCAGTCCAGTTTCTGGAACCCACATCAGACAAGTTAATAAATAAATTTTAAATAATTATTTTTATTACTTTTAATGTCATGTATGTGTATCTGTTCATATGTGCACATTCATACAGGTGCCAAGAAAAACAGAAGAAAGAATCCCAATCCCTGCAGGTAGAATTTCAAGTGATTGAGCAACCTAACATTAATGGTGAGATTTGAACTTGGGTAAATGTACCCATTTTTATTTTATGTGCATGGATATTCTGCCTGCACTAATGTCTATCCACCACTTGTGTGCAGTGTCCATAGGGGCCAGAAAAGGGACTGGACCCCTTCCGACTGTAGTTAGGGCAGTTATCTACGATGTGGGTGCTGGGAATAGAACTCTGCTCCAGTGTTCTTAATGAGCCATCTCTCAAGCCCCTTATTATTACCTAAGGGGGCTCAGCTAAGGGGATGAGAGTAAAAGGAGGAAGGGGAGCAAGAGGAAGAGGAGAAACAAGAGCTTAAACTCTAGAAGACCAGGATTCTTACAAGTTTTCTGGTTGACTCCCCTCCCCCATAAGATGCCACAGAGGTCAAAGCTAAGGACCAATCTCCAAAGCTAAGGAGCTATGCCCAAGTCTCACAACTGTCCTGTGGGTCTAGCAGAATCAAAACATAACTTTCCTAAAGTCTGAGAAAAACCTGGCCCACAAGCAGTATTGCAGGGAGCTGGAACAACAAAAACAATGCTAGGCAACTGGAGTGCCTCAAGCCCAAAAAGTCATTCTGTTTCATGAGAGAAAGCCAAAAGTCTACATGGCCTCTGTCTTTCTCAAACTTGTCTTCCTAGTTCTCTAAAACCACAGTTCTCTAAAAACAGAGGAAAAATAAAAATCAAGTATTAAAAAAAAACAAAAAAAACCTTGTATAAAATTATTTTGACCTTAGTAGTCTTTCACCTTTCTGTTTTTAAATGAAAATAGTTACTAAAGACTGCTGTCTGCTGTACCAGGAAATGGTAAGAGCTGTACCCAGTTACCCATGAAGAACAGGCTGTGTAAAACTATGAGGAAATGTGTTTTTGCTTGGGCTTGGTTTTTGTTTTAAGAAAGCAAGAATTGGGACTATTAATCCAGGACTTATATAATTTATATAAATTTAAGAATTTCTTAGAAATAATTAATAGTGACTAAAGCCTTGATGATGTAACTTTAATAAATAAACGACTGGGTTCAGGCTCTTTGGTGAGGAAGACGCAGGAAGAAAGATGTGAATCCTAGGGAAAAGAGAAGGCACTCAAACTGACATCCACTACTGACTCCCAGTCACTCTTGCATCAGCACCACTTTCACTTCCCTTCACTCAAGACGCTCCCCAGGCTGAGGAGAGAGGCCCAAAGAGCCAGGAGAATGAATGGAAAGATGCATCTGCTGGGGTGGGAGTGGGGGTGGGAGAGACTATCTAGGAAGTCCCAGAGACCTGGGATAGGGGAAGCACCCAGAACTCAATGCAGAGGACCCTAGCTAAAATGCCCAACAGTGCGGAGATGGAACCTGAAGAGACCACATCCAATAGATAGACAGGATCCCCAGTGGAGGGATCAGAACACCAACCCACCTACAAAACGTTCAATCCAAAATTCCTCCTGTCTAAAAAAAATGCAAGGACAAAAATGGTAAAGAGACTGAAAAAATGGCCAACCAGTGACCATCCCAACTTGGAATCCACCCATAGGCAGGCACCATCCCTGACACTATTACTGCTGCTATGTTGTGCTTGCAGACAGGAGTGTAGAATGGCTGTCCTCTGAGAGCCTCTACCAGCAGCCAACTGAGACAGATGCAGATCTTCCCACAACACTGGAGGGAGGTCGAGGACCATATAGAAGAGTGCAGGAAAGGATTGAAGGAACTGAAGGGGATGGCAACCCTACAGGAAGATCAACAGTGTAAACTAGCCTGAACCCCTGGGAGCTCCCAGAGACTGAACCACAAACCAAAAAGCACACATGGGCTAGTCCAAGGCCACTGCCACATATACAGCAGAGGGCTGCCTTATCCAACCTCAGTAGAAGATGTAATTAATCCTGTAGAAACATGATGCCCCAGGCTGGAGGGACTTGGGAGCCACCCTCTCAAAGGCAAAGGAGGAGGGGAAGGGGGAAAACTCTGTGATGGGGGACCAGAAGGGGAGCAGCATTTGGGATGCAAATAAATATTTAATTAATAAAAACGAAAACAAAAAACAGAACCAGCTACACCACTCCTGGATATACGTATGCAAAGGACCTTATATGTATCCATAAGCTATGTATGCATCATATCTTATTACAGACATACTTAAATATCCATATTCACTGACACTCTATTCACAGGAAATGGAATCAACCTAGATACCCAACAACTGGCAAATGGATAATAAAATGTGGTACAATGGAATATTACCTAGGTGTAAAAAAAAAAAAAATGAAATCATGACATTTACAGGCAAATAAATGGAACTAGAAATATTAACTTGAAGGTCACCAGACCCCAAAAAGACAAACATGGTATGTTCTCTCTCATACATGGATCCTTGCTTCAAATCTTTTAGTCTGTGTGTTTAACCTGGGAAATACAGGGAAATGAGACGTCCGAGGTGGAATACTGAGTGCAGACAGTGGAGTAGTGTGGACGGGAAAACAAGGAGGCCTGAGAAGAGAGGATAAAGATGCAGAGTGCGTGCAGACACTGCACGGGAACCTATGGTCCTACAACTCAAATACTCATACCCTAAGAGACAGCAGGACACATGATATCAACAAGGGAACAGGTAGAACGAGGACCTAACGGTTGAAGAGGGGATGGGACTGCAGGGGAGGGTTAGCCAAAACTAAGAATGCGTGAAGAAGCCTCAGGAGACTCCAGTATTTTGTAAGCTAATTAAAATACATTTAATTTTTCTTTTAAAGAAGTTTGAATGACAGTACCCCACAAGTGAGCAGGCTGCTCCCAAAGACGGGTTATTAAACAAAACATCTGTATCATGCACAGGTTACCTCCCAGTGAGTTATTGGCCAGGTAGCGATTTGCTCCTGGCTGCCCACCATAACTAGTTGGTAATACCTAATTGCTGAAGACACCTCACACCTCAGTTCTGGGACATAAAAATTAATCTTGAACTCATCAGGAAACTACTTCCCTACCCATTCGCTTTCATGATGCTAAACCGTGCTAGAGAAAAGGAGACATCAGTAATGTCCTAGACCCTGGGTACAAACCTGAGGGCACTGTACCCACTGTCGCAGCTGTGGGAAGACTGCACATGATTATAACCACCTACTCTCTTGATTAGATCTGAGATCTGCTACACGGGAAAGCGTATAATTACAGTCAGAATCCATAACTAGTGGGGTATAAGCCCTACAAGAGAACCTATCTATGTTGCTTTACTAAGTGACCATTTTGTCAAAATGCTCTCTAATCATGTGTCCATAAATGGCTGATATTCTCAACCTGGGTCAGACAATCTTTTTTACTGAGGAGGGTAATGGTTACTGTAGACTCAAACAAATCAAACCTCCAAAGTGCTGAGAGTGACAAGAAAAACAGGCAGTCAGTATAAGTGCTCAGACACAAATGAGACATACTTATCAACTACCACTACCACCCCCCCACCCCCGCAAGGCTCAGAGAACATAAAAGCAAGAGCAAAAAGAATGTAAGGGCCTGAGGATGGGAAAGATGCTGGTGTGGCTAGCACACACACACTCATAGCACCTATGGCTACACGATCAGGATCAAACCATCTAAAGAGCATCCAGCATGGAGGTGAGGGACTCCTGATGGCTGGTGAAACACCAATCTGCTAAGGGGTACTTCCAGCCCCAGGAAATGACCCTACACCCTTGCATTCGTGAGCAACATTAATTGGAGTCAGTTACTTAAAAAAAAAAAGAAGACAAGAAGTTGGAAGATGTGTTGGTGGCACTGAGGAGAGTTAGAGGGAGGACTGCAGGAGGCAGAATCAAGTTTCCAGAGAATGTAGACACTTTTTCAAAGAATAAATGTTTAAAGATGAATGTTAACAAGAGAATCAAACAGGAGTCATGAGACTATCAGCGACGCTGCGCTAATGGATGAAGTCTTCCGAGATCTCAAGTCTGCTGTGTTCCATCTCTAGGGCCCCAGCCTTTCAGCAATATTTCCTCAGTCATGAGATATCATTGCCAAATAAGCTTACCATAAAAATTCTTCTGAGTATAAAGAAACTTGGGGCTCAGCATGGCCTCAACTGACCTTTAGATTCTGGTTAATGCTTGCTCAGTCCTATCTGACGAGGGAAAGACAGGCTCAGCATGCAGGACACTCCCATGCAATAGTACACAGCAAAAACGTAACTGCACTATTATGTTTGCACTGTTTGAGTTATGGTCTCTCTACTGCAAGTGACAGTGGTGTTCACTCTGTAGACCTAAGTCTGCTCAGTTCCGAGCTCCCACGCTCAGGTGAATGTATTAATTAATGGAAATTTAAAGATGACTTGGGTTTTAACATACTGATCTAGATGTGTGTGGTGTGTTATGCTAAGTAAAGGGAAATAAGGAAGACATCTGAAGAAGTCTTATTGTAAGACTTTCCTACTGGGGAGTAGACCGGGCCTTCACTCCACCATAGCTACCAGGCTCCTCTGACAGATAAAGTGCAGTCCTCGCTGTTCCTCAAAGACAAGGAAACCGTTATTCTCGTTATACTCCATTCCACCTCGCCTGCAAGGCCTTACCTGCATGTACCAGCACAAAGCCCCCTCGTTTCTCCTTACAGGGCGTCTGTGTTTCTAACTCCTTGACTGTTACTTTAACAGCAGATGCCTGAGATGATCTGGAAGGCAGTCCTTCTCCAGAACTCATCCCCTTCTCCATGATCATTCTCCAAGAGTATCATCTTCCCTCAGGAAAAGAGCATCCTTCCATGCAAAAGCAACTGTGCCAACGGAGTCACCCTAGAGAAAGATAGCAAGAGATTACCTCAACTTCTTCATACCAACATGCATATTACTTATAAAAAGAATGCACACATATTTCACAAAATAGATATTTAAGATTAATGAACTGGACAGTAACAACATGAAAAGTTAACAACTTAAATCTCTGCCTGAAGACATAGAATTAATTATCTGAAGACATAGAAACAAAACAATTTACTATACATACCTGGCTGGGTATGGCTGCACACATCCTTACCAGAGCTCAAGATGCAGGAGGATCACTGAGTTTAAGGTTAGTCTGTCCTATTTTAGCCAGTTCCAGCACACTCAGGGCTACATAGTGAAACCCTGTCTTTTGAGAAACAAACAAACAAACACTACAAGAAAAAATAATGTAGTACAGATTTTGTCTTCCTGTTACCTATAGTGAAGTAAACCAACAGGGTGTAACTATCACTTTATTTCCCCTTCACGCCAGCTCATCTCTTGGACATTTTGAAATCATAAGCACTGCTGGTATACTAAACACTGATATAAAAACATAACTTTCTGCTTAAAGAAAGCAACAAATCCATACCTACATGTGGAGAGGTTTTAATTTTTGTCGATTATTATTGCATGTGTGCATGATGGTGGGCGGAAGGCAGAGAAAGACAGGAGAACACTGGAGTCTGGTCTCTTCTTCCACCTTCACATGGCTTCTGGGAATCAAACTCAGTTGCCCGGCTTACAGAACAAGCACCATTACCAGCTGAGGCTTCTCATCAGCTTGAATTTGTATTTGTTTGTTGGCATGGGATCTCACTACAGGTTTAAGCTGGCCTGAACTGCCTGTTCAGACTGGCCACCATAACCTCCCGAGTGCCAGGGTCACAGAGCAGCACCGCTGTTCTCACAAAGATCTCTCCAGATCATCAGGTCAAGGCTGATCAGTGCAATCATGAAGCACAAATGCTAACAAAGGTATGTCTAAACCAAGAAATTAAACAAGTGCCCCTTCCAATAGTGGTCAGCATGAAAGCGTGAAGTTCTCCACAGGTAAGTAATGAGACAAAATTTAATAAAAGTTTTCAAGCAGTTTATGCTTGAACTTTGCTTCTAATTTTTCTTGCTATGGATTACACACTCAAAACATTAAACAACCCAGGTTCAGTACAACAAAAAGGTCAGAATATTCAATATATTCTAAATTAGGAAAAAAAAACATGCCACTTTAAAAGCAACAATGAGATTTAAAGAAAACATGACAATGGAGGAGTCAAAGCTCTTTAAATGACAACATTAAGCAAAAATATTCAGCTCAAAGTAAACTGAAAAGGAAGGTTTGGTGGCATGTATCTATAATTCTAGCACCTATAAAGCTGAGACAGAAGGGTCACAAATTCAAGGTCAACAGGTGCTACACAGTTAGAATCTGGCCTATAAACAAATTAAATTTAAAAAGCAGCCGAGAGAAGGAATAAAGAAGTTCTTGGTATACAGATGTGGAAATCTCATAAACATCTGGCTTAAAAAGTATTTTTTAAAGTATTTAATTAATCAGCTCAGAAGCTTGAGGCCATCCTTGTCTATACAATGAGTTCTAAAGCAGCTTGACCTATATGAGGTACTCCCAAAAGAAGGGGGGAAATGTATGCATAGAAACATATGCTGTATTATCTGGAAGGAAGAAGTAATTATATATGCAAAGTATGCATCTGGATAGATGTACCAAAAACCAATACAGTAATTTTACCCAAAGAATATTTAGATGATCCGTGTACAAAGATGGGATGAAAGTTAGTAACTGTTCACCATTTTAATTTAAAACATTTGAATGCATCACACACCATATACACACACACATACACATACATACATACATACATATACACATATATGACTAATCTTGTCATATAAACTTCACTATTACCTCTAATCAACTAAAACCCAAGCAACTGGGCATACCTGTGAATGGTTTTCTCAACTGGATCATTTAAGGTGGGAAGACCTACCCTAACTCTGGGCCACTCCTGATAGCAGCCCACACAGAAGGACATAGAAGGACGCTTTCCCTGTTTCCTGGCAAGTTCATCTTTTCTGCTCAGGCATTTCTTCATGGGTGTTAGAACCTATTTCAGGATTCTAACTGTAATATCCACCTCCTGAACTAAAGAACTACCACAATTTTGGCCTTTCCTTTAAGAGCCATTGTTGGACTAGTGGGACCCTGCTAATAAATCCCTTTCAATATCTGTGTATACACACACATACACACACATACACACACACACACACACACACACAAATAAATCTATATCTATCAGTTCTGTTTCTTAGGAGAGCCCTAAGCACTAGTTATGAGTGAAGTCCAAGATCTAATATAAGAGATTCCACTTAAAAAATGGTACAATGTACAATAAATAAATATATCCATTTTTCCTTCTGGCCACTTAGTTCCCAAGAATAATGACTGAGACTAATGCATGGCCAAAGCTTTGGCTCACTCCCTGACCAGCTTGTCAGTTATGTAACCCATTCCACCTATTCTGTCTACCCCTCAGTTTCCTCTCCCAGAACACTTCTTCCTTCACGTCTGCTCAGCAATAGCAATAGAGTCTCCATACCTCTCCTGTGTCTCCTTTTTCTCTCTCTCTATTTCCCAGCATCCTCTCTCTTCCTGCCAGTGTCACACCTATTTTCTGCCTCAGCCCACTGGCCATAGGCTTTTTTATTGACAGGCATTGCTTAGAAGCGATTCCTGCTATATTGTAACAAAGAAAATGCCATATTCTGGATTTACAGTGATTTCAAAGTGGCATTTTAATAATCTCAACTCAGAAAAAAATATAGGAAAAGCATTGCCAAAGACTCCTAAAGGAGCTACTTGTATTTCACTTTTCTGAATCTTGAATTTATGGAGACACATAAAATATAGGTAGGTGAAAAAGAAAAGAAAAACACCCCAATACTGATTTCTGTCAATCGGATGGGGTGGGAACATGACATTGGATGACCACTAAATGTCCCTGCAATGTGTTTATCTTACTTGTCACTGTTATTACTAACCATTACTTGAAACTGTTGCAGCACACTTACACCAAACATTAGCTCAAGGAAACTGTCCATTGCTTAAGCTGAACTCTGAAGCAACACCCAGAATGAAATGTTCTCAATGAACAGGCATGCACAAGTAGTACGTTCTATGCACTAAGAATTAAGCACACTGAGCTGATAAAGCTCTAAGCTTGCATATCTAAAGCTCATGATTTTACCTCCAGCCCCAAAAAAACACAAACTATTTTAAAGAACTTGATCTTTAAAGAATTCTATAGCTCATTTTCATCATAATGCCTTCATTATGAATAATGTGTTTAAATATAAACATTCCACAACTTCCTTGATAATATTAAAATTCATTGTGATTATTACTTCCCAATACTAGCAACTTGCTCATTCTCTGAAAAATCTTCTAAAAAGAATTACTGACTACACAGATACTGAAAAGACAGCTCAGTGGTACATCGTGAGTACCTATGCCTAACATGCACAGCCTCCTAGAACGGATATACAAAGAGGGCTCAGCCAATAAAAAAGTACTTGTCATGTAAGCCTGGTGACCCGAGTTCAGACTTAGAACCCATGATAAAACAGAGAACCAACTCCCAAAAATTGGCTCTTACCTCACACAATGGTTTTAGGCTTGCTTGTTTTATTTAAAAGGATTAGGGGTGTTATCATAGGCCCCAAGATGAATATGACAGCACATGTCTATAATCCTAGCACTTGAGAAACTAGGAAAGAATGAAAATTCAGATGCTGGCCTGGGCTGTGTACAGTGATTCTATCTCAACAAAACAAAAACAAAACAAAAACAGCAACAACAAACGTTATCGGATTATACAGCAAATTCTATTTCCAATGATAAACCCAGAAAACTAAAATCACCCACATACATAATTCCATCTGAACAACTTGATCTGAGATACAAGTTCTTGCTTCCCATACACTGAACTTCTTAATCACCTACTCAGTCTTTGACTGACTCCCTGCTCTTCATGACAAGCATGCCAACCTTCATGAGGCCTCGAGGCCTCTTTTCAGCATCTCCAGAACTGTGCTTTCTGACAATCTTTCAAAATGGTCCTCTCAGCAAATCACGTGAATTTTTTTTTTTTTTTTTTTTTTTTTTTAGCTTTTTTATGTTCTGACTTGAAATAGAAATATAGCTAGAGTGAGCCACAGTTTTTCCCTTGGAGCTCAGTCTCGGTGTTCCTTACTGACTATGAAAATGAGCTCATTTTCCCACTAAAGCCTAGGTCTTTGCACATTATTTTGGCACATAACTGTATAATCCTCTTCTAAGATACCTCACTGTCATTTCAGACTACATCGAGATCCTATGTTTCTTCCTCAAGCATTTAACTTCTTTTCCCTCTACCCATTTAGTCCAAATGCCTCCCAGCATAAATATTACACAGCATTTGCACTTTTCTCTAGCACTGAGTTCCTGTTACAGAAGGCTGCCACAATAAATCCCATAAAGGACAATACCGAGCAAAACTAATCAGCAGCAGACAATAAGCAAGAAGAAACACAAGCTGAACATCCAATACTGAAGAATTTTTAAAAAGAACAAAAAAGGTTTGTAACTAACACAACACTGGTACCTTAAGCTGAATGTACTTGTTTTGAAAAGGAATCTGTAAGTGGGTGGAAAGTCTGAGAATGTACAATAGTGTAAATACTATGTCTGTAGCTACTGTACAACACAAGTTAACAGTGTCATATACTCCTTTAAGGAGACCTGAGAAATCTTGTTTTTTCTAATACTTTCATGTTTGAACTTGTTTTATTCAGTACTGTCCACTGCAGAGACTTTTTTTTCCCTTTATTTACTGGATATTTTATGTATTTACATTTCAAATGTTATCCCCTTTCCCAGTCCTCCCCTCTCCAATCCCTCCTCCCGCTGCTTCTAGCTGCTTCTATGAGGATGCTGCCCTCCTGCCCACCCACTCCCACCTCACCACACAGGGATTTCCCTACACTGTCCCCAGTACAAACCTTGAAGAGACTTTTTATTTGACCATTTCTAAAACAAAGATGAATGCTAATTCACTAATCATCAAGACCAAAAGGGAAACTCAAAACATTTCCATTTTACTTCAGGAATTTTCTAGGTACTTGACCTTGAGTCTCTCAAATTTATGTGTGTGTGTGTATGTGTGTGTGTGTGTGTGTGTGTGTGTATTTATATATGTATGTATGTATATCTTTTCACTATTCCTGTCACAACAACTGTTTTTAATTAATCAGTTTAGGAAAGAAAAGCTGTCCCGTTTGATCTCCCCACCGCAGTGAAGGAGGACCATCAAGCAATCATCTATGACAAAACACTTCCTTACGGGAGAGACCCGGCCCCTAAGCCATGCTGCTATGGAGCCCTGGTGATCCCAGCCCTTGAGGGGAGCACTGAGGGGATCACTGCAAACTCAAAGCCAGCCTGGCATCCATCATGGGCTTCAGTCCACCTAGGGATATGAGGTGGAAAACTATCCCATTTTAAAAAACAAACACAGCATTTTGTGGGTCTGGTATCATGACACTGAGTGTTTCCTGATTCACTAAAAGAGTTCCAGAACAAATGTATATTCCTCTTGGACCAGTAATTCTACTCCTGGAAACACTCTCTACCTAAATTTTAAATACAGAAAAAGCTTAGTCTTTCTTTGGATGGTTTGGGTTGTTGGTTGTGATTTGTTTTGTTTTGCTTCATTCGGTGAGATAGGGTCTCACGTAGAGCAGGCTGACCTCAGACTCCTCATCATCCTCCCCCACCTCCCCAGTTCTGGGACTGCCAGCATGTGCTAGCACTCTTGGTTAGCTTTACAACTTTTATGCTATGCCTAATATGGAGTACAGAATTTCAAGCACATGTGCAACCTAAGAATTCAACAGAAAGGAATGTGTTATACAGTGTAACCCATTAACAGTCATTTGATTTTCAAGATGGATGTCTAAGGGTGAGAGGGGAGGAGAGGACACTCCTTTAATCCCGGCACCCAGGAGGCAGAGCCAGGCAGATTTCCTTGAGGGAATTCTAGACAGCCAAGCCTACAAGGAGAAACCCTAACCTGAAAAACAAAAACAAAGATAAACAAAACAAGATGGATGTCCTGCAAATTAGAGAAGGCAAGAATCCAGTACATCAAAACCATCAGTCAAAACTGTAAAATCTCCAGAAATTATACATGGATAAATATTTTTGACTCTGGACTTGGCAATATTTTTTGTTGTTGTTGTGGGCATAGCAATTTTGTTGGTTTGTATGGCTGCTTGCTTGTTTAGTTTTCGGAGACGGTCTATTTGAGATGGCTCTGGCTACCCTGGAAAATTCTCAGAGATCCACTTTCTTCTGCCTTCTGAGTACTGAGATTGAAGGAATATGCTACTACACCCAGCATCACAAATGATTTCTTAAGTCAAAAGTCTGAGACAAGACTGGTCTACACAGTGAATTTCCAGGACACAGTAAGACAGGTCTCAAACAACAAAAAGGGGGGGGGGGGGGTTGGGGCACCTAGGGGCTGCAGAGATGGCTTAGTAATTAGGAGCACGCACTGGCTGCTCTTGATTCCCAGAGCCCACATGGCAGACCACAACCATCTTCAAGCCCTATCCCAGGGGGTCTGACCTCTAGATAACATGCAAGGACCTGATGCATACCCACATGCAGGCAAAACCTGAATCCACATAAAACAGATTTGTAAAGTATCTAGTCAAACAACTTAAATATTTCTCTAAAACTATGTAATGACCAATAGGTACAAAGAAAGGTGCTTAAGACTATTAACCATAAAAAAAAAAAAAAAAAAAATCAAAGCAATAGTGAGATATTATTTCCCTAGTACCACTTTAAGATGCATATAATCCAAACAGGAGTTGAGATAAAGACCTTCCTGATCTGTGGAATTCAACTTGATGTAGTCTGCAAAGTATCTGCTCAGTTCTCCACACATCTGTCCCAGAAGTTCTACTTCTAGGTACATAACAAAACAATACACACACACACAAATATTCACACAAAAAGTCACAAATAGGATGTGTAACAGAATTATTCCAAATAACCCCAAGGACAAAACAATCCGATCAATACAATTGCATATCCATAAAAAGGGATGGTGAGGTATCCGTACAAGTCTATCCCCAGAATCACTGGGGGGAAATTAATAAATACAAAGGAATGAGGTATTGTTTCATAGCCATGGACAAATCTTGGACACATGCTAACTGAAACAAGCTAAGCACAAAAAGACACCTGTTACATGGTTCCATTTACTTAAAATGTACAAAACAGAAAGATACACACTAAACCACGGATCAGAAGCTGGACGAAGCTGGGGAGGGGGGGCAACTGTTTGGGGGGTACAAGATTTCTGGGGAAGGGGATAAAAAACGGTCTGGAACTAGACAGCAACGACATATATACAAATTTTGAACACTTAAATGGAGAGAGGAGAAAGAAGCTTACAATGTAAAAGGCTTTTGGTACTGGGCTGATTGCACCTCAATAAGAACAAACATAACCCGGGCCGGAAAAGACAGCCCGGCAGTAAACAGCACTTGTTTCTCTTGCAGAAGACCTGAGTTCGTTCCTAGCACCACATGCTGGCTTAGATCCACCCTTGATTCTAGTTCCCTGTGCCCTCTACTGGCCTGCACAGATATGCACGTGGTGCAGACATTAGGATGCAAGCACAAGCACACACACACACACACACACACACACACACAAACTAAAATAACCCTTAAAAAATTAAATAAATAAATAACCAATCTATCCGTGCAATGAATGTAACATACACAAAAACCGCGATTTTTAGTTTTAACCGTATTATACACATACACTTGTAGGTGATACCTTACACCACCTAAGAAATTATAAAGAATAAAATCCTCAGTGGCGGCAACTATGTTAATCTCTATTTCTGCAATCCCCAAACATATTCTAATAACCACTGCTCTGTTTCTAGTCACCAAACGCCCGAGTGTGTAAGTTAAACTTCCTTAGCTTGTTATTCAAAGAAAGATCTTAGTCCAATGGTCTCCCGATAAACCTTCCCTTCCTCGCCTCAGCATAATTAACTTGAACTCGGAGGAATCACTACGCCCTCTACTTCAAAACACCTCGCCCGCCTCTCCAGATGCTCCATCTACTCAATCCTAGCCTCCTCTGTCTCTGCACTAGATGGATGATAATGTCCCTCGGGGCTCTAACCCGGCCTCTAAGACACTCAGGGAAGCTCTGACCCCACCGCGACACCAGTATGTGACACATCCCGGACCCGCTGCGGACCTGGGGGACGTGAGTTCCCTGTAGCCTGGGACTGAACAGCGCGCGAAGCGCTACGAGAACTCCGCAGCCAAGGAAACTGGCGGGCCCCACGCGTGACCGCGACTCGGGACTGGAGAATCCGTGGGCCCCTGCGCCGGGCCGGGTAGGTGGCGCCGTGCGCGCCGTCCCGTGCGGTGTGGAGAGGACGCCACGAGGGCCTGCGGGACCATACGGAGACCGAGGCTAGGCAGCGGCGACGCGGACAGCGTGAGAACGAGGGACACTCACCCGCGTCAGCGCAGAGCACTCATTACACAGGAAGTAGTCGCCCGCCCGTTGCCAGGGTGAGGAAGCGGGAGTGGCGTGAAGCCTTTCCATTGGTTGACGTGCGCACGTGGCCGGAAGCGAACGCTCCGGGAGGCTGTTTCTTAGTCGCCTAGGCTTTAGGCACTGGTTAAGTGTCGGAGCGGGGATGCACGGCGGTATCCCTGGCCTCTGATATTTGGCGATTTATTTATTGGCATATTGGGGGTTTGTTTGTTGTTATAGCTGTTTAGTCACCGTCCTCCACCTTTCTTCCACTGTGCTCGGTAATTAGCTTTCAGGATGTGTCTACCTCTTAGCCACGTGGTTGGTTGACTAGCGCTGTTGCACGTTATGAAGATAGGTGCCATCATCGCTGAAGAACCCTTCCCTCATCCTTGTATCCTTAGCTCCTATAGGCAACGAGGATTGAACCTAGGTTGTGTACTGTGGGAGTCCGCCGTACCCTAGGAAGAAGGGAAATGTGGTTAGCCTATAACTGTCCAAGATCAAAGACCAGTAGCAATCTCAAAGTTTCCTTGTGTTGGGATTCTATGAACCCCACCCCTCAATTACCTGGCAGTAGCCAGGCATGCTCGGCCCCAGTGACCTGACACTATAAAAGGGGTTGCTTGCCCCTCCTCTCTCTCGGCCTCTCTTGTTCTTGTGCTCTTGCAGCCTTGCTCTCCCACCCCTACCCCTCCTCTTCCCCTTCCCTTCCCCCCTCTCCCTCCACGTGCTCATGGCTGGCCTCTACTTGTCTAGTCCTCTCTCTCTCTCTCTCTCTCTCTCTCTCTCTCTCTCTCTCTCTCTCTCTCTCTCTCTCTCTCCCCCCCCCCCCCCGTCATGTGGCTGGTCCCTCAGGTGGAAGGGATTCCCAACATGGACCCCCCACCCCGGCATCTCCCTTCCCCCTAGACCTCGCCGCACCTCCATGGGCCATATGCCCCCCCCCACTCTCTTCATCCTTCCCCTAACACCGTGTAACTAGTATCGTGAACCGTTTGATAGCCTACTTGGAAGGAGCAGATATTGGAAAGAATAGAACAATGCAGGATTAAGTATCAGTCATCTGAAATAGTTGGGCTGAGGAGTATTTGGGACTTTCTTCAAATTTTTTAATTGCTTATGCATAATAAAATGTCCTGAATGATAGACTATTTCTCCGCCGGTGAAATATACCAATTCAAACCAGATTAGACTATTAAAGGCAGAATGTTGGGAAGCTGCTTTCGGGGAGGGGAGGCTCTCCCATGGATTGAGACCAGAGGAGCTGTGGATGTGGGAGAAGAGAAGAAGAACGAAAGACCAAAACATCTGGGTTATAGAGAAACGAATCTCTGAGGTAAAGGCAGCTTAGCCCCTGGGTTGGAGAAGTTCCGTGTTGGGGGTAGGATTCGCCAAGGAGGGACTGAGGGATGCTGGGAGAACCTGGTCGGGTCTCCTTTGGTATGTAAAATATGCGCCTCAGACCCTAGACCCGGGTCCAAAACCAAGCCCTGGGGATGGGACTCCAGTTGCGAAAATACTCAGTAGTATTTCATGAAGACATTATACACAGAGCCTAAAGGTAATTTTGCAACGCATTTTTAAATAGTTTTGAGCATGGTGTAGAAGCAGATCCAGAAATAAGCCTATCTCTCTGCCTCACAAGTGCTGGCATTAAAGGAATGCGGGTCTTTTAACCCTTGGGTGATTGTAATGCAACTAAAGCATTACTGGACTTGTAGAACGAGGTGGAGCAGGAAGGGTGATAAGAGGAGAGCAACCAATAATGGGGGTTTTAGAGTGATCAAGAAATAGGTGCAAGAGGCAATTTGAGGCCGAGGAGTTTACTGACTTTTGTCCTGACATTCCTAAATTAAAATATGTGAATTTAAAAAAATCAACTGCTGGTAATCCCAAATATATAATTAAGAATTCTTGTATTATCCAGGATATCTTCCAAATAATATTTTCTTTCATGGGTGAGAATTAAGAGACAGTTGTGAAATTTATGTTTAAGCAGCACGTTAGATTTGAAAGGGAATGTAGAAACCAGTAAGAGAAAAAAAATTCTTAGTAGTTAAGTTAGTGAATGGTAGCAATAAAGTAGAAATTGACAGCCAGGATCTAGAACAGAAAAATCGATGTTTCTATCCCTGCTCTACCACTTAATTATCACATCCAATGATTTGCTTCCTCCTCCTATTGTTTAATTTCCACATTTTGTAAAATGAGAATTAAAAATTGTTGTGTGAGATAAATAAACGATATAAATAAATAAATAAAAAGTATTACCCCCTAGTGAGTAATCTATAAATGCTATTTGGTTTTTTTTGTTTGTTTGTTTGTTTGTTTTTGTTTTTGAGGAAAAGGCTCACAGTACAACTAAGGACCCTTCCAGGAATGCTCCATCCTCACCTTCCCAAGTGTTGGGATTACATGTAGCTCCATGTTGGTTTAATGAATGTGATAAATGGTAAAGAGGATTTGTTTTACACTTAGTTTATGTGTTCACCCATACCTGCCCAAGCTCATGGTGATGGAATAAACAGTCCCTGTTTCATGTTCATTCTTGACCTCTAAGAAAACATGATTTCATTCCTCCCTCTCCTCTCTCAACCCACAGTATCTCTGTAGGACTGCCCTGGTGTTTTCTCTTTCAGATGCAAATAAAATTGTCAGAGGCAGGTTGTGCTTTTAATCCCAATACCTTAATCCCAGGGAGTCAAAGCCAAACTGATCTCTTGAGTTCAACGTCAATCAAGACTACATAGTAAGACCCTGCCTCAAAAAAAAGTATCTAAAATCGTCCTTGTGTTTCCTTCTGAGTCTACCTCTTTTTCTGAGTCTGTTGTAGTCTCCTAAAACTTTGTCCCTGCAAAAGTGGTATTATATCACCCGGTGACACTCTGGGAACTCCATTGCCCTTGCGTTCACTGACTGTGCCTAATAACTATCACTAGGGATGAAGGATGATTCGAATTTATCTAGCCAAGAGGTGGGCATGTGACTCACACTAATCCAAGGCTGCTTCTTCCAGAATTGGACTCTTTGCTCAGGTTAACGCAAGGATAAAATAGCTGCTGTAATTTAGGTCAGCTCCCAGATTCCCTGCAGCTGCCCCAGCCCTTGCCTTTTCATGTTCCTTTCTTTGCTTTTTCTTTCAGTTACATACACTACCCACCAGCCCCCCAATAAAGTCCTTCCCTCCTTCCTTACGCCTTCACCCCGCCAGCAAGGCAAAGCAATGGTGAATTAGTTGGCTCAGTCTCAAGTCCTGATGACAATACATTGTATCTGGGACTCTGACCAAGATGAGTATAATTAGAAGTGGCCTAGCTGCCCTCTCTGTTTTACCCTGTGGTCTGTCTGTCTGTGTCTGTCTGTCTGTCTGTTTGCTGTGTCTCTGGCCAGTTCTGTCACCATTCCTCATCCACCAGGCAGTCTACATGTGTTTCCTGTGCCAGTTTGTGGTTCACCTTAGCATCTTTCTCCGAATTCTCAAAATGTCACTTTTTAACTATGATTCATGAATGGTGCCCCACCCGCTTCTCTCACAAAATGAGAGATTTATTGATCTGAAACCAAAGAGCTTAGTTAGTATCGGCTTTAACCAAAATATTTACGTTAAAACTGCAGACACATCCCCCCTTAGCTCCCCACCCTACCCCAGCTCATCAGTAGGACACTGCCTCAACTAACCTTGTATCGTTTTTTAAAATTTATTTTGGTGACTAATCATGTCACCTGTGAAGTGAGCTCCATGAGGAAAGTTTGTTTTTTGGTTTTTTGTTTTTGTTTTTTGGGGTTTTTTTCTGTAATCAAAACCAACTTTCTTTTTAAAAATTTTTATTCTGTGTATGTGTTCTGTTGTAAACATTTGCAGTTTGTGTGCCCACAAAGACAAGAGGACACGCACAAACACCATGAAATTAACAGAGATCTGCCTGCCTCTGCCTCCTGAGTTCTAGGATTAAAGGAATGTACCACCCCTCACAGGAAAACAATTTAAACAAAAGTGGTGAGAGAGTAGAGATAGGTAGGAAAAGTTACTTATTTGGTTTTGTTGTTCTGTCTGTTGTTTGTTTTGGCTTTGTATTGTTTTGGAGACGGGGTTTCACCCTTTAGCCCAGGTTGACATGGAATTTACTGTGTTGCCCAGGCTGACCTTGAACTCCCAGAAATCCCCCTGCCTCAGCTTTCAAGTGCTACAGTTACATGCCCAGTTATTTCTGTGCATTCAGTATACTTTCAACAAATATCAAGCTTATCCTTTGTTTGGAAACGTTAGCCTTTATCGCTTTTTATTTTAATGTTTCTTCTTGAGTGTGGGGATGTCACTGAAATGAAATATTTTTTCATATTTATCTAATATTTTTAAAAATTTTTCTTGTGGAAAGTTTTGAAGGAAGCAGGGAGAGTAAAGTGCTGCAGTGCTGCAGACAGCGGTGAATCTGTGCTTTATCTGACTTTATTCTGCTGTTCACACTTTGTTAACGGAAGCCTCTCTGCCCAGGTCTCATCTCGGCTGCCTCTGCGGCAAGCTTAGCCAGGCCGTTCTAATTTGCACAGGCAGCTCGCCTGCATTTCTGTTTCCTGGCTCAGCACAGTGCTGGAGCTGGTTCAGCCTGGAGGCCCAAGCACAGGCCAGAGATACTTGGAAGTAAATATTTTCCCAAAAGTCATCTTTGGACCAAGGAGTAAAAATGCTGTCGGTCCTTCCAGGAAGCTCCAAGAGGCTTCCTGTAGCCTTCCCACATTCTCAGAATATCATGTCCTACGTGTTAAAGAAGTATCTTTCACATAGATCTCTCCTTTTCCACAGCATCACTTGTTAACGTTCTCACCTTTGCCTCCTACAGTAAGAAACCTGTGCCAACAGTCCCTGCTCCTACAGGCTCTGCATTCTGAGAGAAGATCTAAACTGAGGCTGACACTGTTTATCCTGTCTTAGCTTTTGGTGACAGTCAAAGTCTAATATAGTTTACACAATGCACACTTGGCAGACATTTTTAGATGCTGGTCAATATGACTATTGCTATAAAAGACTACATCTGCTTTTCTACAGAAATAGATACCCAACAGACTTCTTTGGCATCTGTTATGAAATTTAATACGGTGACGGGGTACCTGGTGGGCCCATGCCAAGGTGTCCCCCTGAGAAATCAAGCCATGTGGGAGAAGAGTGAGGACCTGGAGAAGGGGTAGAGGCAGATGAGTGGACATGAAGACAGGCAGACGGATGGGAGCAGAGCCGTGAGGGCAGAAAAGGGGGTCAAGGACGGAAAGGGGCAGAGAGATGACGGGAACATGTGGGAACACAGGAAGTGCTGACGATATGCAGCCCACACCTAGTGGCGGTGGCAGGTGAGGGTGTGAGACCCCTTTTGCTGTTACCTGTTGCCAGTATAGTTTCACCTTGTGCCCTCCTCCTGAATTCTCAGTTAGGAAAAGCACAAAACTCTTAGTTTTGGAACCCGTAAATATATTTTTCCAACTGTTACCTAGCCTTACGGCTGTGTCATTATAATGGTTTGGGGTGTTTTGTTTGTAGAAATGTATTCTAGGACCTGGTCTCATCCTCCTCATGTAATTTTTCTTTTCTTTTTTTTTTTTTTTTTTTTGCCAACTTTCTAGTATAACATAATTTAGTAAATTATTTCTCCACCAGTGAAATGAACCAGTTTAAGCCATATTAGATTATATTAAATGCAGGTCTGTCAGAAAATTGCTCTGGGGCAATTTCACTGGCCCAGGACTAAGGCCAGGGAAATCACAAAGGGGAGCGAGAGGGGAGCAAGTGGGAAGAAAAAGAGAGAATGGGCCATCCCAAAGAGAGAGAAAAGAAGAAGAAAGAAAAGAGCATTAAGAGACCAAAAATGTCTGAATTATATGGGGAAGAGCCTCTTGGGCAGGGGCTGGGCTGCACAGTTTAGGGTTGGGGGCAGGGTATTTCAGGTAGGGACTGAGGAATGCTGGGAGAACCTGGAGGCCAGGTCTGCTTTGATATGTAGAATATGCACCTCAGTCTGAAACTAAACAACAATGAACCCTTTTTATCTCAGAGATAAGAATTTTAGTTAAGCATTGCTTGGCTAAAAAGGAAGAGGAAAGGAAAAGGAAAGGAAAAGTGGAAGAAAAACGTGTTAGCTGCTTTTCTGACAACTGTTTCTAAAGAACTAAAGTATGCTTTAGGGACTGAGTGCAAATAACTTCACCCACCCAACCTCATTCCCCAGCCTTACTCCCAAATCCGGCTGGAACACCATTCTAGCCATAGGTTCTGTTAGCATATACTGGCAACCAAATTGGTTCTCAGCACCTTGAAACGTGAGAGGTCACCTAGGTCTTCAGGAACGCTGGCTCTCTGATGGGAGCCAGAGGTCAGAGGGCAGCCCTTTTAAGCCTTGTGTCTCTAATGGGAACCAGATGCTTCAGACTGTTGCCTGCCATCTGCTAGCTCACCTAAGGTTTTCAGCCCTGGTTCTTTTCAGACTACCAGCTGTACAAACAAACTTTTATCTATAAGCTTGTGGGAGACAGATCTGTCTTCTCTTCTGTTAGGGGAGAATGGCAAGGTTGATTCCAAGGTTTAACTCATTAGAATAACAATTATACAAAGGTGTCCCCCTCCAAGCCCCATTTTCATTCAATCTTTAGCTTCAGTTTCCTTCACCCTCAGTAAAAGGCTGAAAAGATGGTAGGGGGTTAATCCACTGAAAGAGCAAATGAAATCTCTGTGAAATGAGAATGCATCAGAGAGATCTGTAGGTTTGTGTGAGCAGCTCATAAAAATCAAGCAGAGTGGTACGTGCCTGTAATCTCCACATTTAGGAGGTGGAAAGATCAACAAGAAACCCACATGATTGAGTTCTGGAAGCAGCTACCAACCCCTGGAACTAGCATTTCACATTTTTTGAGTCTCATTTTCCTTTACAGATAAAATGAAGGATCAAATTGTCAATGCAGGAAATCACAGATTTTGTCTCAAAGGGAGTGAAAAATAGTTTATTCTGGAACTAAGTATGAATGACCATTAACCCAGAACAGAAGGCCCAGGTTACCACAAATTCAACATTCCAGTGTGTCACAGGTCCATGATGTCTTTGTAGTAACACAGGAAAAAAAACATAATCCAGAGCCCTTTTCATCATCAGATATGTGAGTTATAGAAAAGTGGGGGAAACCTTGCCGTAGGCCTCAGATGCTGTGTGATGTCATTTTTTAGTCTTTGGGTTGGTGTAAGTTAGGGCTCTGCCTGTACATTCCAAAAGGAATTACCTAACAGTCACAAAGGATGTTAAGTCTGTTGGAAAAGAATATTCTCAATGTTAGCATTTTCTCTAGGTTCCACCCAACAGTTACCTAGCAACAGCCTAGATAAGAGTCTGAATCTCTCTCTCTCTCTCTATTTCTCTAGTCCTTCCTCCCTCCCTCTCTCTCTCCCTTTCTCAGTCTGTCTGTCTCTGCCTCTCTCTCTCTCTCTCTCTCTCTCTCTCTCTCTCTCTCTCTCTCTCTCTCTTTCTCTCTCTCTCTGTATCTCTCCCCCCATCTTCCTCTTTCCTATCTTCCTCTCTCCCCACGTTTCTTGCCGGCCTCTTTCTTCTCTCTCTTGCTGTTCTTCTCTGTCCTCTTCTTTCTTTCTCTACTCCCTTCCCCAGATCCCCTTCTCAGGTCCCAAATAAACTCTCTTTTATACTAAACCCTTATAGGAGGGGTCAGAGGAGACCTCATGTGGATGGGACCAGGACTGCTAAGGCGCCCCTCCCACTGCATCACACCACATTTTATAAAACATACCCCTCAATAGCAAACAAAACAAGTACTTTTCTGAGCGGTTACTATGTTCTTAGCCATCACTGACTTGTGTGTCCAAGTGCAGCTCCCTGAAATCTTAAGTGTCTTTACATTTTGGTGTCACTAAGCCAGAAAAAGGTAAAATCGGTGGACATTGATTTTCTGTTTTAAAAAAGTTCATTGGAAGTTAGAAAAACTAAAGAAGAGAGATTTATTATGGCCATGTATGAGCTCCTCTATGCTATACCTTTACCAGTACCACCCCTGGCCCTTGATATTTTATTTTCCAGGCCCTTGTGTAGCACAGGCTAGCCTTGAGCTTGCTATTAGCCTAAACTGGCCTTAAACTTCCTATTCTCTCCATTTTGGCCTCTTGTGTTCTGGGATTAAGGGTTAACCTTTTAAATTTTACTGTAAGGCTATTCGTCCTCCGTGGGTTTAGAATTTGAGATTGGTTAGTGTGTAGCAGAGCTGGGACCTAGTCATAAGATTCCAAACTTCCAAACTGGTTAACTTTTCTTCATCCCCCCCCCTCACTCTATATGATGAAAAGTTTCAAACATATAGGCAACTTGGAAACAAAATGCTGAGAATGGGGTCGCGTGCCTCTAAGTCCAGATCTTGGAAGACAGAGGCAAAAGGATTGTCACAACATCTAGACTAGAATACTCTACACAGTGACTTCCAGAGCATCTACACTGTATAGTGAACCCCTGTCCGTCTAAAGAAAGAAGAGATGGATAGAGGAGAAAAGGAACTCATGGTTTTTATCAGAAACACAGTTTCCCAGTAACTAATGCACTACCAAAATGGCAGCATGAAGGCAGAGTTACTGTGACCTAACTACCCCTCAAAACTATTCACCCGGATGGAGTTTCCAATTCATCACACACGTCAGACCATAGCATATGGTAATACTTTACCCCTAATTTAATTGCACTTCCTTTGTGACTTGTCTATCAACTTAGTCATTCATGCATGCAATTCTAAACCTGCCATACTTTTTAAAGGTCATTTGGAACCACTTCTGTGGTGTCATACTTCTGTTTTCATAAGCACAGTGGTTTGTAGGTGAAGCTTGCATGGGCAAGCTGGCTTGTCCTCAAGCATGTATGTGGTCCCTGGTACTATCAGAGATACTCACAACGGGGGCAGAGCTGGAAGCCAGCTCGAAATGATAGTAGGCAGGTTAGAGGAGAAGCCTAGTCAGTATTAACAAATGGCTAAGAAAAATATTGTTACCAATAAGCCTTAGGAAGAAAATAAAAAGGGAGTGATGTTGTAAAAACATATCATGTCAGAGAAAACAATATTGGACTATGCCAAAGAAGATGTATCTCATAGAAGATGTGGCATTTGAAGTATGTCTCAGAGAAGGATGAAGAAAAACATCCCTGTCAAGACCTGAAGGAGGAGGATCCAGGTAGAAAGCACAGACACAAAAGTCCCAGGAGCTCTCACAACAGAGAGACTTGGCGTAGGCTCTCTTGCCTCCTCTTCCTCGTGATCATCACTTTCACCACCAGTAGCCTAGTGGCATATTTGATAACCGGTGCAGTCTTTTGGTAAATTGAATCCCTACATTCTAATTGTGATTGTTGGAAGTAGCACTTCGAGGACTTTGCCAGTTGCTCTCTAGACAAAAATAAACAATCCTAAGAACAGTTTGGTCACACAGAAGCCCCTAAGGCCTCCAGAAACAAGCGGGGGCCCTAAACAGGAGTGTTCTGATCTTTCACTAACTTTGCAAGTTCAGAGAACAGGCTCAGGTTTCATCCAAAACAACCAGAGGTTTCCTACGCTCCTCTTTTAACATCATAATTGGCAGGCTGCAGGCCAAATAAATGTTAGTTTATCTTGTGTAAATGGTTTAAATATGTGTTTTAGCTTTAAAGTGATCCAAAACCAACACGTTGCATTGCTTTCAAGTGCCTTTTTGACTTGCCCTCTGTAAAAACCAGAATAATATACAGTTATATAAGTAAAATGCCTCTATCTGAAGAGGGGCTATTGTGCTCTCTCTGTGATTCCAAGATCATGAGACAGGCCCCTTCTTTTAAGTCAATGATTTATTTAGTTGTGAACTACAGAACACATATTCCAACTTTTAGTTTTATGGTTTTTTAAAACCACACCATGAATAATACCCAAAACATCAACATTAAATCAGATTCATATCATAACTGATCAAGAAAATATTTGGATTGAGTCTGTGGTCAACTGTTTTTTTTTTTTTTTTCCTAGTTCATTCTACAAGTACAATTGGACTAGAAAAATCCAAAATATTTCTAGAAACAGTAAAGCAGAATTTTAAAAATAGAGATTGTATAGAATGTGACCATTTAAATCACAACTTACCACAAAAAAATTTTTCCCCTGGGAGTCAAGCATATTTATGAGAAGCAAATTCTTTAAAGTACCAGAGTATTTCTCTGAATTCTCAGAATATGACTTTTGTTCATGCAAATATTAGTACACTGTCCTTTTACAACAACAGTTCTAAAAATGTGGAAGAAATCACATTGGATACTGTTATGCTCCACCTAGATCCTAGATCCTTCCAAACCCCAGCGTTCATGTTTGTGCCAGCCTCCAGTTACTATGACAAATTCCTGAGATATAGATCGTGTGTGTGTGTGTGTGTGTGTGTGTGTGTGTGTGTTTTGCGGGGGTGGTAACCTTGGAGACCAGAGCTGTGTGTCTGATCCCTTGGAGCTGGAGTTACATGGCCAGGTAAGTGGCTAAGCAGTACCAGATGTGAGCTTCCTCACATGGGCGCTGGGAAGTGAGCCTGGGTTCTTCTGAAGACGTATACATGGTTAACCACTGAGCCATTTCTCCAGCCCTTCTGTTTTCCTGGTAAAAAAAAAAGAAACCTTTGATTTTCTTCAGCTTCCTTTGGCCTGAAGATTATTTTTCTATAATGGCTTTCATGGTTGTCTCTCTCTCTCTCTCTCTCTCTCTCTCTCTCTCTCTCTCTCTCTCTCTCTCTCTCTCTTTCTTCATGTATTTGCCTATGATGTATTTAAGTATGAAATTTTTGTGCTTATCCTAATCAGAATTCATTGAGTTCTTTTTGTTCAGTGTAATGTTTGCATTACATTTGGTGGTGTTTACCTCTTTCCTTAAATTTTGGATGGAGGTATACGTTGGATTCCACCTAACCTTGTGGATCCCGCAGAGACTGGGACCCTGCCTGAAAGCCTTTGTTGTATTCTACCATTTCCCTGTATTTACCCCCTTATCTGATTCTCCCAGAAGTCCTTTCATAGCACATTATCCAAGTGCCCTACTCATCTTCATCTCAGGGTTTGGTTCTTACCCTGTAAGATCTAAGGTGGCATTCTTCAGCTCTAATCCCATCGTCTGGCAGATGCTTAACCTTGTCTTCTAATCATCAAATACTTGTGAGGGCCTTCTGTGCGCTACAGAAACAGATCTTTAGGCAAGTGGAAATGGCAGAGTTCTTGAGCTCAGGGTCCGGGTTGTCTCTGGCTCAGGTTGATCTGGAAGTCTAAAGGAGAGCATTACCAAGGATAAGGTGAAGGACCCTGGGGGCTTTCATCAGACTTAATCCCTCCGCCTCAAGTCAAGGCTAGGCCAAGTTCCATTCTCCACCCACAGTTCCTGGAAAGAGCGGGAACATTCTTGAAAAACCGAAGAATGTGCTGACTGATAGTCACCTGACCCTCTGATTCCATGGCCCTGTCACATGCTTGCTAGTCAATAGATTCAAAGACTAATATGTTTGGGCAATGAATTTAAATTATAACCTTGCTGATGTAACCTGTACCCCTAAAGAGTATAAAAACTGCTTGTAACAGCCTTTCAGGGTCTCCTCTCCTCTGGATGTAGGCCACCCCAGCACACTGGATGAATAAACCTCATGCTTTTGCATTGATTTCCGATCTCTTGTCTCATTTATGGGAGCCTCAAATAGATAAGACTCAATTTGGGTCTTATAAAGGGTGCATCTTAGACATCATTAGCTAGCACTCTGGGAGCTGGAAAATAAGGAAAACCAATGAATATCCATTGGAAAGTTATATCAATCACCCAAACTAATTAAACTCTTTCCTCCCCAGCTTGCATTTGATCATGGTTGTCTGTTACAGTGATAGAAACCATAACTAAGACATATGGTCTGGGGACCCACCATCTTTCTGGAGTACATGCTTTCCAATAACTTAATGACCTCTTTCTGGCTTGCTACCTAAGCTTCTACTGTTTTCTATTACTACTACTACCCTAGAAAGAGCAAGTCTTTATCACATAAATCTTTAGGGACACTTAAGATTCAATGGTTGAAGAAAATTACGGTTTCAGATAGAATTAAGGTTAGTAGCAAAATGATCTTTTAAACAAATTTTTACATTTATTTATTTAATGCATATGGATTTTTTCCTGCATGCCTTGTGCCTGTGGAGACCAGAAGAATGTGATGAATCTCCTGGAACTAGAGATGTAGATGGTTGTGAGCCCACCATGTGAGTAGCGATTGCTCTTAACAACTGATCCATTCCTACAACCTCAAATGATGACACTTTGAATTATTGAAATACAAAAGACTATGGACAGAATGCTTGTATATATTAAAGGAAGATAGTAAAGGGTCTTGGCCAAAAGCAGTTTAAGGAAGGAAGGATTTGTTTGGATTTAGTTTATAGTTTGAGGGTACACCCCATCATGTCGGAGTTAGAGAAACAGTTTTTTGTTATTAATCAAAATTATTCCAGCAAGTACTTATATTTTCTGAGCCTCTCCCTTTGTACCAATTTACTAGTCATCTTAGCTCCCATGTTTCTTCTAGTCTGGTTTGGGTTCTTGCCTCCCCCCCCTTTACAAAAAGGATGGCCTACAGTCATTTTGAGCGTGTGTTCCTCTGTCAACAGTAAGACTGCTGTTTTGAACAGTGAGGAGGCCACTGGTCACACTCTCTCCACAGTGAGGAAGCGGAAAGAGATGGGTGCCGGCATTCAGATCACTTTCTCCTTGTTGTTAGGGTCAGGATTCCAGCCAGGGTGTGTTTTCCTACCTCAATTAGCCAAACCTAGAAACTCCATCACAATCACACAGAGATTTATCTCCTAGGTAACTCTAAATCCTGTCAAGTTGGCAGTCAGTATGGACTATCACATGTGTTATGTTTCACTTTAGTAATGTGTCTGAAGACCCCACTCAGACAGTGTGCAAAGGCAATGAGTGTTTATTCTGCAGAAACCACCAGAATGTGAGGATCAACCAATTTTCAAAATGTCAACCTCCGACAAAAGCCCACAGGCCTTCTTATAGTGAACCAGCGGAACTCTCTTTGGTAATAACATGGGCCTGGAGCATCAACACACATACAAACACACACACACACACACACACACACACACACACACACACTGGCACCACACTCAGATATTCACACGGTTTTCAGTACTGTTCTAGATCATACCTTTGATGGTAATTCAGGTCACAGACATTGACACAGAACCCAGATGTGAAAAAAAAAAAATTATTAAAAAAAAAAAAAAACCCAGATGTGGCAGGACAATGAACCCAGTCATGGCCTTTGGTGACAGTCCCCAGGACCTCACCATGGCCTCCTCATATCTGCTTTTCACCACCACTGAGTGTTCAGTTCCATCTTTCTCCACAGTGTACAGACCTCTTGGCTTCTCTTTCTCTTCCATCTCTTCACCGAGTCCCTTGTCTTTCCCATCTCTCTGTCACACTTCCACCTGCCATAATGAAGCTCAAGGTAGCTGCTTTCGTGTCTGTCTTCAGGTTGCCCAGGCGAGCAGGACCTGCTGTTTCTGGTTTTCGTTTCCTATTTTTGTTTTTGTTTTTTGTTTTGTTTTGTTTTGTTTGTTTATTTGGTTGGTTGGCTGTTTGGTTTGTATTAGAAGAGAGAGGGAGAGAAAGGAAAGCATAAAGATGGGTAGATAAGGAGTGAGAAGGATTTGGAAGGAGTTGGGGGAGGGGTGAAATGTGAACAAATTGTGTAAAAATTAATAAAAGGTAAAGCAAAAAGTAAAATAGAAGAACAAATAGATCTCAGTGCATGGTGTGCTGAACTTTATATCTTCTCCCTCGGAATGTCCAGAGAGCAGTGCTCTGAAATCCTGTCTGGGTCTCATTCTAGAATTTGAAATCTTCCAAATAAGTTTCCAAATTCATGCTTTTGATCGAGCTCACTTCCCAGAATTTGGTCCTAGCCGTTTCCAATTACAGATGATTCTGAAAAGTAAAACTTAATATGAGGCTTTCTTTGTGCCTAGAGAAATGAGTATGCCATGAAGTGTTCTTCTGAGGCATTTCCTAGTGATCGCCATGAATTCAGCAGGAAGTAATTACATTTCCTCTGAAGGAGAGAACACACATCTCACATCACACAACCTGTAGAGTCCAGGGCCAGGAGCTACTACAAATGTTCCTGTTTTTTAAAAAGAATGCGTTCTGACCTTATTTCTAAAGGACTTAGCATATGTGGCTTGAGTTATTTTCCATTTGCTAATTACCAGTTCCTTGTCATCAGGATTTATCATTATTATTATTGGTGACTGAATCATCCTTTTCCACAAAATCTATTTTCCAGGCTCACCCTCCTGAAGGCTGGCTCGAGGTCCATTCATGAGCGCCAACACAAGCCTTTCAGATGAGTCTTCTCTACAGCACCCTGTCAGACCCTTTTGCTCCCCAAGCTGAGACAGAAAGTCTTCTTTGAACGGCTGCCTGCTTTTACATTTTGCTGCCCTGACATTTGTCTTACACTCAAACCAAAACATTCCTTCCATTCTTCTGAGACCAGGTCAGATACACTTTAATAATAAGACATCATAGAAGAAGCAGACCTGGCTAAAGTCTGGTGTCTTCCAGGACAGACCTGTGGACTCTGAATCTTGCAAATAAATGGATTGCCAGGAAAGTTCTACAGACCCACATCCGCCCTGCACTCATAAAATGAGATGGTAACGGAAATTCTAATCAATATTCTAGCTTAAAGCCACTTCAAATACAGATTTGATTTTTTAAAATTAAAAGTCCTTTATTTTATTTTTTATTTTAGGGTCTAGTTAAGAGCACTTGCTGCTCTTCCAGAAGGTCTGGTTCCATTTCCTGGCATTTACATCCAGCAACACAACTCCAGTTCCAGGGGATTTAATACCCTCTTCTGGACTTCTTGAGCACCCACACTCACATGCGTGCACCCCTTCCATAGGGGCATAATTAAAAATAAATATTAAAGTGTGCAGACTAAAAATTTTGACACTCTGAAATAAATTCCAGCAGTGTTGTAAAGCAGCCCCCACATGTGTCTAAGTCAGGGTTTCTATTCCTGTACAAAACACTATGACAAAAAAGCAAGGTAGGGAGGAAAGGGTTTATTCAGGTTACACTTCCACATTACTGTTCATCACCCAAGGAAGCCAGGGCAGGAACTCAAGCAGAGCAGGAACTTGAGGGCAGGAGTGAATGCAGAGGCCCTGGGGGTTGCTGCTTTACTGGCTTGCTCAGCCTGCTTTCTTATAGAACCCAGGACCACCAGCCCAGGGATGGCACCACCCACAATGTGCTGGACCCTCCCCCCTTGATCACTAGTTGGGAAAATGCCTTACAACTGGATCTCATAGAGGCATTTTCTCAACTGAGGCTCCTTTCTCTGTGATAACTCCAGCTTGTGTCAAGTTAACACAAAACCAGCCAGTACAATGTGCCTTTATATTTTTTTACTTGGCTTCTCAAAGGTTAACAACTTACATGGCTGAACTGGTAAGCTTTTGTTGTTGACTTGACACAACCTAGGGTCATGTGGGAATAGAGGCTCTTAGCTAGAAGTTGCTCAGATCAAACTGACCCAAGGCTATGTCATTAAGTGATAGCCTTGATTGATGACTGATATGGGAGGGTCCAGTCCACTGTTGGCAGCGTCATCCCTAGGCAGGTGGGTCTGTGCTATACAAGAAAGATAGTCTGGAATGCTGGAGGGAGCAAGCCAGTAAGCAGCATCTCATGGTTTCTGCTTGAGTTCCTTTCTTAATCTCTCAATAGCTGTGACCTTGTATGACACAAATAAACCTTTTCCTCACCTAATTTGCTTTTTGGTCATGGCATTTATCACAGCAACAGAAAGAAATCTATGGTCGCAGCCTACATATAAATAACCAAAATTTGTAAAGTAATACTGGTTCATTTCTCTTAGCTAATTTACAACTTTAGACGAGTTCACTAATCATCTGTGTGTTTCTGCTCAGATAGGAGAGAATCTTGGGTATCAGAAACCCAGGAACCACACAGCTCTGAGTTGGGACAGTGTCCCAATACAAGGGCATCCTGAGACACGGGGAGCTTAGGAACCACATAGCTCTGAGAGGAAGTCTCCTCAGCAGAGGCGGTGCAGCTCCCAGGGAGGGCATCTCCAGCTGAGCTGGGGGGTTCAAGAGCTTCAGTCCCGCTCCTTCTCTTCATTGCTTCTTTTCTGCTTAGCTTCTTCCCAAGAGAAAGTTATACCAGGCAGGAAGTCAAAGAGATTTATTGGAGGGACCAGAATCCAGGGATGGTTTCACTCTGCTCCTGGGAGCTAACAGCAGGGCAAAGGGGCAGGGCTTCCATAGGATTTTTGGGGGGTGGAGCTTCTACGGGCAGGGGCAGGGTGGCTAAGGGATTGGTGGATTTTACTGTTCAGGGATTGGTGGGTTCTGTGGGAAGTTTGGGGATTGGTGGGTTCTGTGGGAAGTTTGGGGATTGGTGGGTTCTGTGGGAAGTTTGGGGATTGGTGGCTTTTTTTCGCCTCCCTTTTCTCTGCATCTGGCCCATGAGTTAGGGTTGGAAGTCCTTCCCGGCTGCAGCCGGCCTTTGCTGATGCGCCATCTCTGTGGAGTTGCGGGAAAGGAGGCTCTGCCACTGTGGACATCTGCTATGGTGCTTCAGGAAAGCCGCAGGTTGAAGCAAGACGGTGTCAGCACCGTGGACAGCTCCTCTTGCTGGCAGTAGGCTGAGGCAGGAAAGATGGTCAACAGTGTGGATAGCTCCTGAGGTGCAGCTCCTGAGTCAGCTGGAAAGGAGGTACACCAACAGGACCAGCTCCTGTGACAGCAGCAGACTGAGGAGCCTACATTTTGGACAGCTCCTGTGGGACATTTTGCTAAGGTGGCCCTAGGCAGGGAGGGAAGAAGGGGCCTGCTGCTGCTTTGATGGCTTTAATGGCTTTTGTGGGAACAGGGACTACATTCTCTTATCCATGTTGATCACATGTTAAGTAATATCTCTTCAGCCTCTTTACATTTCAGTGACTTAATCCTTGGTTTTCATAACATCTATAGGTTGACTATGTGGAGCCAGTTATTTTGTGGAATGTCTTTATTTTTTAAATTAAAAGAACCCCTTTTTTTGTTTGTTTATTTCCAATAAAAATTTTGAGACAGGGTTTGTCTGTGTAATGGCCCTGTTTCTCCTGGAACACACCCAATAGACAGGCTGGCCTCGAACTCACAGAGATATACCTGCCTCTGCCTCCCAAGCACTGGGATTAAAGGTGTGTACTACCACTGCTGAGCTAAAAAAAAAAAAAAAAAAAAAAAAAAAACACTTTTGACAATTTTTATGCATTTATAAGTATGGACTTTTAGTTGACTGTCAGTTTGAGTATTTTTTTTCCTTAAAGAATAGTGTTTATTCTTGAAATGGCTAAAGAAGTTTCTGTGTAAAACCTGTTGTTCTGGGTCCAATCGACAGAACACACATAAACAGAAAAGTAGAAGAAACAACTTTGCAGAACTGCCCTCTGGCCACCACATGCCCTGTCCTACAATAAATAAATAAATATTGAAAAGGGATTGCTTCTCTCTTCCATGTTCCTCTGGTTGGAATTCTGAAGTACTTCTCTATTTGTGAGCAAATGAATGTTGGGGGAAGGGTGTATGATGAAATCAGATTATTTCCTTCAAAGGTAAGAGACAATTGGGTAGCTGTAACAATGACCCCAGAAAGCAGAACAGGACAGATTTCTGTTCAGTGAGGAGAAGACAGGCATGTTCCCTTCCTTTGGAATTGGTGCATAAACATCTAAGCAGAGTATGTTTCAATGGTTGGGTGTGGTGCACACCTTTAATCACAGCAGTTAGAAGACAAAGGCAGGCAGATCCCTATGAGCTCAGGTCCAGCCTGGTCTATTTAGTTAGTTCAAGACAAGTCAGAACTACATAGTGAAACCCTGTCTCAAAGTCAATCAACCAGCCAACAAACTAATCAATCAAACCTATGTTTTGGGGTTAACACACTTTACACCAAAGGCTTTAGCCTAAACCTCTCTGTTTATAATATATGTTAAAATATATTACATGTAATGCATTGTATTTACATTACTTAATATAATTATTGCTCTATATAATTAATAGCTATAATATATAAAATATACACCCTCTTTGAACTCAATTAAGTCACCACATCAAAGAACACACCAAAATACTCTGATCAATTGGTATAATATAATTTGCCCAACTAGATAAGTCAAATGACCCTATACAATTCCAACCCTTATAAAATATTCATAACAACATTATACATACAGAGATACACCGAAAGAAAGATTTTTGTCTACTTCCATGTTGTCTCCTCTTGAATCCCCCTTATTTCCCTTTCCTTGACTTTTCCTCGCCTACCTTTCTTCTCATCCAACGATAGACTCAACCCGCCTTGTTATATAATGACATCACCCTACATAATGCATGTATTTTACACACACACACACACACACACACACGTATATTTATGTTTATTCCTATGTGTATGAGTTTTTTTGACTGGATATGTTTGTTCCCACAAAAAGGTGTCTAATTTCCTGGGCCTATAGTTACAGATAAATGTTAACTGCCCTGGTGTGATGGTTTGTATATTCTTGGCCCAGGGAGTGGCACTATTAGGAGGTGTGGCCTTGTTGGAGTAGGGAGTGGGCTTACGACCCTCATCCTAGCTGCCTGGAAGTCAGTCTTCTCTAGCAGCCTTCTGATGAAGATGTAGAACTCTCAGCTCCTCCTGCACCATGCCTGCCTGGACACTGCTATGCTCCTGCCTTGATGATAATGGACTGAACCTTTCAACCTGTAAGCCAGCTCCAATTAAATGCTGTCCTCATAAGAGTTGGCTTGGTCATGGTGTCTGTTCACAGCAGTAAAACCCTAACTCAGACACCTGGGGATAGTCAGAATCAAACCTGATTCCCTGGAAGAGTGTTCTTAACCACTGAACCATCTCTCAAGTCCCCCAGACTTCTCTCTCAAAGAACAGCTGTGGATGTCCACAGCTTGCTTGTCATCTCCATTCACTGTTACTCTGCCATCTTGAATTAGCATGTCTAAAGCAACTCTTGGTAACCACCTGTCCAAAGTATTCATTGTCAATGGTCTTCCTTCCCTATACTCCTTATGGCTCCACTGTTAACCCATTTGTCTTGACCACCAGAAATCTTAAAGTTATCCCCCACTCTCTTCCACCCCCCCTCTATCTCTATCTTTATCTCTATCTCTATCTCTATCTCTATCTCTATCTCTATCCCTCTCATCAACTTCCTGCTACACTGTCAAAAACCATCCCAGCTCAGCCACTTCTCACTGGTTCTTCTGCTCACTTCAGCCCATCACCATCCATCACCATCACATCCTTGGAAGCTCACAATAACACACACTGTCCATCTGTCCATCTGCTATCGTGTGTCCTTTCTCCACAAATATCCCATTAACATACAAACATAAAAATGTAAACGCCATGGATTATTTTTGCACAGCCGTGTTTAGCCACCTTTCTAAGAACAATGTGCTGCCCACTATACTTAGTGTACTTGTGACGATACACAGGAGGTTGGAACATGTTCTGTCTTATTAATCACATTTTTAAAAATGCAGTGCAGGCGTTCAATAAACATTTAATTTTCGTAAATAGTAAATCTACCCAGAAAAGAGTGTCAGGCTATCGAGAGAGAAGAGGTGTGAATTCATTATTTGAGTTCCTTGGTCAAGCAGAACCTGAAAAGGCATCCTTGAGACACTGCAGTTTCCTAACCCAGTAAGCTCTTGGGATTTTGCTCTCTTTGGTTTGGTTTTTGAAACCAAAAGCCAGAGTTGTGTGTCCAAGACTGGCTCCAAACTCATTATGTAGCCAAGGACGACCTTGAATTTTTGGTGATTCTTCTGCCCCTACATCCTTAGTGCTCCCATAAGTGTCTGGTCCCACACTATCTCTTCTGTTGGGGATCAGACACAGGCTCCATACACGCTAGACAAGCATACTAACTATACTCCTAGCCCAAAGCTCCTGGTTTTGACTGGGTCTGTTTTGAGTTGAATTTTCAGGAAGAATTTGCAACTGGAAGAACCCTGATATATTTTGGAGCTAAACCTCAAGCAGCGAAAATGGTAAATCTGTTAGCATCTGACAGCCTATTTCAATAGGTCTTGTGACATTTGGAAGGGTTATGAGTTACTCTATATAGAATTAATGTGTTGCAACTGTGAGAGCAACAGAGTTTTGACATTTTAAAAGACATAGACCAAGAAACTATTACCTTTATGTGGTGATAAAATCGCTTGGAGAGAATCTCAGCACTCAGGATGTGAAGCCGTTAGGATCCCCAGCTCAAAGCTAGTCTTGGCTATGTGAGGCCCTGTCTTAAAACACACATAAGACGGTCATACTAGCTGCCTGAAATTCCTCCCAATGGGGTAGGACACAACGGGTATCCTGGGGGTAAATGTGTGAGAGGATTCTGGGAAGCACTGATTCACAGTTTTAAAATAAGATCATGGAATGAGGGCCAGGGTGAAAAACATGAGCCCAGGCTTCATCCTTTGATAGCAGGAGCCAAGAAAATGTCAATTGCTTATCAAAATCTCCCAGATACTTCCGGTGGCACACTCAGAACCAGAAACCAAAGCCTCTTGGCTCTGAACCTCACAGACCTTCCAGTATACAAATGTGTAATTTCTCCATGTCTGGTATTTTTTTTCTTTCTCTCTGTCTTTCTATAAAATTTTTGAAGATAAATTGTAGTTTTATCCCCATTTCAATAGTTGACTGATGGAATACTGTAGACAAGGAGAGAGAGGGAAGAAAGTCTCATTCCAGTGTTCCAGCCTTTTCCCTGCCCAGAAAACCTCAAGAGTTCAAGGCACTGGCTGCCATCTGTGCTTCGAAGGCCCGAAACATTTTCTTCCAGAGTCTTTTGGCTCTGAGGTTTTTAAATTACATTGGTCTTGAATTAATTCCTAAAGACCTTTCATAAACACTGAACTCTGTAATAAAGGAAAATGAAAGGAGGAAAATAAACTCTCAAAGTACAAGGGAAAAGAAAGCATCCACTCAAGTGTGTGGAACTTGAGAAACACATTAGTGAGGGATGGTTGACTGAGTAGAAGCCATTAGGTGACCTATTGAAGAGCTGGGGTCTACTTGTCAGAGAGCTATTTACAGAAAGACCAGCCCTTGGTGAAAGTGTAAAGGGAGTAATACCATCTTTGGTCCCTCTAATCTGTTCCTCTGTGACCTTCCCGTAGCCATCATTCTCCTGTTCCGTTTTCACTATTGGCTCTCAATCTCTTCATAGCCTTTGAAGCGAGAGAAATGTCAAGTTGGCAGTTATGTGGAGACCTGAAGCTTTGCGACTTTACTCCTGAGTCATTTGACTCCACTCTGGGGGATTGTCTCATCCGAGGTCAGAGGACAGCCCACACTGTGGATTGGATATGACTGTGTACCAGAAAGGTTTATGTGTTGGAACACTGGTGTGGTGAGGAAAAGGTGGAAACTTTTAAGAGGCAGGCATTAGGTGGTTGGAGGTGCTGGTCTTGAAAAGTCCTCAGCCTTGGTGTTTTCTTTTAGTAATTTAAAACCAACCAAAATATCACAGGGGAATACCACATACATGACTAACCAATGATCTGGTCCATCCTATCTCTGTGGAAGGAACTAGAACGAGCCTGAAAAGCCATTTCAGTTTCTGATCTCCCCACAGATTGTCTAAATTTGTAACAAGCCTGGAATTGCAATATCTTCTACCCTTCCTTTCCTCGTGCCTTTAATTCAAGGACACCCCCAATCAATGATTTATGGATCTATTGCTGTGTATGTAGCATCTTATTGGTAAAATTCTATAGGGTACATGACATGTTTTCTCACTAATATCTATTTTAAATGAGTACTTGGCTAATTCATAGAGTAGCATTATTCAACTTCTCACTTGAGTTCCGCTGTGACACAGGTACAGTGTACTTATATATAACAAATAAACAAATCTTTAAAAAATAAAAAGATGGGACGATGGGTCATCTCCTCTTGATCAGCATCTCAACATAGGCAGGAATGTCCAAGGCTCATGGCCTAGAAGTCCATCTCTCTGGGAAGTCCAGACCCTGTCACACTGAAAATTAATATTAACAATCAAGGCTTCATGAGTAACAATACATACCACGAAATCCTGATGTCCTAAGTGTAATACCCAGGACCCAGGTAAGGATTCATAGGGTCTCACTGAGACTGAACCAACAATCAGGGAGCCTGCAAGGGAGTCTAACCTAGACCCCCTGCATACATGTTACAGCTGTATAAACTCACTGTTTGTGTAGGACTCCTAACAGAGGGAACAGGAAGCTGCTTCTGACATTTTTACCTGTTTTGGGACCCTTGTTGTCCAGCCTTAATATGAGAAGAGGTGCCTAATCTTATTGCAACTTGTTTGGTTAATATTCCTGGGAAGCCTACGTTTTTGGAAGGGGAATGGAGGAGTAAATGGGGAGGAAGAAGATGGAGGGGGTAATGAAGAGGGTGGAGGATGGAGGGAGGAAACTGCAGTCGGGATGTAATGTATGAGAGAATACATTAATTAAAACAATTTTTTAAAAAAATTACACACACATGCTCCAAGGAAAGGAAAGAAGAACTAATGTATGGAGGAAAAGAGAAAGACAGGTCAGAGAGTATGGGAGGGGGAGACATAGCCCAACGCTGCTGCCTGTAGCAACCTGGGATCTTTTCAGGAACTTCGACTTAAAGATTTCCTTTTGCTCCCTTGCTTAGGGTGTTTTCCTCTGTTCTGTCTCCATGTTCACTTTTCCTTTTCATTTCATTGAGGTGAGAATTATGCAGCAGAACACTAATCATTTTAATAAAAACAATTCAGTGACCAGAGGTTTATTACTTTCACAGTATTGCTTCTACATGCATTCACATGCTGTGTACCTGCATACACACATATGCATCCCTGCATAAATATATTTCTCCTGCGTATGCCTTATTTAATTTGTCATATGTTCTCAAAGTTTATTCATGTTGTGGTATCAATCAGTGACTCTTTTCTTCTTATGGCCATACATTTCACTGTTTAACTTGCTCACGGTAAAATTTGTTTAGTCATTCACATGCTGACGTATCTGTGGCTGTTTGCAGCATTTGGCTATTGTATCATTGCAACAGACACTATACATGCGTCAGATCTCATTAACTATTGGTCTGTTTGTGTTTGGGTAAATATGTGTGTATTTGACACAACTTATATGTGGAGGTCAGAGGACGACTCTTCAGAAGTTGACTCTTGGTACTGGGCTGATGTAAGGCCTCTCATATTTGTCTCACCCTTACCAAAGGTTAGCTGAACAAGGCTTTTGGGTGACTCTCCTTTCTTCCACTCCCATCTTGCCTTGGAAATGCTGGAATCACAGATGTGTCCCACCACATCCAGCTTTTTCTCATGGGTTCAAACTCAGATCATTGATGTAACACATACCTTTTTATCTGCAGAGCCATTTTATAAGCCGGAGCTCATGAAATCTTAATGTCCATTGGTGTTCAAAATAAATCCACAGCTGAAGCACACCCAATCTTAGACTTCTTAGATCCAGAAGTAAACTCCCCATGCTCCATCTAAATTAGATCTCATTTTTGTCAACTTGAAGAATATCAACTACTACAAAACTTTAAAATATCTTTGAAAGCGTGGTCTTTGGATCTATAGAAAGCACTCTGCTCGTTACAAATACTTTGAAACAAAACCAAGTAAGAGTCTCTGAAGCTCAAGGCCCCCCCTGTTCTCAAGAAAACTTGAATAAGAATTTGAAACATTTCTGAACTACTGGAATGAGCTCAGCTAAGCAGAGAACATTCCTTACCACCACAGTGGGAAAATCGTAGCAGAGCCCGGAAGCAGAAGCTTAGGGCAAGCCAGAGTGAAGAGAGGGCATGGGAGGCACTTCAAACTAGAAGTCCAAAAAACCCAGATCTTTCCTGAGTCAACAGGTCGTCTTTACACCCCATCTGCTCCTGCTCAGAAGTCCTGGTCTCTAGTCTCTCACCGTTTGCTTTGTCTCCTGTGGTCAGGGGAATGTCAATGTTTCCTTTGCAAAGAGCTTCCAGGATTTGCCTCCGGTTTGCTTGCTTAAATCCTCTGACCCCCACACTTCTTCAAAAGGACATTGTGTCTTGTTTCTGCTGGAGAAAACCAGAATAGTGAGCGAACCTAACTGCAGATAACTCACCTTTTCAAAGGAGCAGGGCTCTGGTTCATTTTGATCTTGGCTGACTTGGTTAATGAGAACACAAACTGGATCTGAGCCTTTTCCAGTTCCCTGACCCCAGGAGCCGAGGTGATGGGCTAGAGATAAGTTTGTAGCTCTGCCATTTTTGTTTCTCTAGTCACTGACTCTTCCCTCGGGACCATTGTGGGTTCAGAATCACATTCCTGACTCCAGACAAGTAACACAGGAACAAGGAATTCTAATTTTGTGTGGTTCTTTTATTCCAATTAAGTTAATGTGAATTTAGGAACTGTCAGTCATTTGGAAGAATGATGTCTGAAGAGTCACACTTGGAGAAGACAAGGGAGAGAGGGAGGAAGAAGAAAAAATGGGGAGAAGAAGGAGAAACTTTCTTGGCTTGTGTTATTAAAGGTGGAGACTTTGACTTGGGGTGCTACTTAAATGACCTGAAGATACCCAAGGATCTGACGTCTTCCCATCTCCCCACACTGGCAAGATCAAAACGGATGCTCCAAGCCCTCACAGCTTCATACTGGTTTTCTGTCACACAGAAGAAAGGGGTTCAGAATTCCCCCTAAGATTTGAACCTTGTGATACAGGTCACATGCTTGTCTCTGCCACAGGCATGCAGTCATGGATGAGGAGTAGTGGGGATTTTGGTGTCTGGATGAGACTAGGTGACAACACCATTCCAAGAACCAGAACCTATTCCAAGAACCTAGCCAAACTCCTGGACCACCAGATTCCCCCAAAGAAACTTTGGCTATTTTGATAAAGGAAGTGATTACATGGGAGAAATCAACAAATGTCTATGTTCATCTCCCAGGGGCTGGACTCCTCTGTGCCTTCAGGATTCCTCTTAATCCACATTCTTATGAGTTGATAGATTCCCTAGTTTCCATTCTGTTGCTGCGATTAAACATCCTGATAGAAAACAACAGAGGAAACTGGACTGCTCTTCCACCGGATCAGAGATTGGTTCTCACCCATAACCACCTGTAACAGCAGTTCCAGGGGACTCACACTGTCTTCTGGCCTCCACAGGTACTGTATGTAAATAGATACATATGCAGGAAAAACACCAATATGTGTAAAATAAAGAATTTCAAAACAATGTAAGGGAGGAAAGGTCTTTGTTCAGCTTGCAAGTTATAGTCCATCATTGAGGGGTGTCAGGGCAGGAACTAAAAACAGGAACCAGAAGCAGAAACCATGGCGACATACTGCTTGCTCTCTCACTCACAGGCTCATGACTTCTTATGCCAAGACTACTTGTCCAGGGGATGGTGCTGTCCACAGTGGGCTGGTTCCTTAAACAACAATTAACAATGGAGACAATAATCCTCCAGAAGCATCTTGTCCGGGCCATCCCTCAGTTGAGACCCCTTTCTAAGATGTGTCAAGTAGACAGTTATAGCTAAGGAGGACAGTTGAGTTCTGATATTTAGAGCCAAAAAAGTTACTAAGAGGATCAAGAGAAGCAAAGCCACCAGGAACTTAAATTTATGGCAGAACACAGTGGGCTTTGTCTCAGGAATGCTCAGTTTGTGCAAGGGGACAATGACAGTCTAAGCTGCTGGTTTGGTCCTGTGCCATCCCCCCTCTGCCCCATCCCGCTGCTTCTGCTCTCCATAGTGGAGCAGGTGTCAGCTGCTCTTCTTCCGCCAAGTCTTTGTTCTGATGATGTGAGCAATTTGCCAACTAGAATACGATTCTAGTTTATGACATAAAAGATGGCTCAACAGCAGCCACTGATTTAACTATAACTCAACAGAAATGATAGGAATGGTGAAAGGGAAACAGGCTTAGCCGCTGTTCTCTGGTTCTGTACACTTCTGAAGGCATTGAAGATAACGTTTAGGTAATATTTTTCTAAAAGGCATTTGGTGTCCGTTTTGCTAATTGATAAGATATGATTCATCAGACAAACAACTGTCATCAGTGTGAAGCTAAGAGGGTGGACTATCAGTATCACCATGAGCCAGACAGGTTTGAACTGGGTGATGTTACATTGGCTAATCATAGCAGATACTGTAAAATGAGTACTGTTCTTTGTACCAAAGCAGCCTTGGTGACTGAAATCTGGACCCCTGCATACTTGAATGTTGGTGGGATAGCCCACAGAGGTTTGGTAGATAGTGAGAGGTGTCAGAATGTCCCATGGCTGTTAATCTATGAACTGTTTGTTCAGTCTGGGGAAAGTTACATAATTCCAAGAAACCGAGTATTAGGTTTCTACCCTGGTAAAATGAAAGGAAAAATGCTTACCCTACTTACTTTTCAAAGTTATTAAAAATATGTGGCTTGGGTTCGTTTAAACGGTTTGATGTTTTTTTAGAAAGCAGAATGAAAAATATTTATATGGGGAAAAATGCCAGTGCCTGCAGAGAAATTTAGTGAATAGTTTATCATGCAAAATGTACCCTTATACAGTGTACATTTTGTTCACCAAGTGCAAAAATTCAACCCAACAGGAAGTGCAGATTCTCCAGCACCCCAAAGCAATGTTAGTGGAGATAATACTTCTCATTCTATGGGTTGACAACTTCCAGCTATGAGCTTTGACCTAAACATCCTAGTAGAAGTCCACACTATAAGAGATAAGTTTTGCTTCCTAAAGTGAGATCTAATGCTAAGTCAAACAACAAATGAGATATTGGAACCAGGAACCAAGACCTAAACTTTTTAAGCAGAGCAAGTATACCTAATTGGATAGCTCATAACATGAAAGTTTTATATATGTATTTGTTTGTTTGTTTGTTTTGTTTTGTGGTTTTGAGACAGGATCCACTAGCAACCCTGGCTGTCCTAGAAACCACTAGTAGACCAGGTTAACCTGTAACTCATGGAGATACACTTGCCCCTGCCTCCCAAGTGATAGAATCACAGGTATGCCACATTCAGCGCTGTCGTTACAAAGTGGTTTTCTTCTTTAGTTTTGTATTTTATGTGTATGGGTGTTTGCCAGCCTGTATGTCTATGTGCCATGCACCTGCAGTGCCTACAGAAGGCAGAAGAGGGCACCAGATCCTCCTGGAACTGGAGTTACCCTGTGACGCAGTGCTGATGACAAAGTCCTAAACGAAGGACTCTGGCTGGGTAACAGAAGAGTTATTACTGGGCAAACAAAAGCCTAAGGCGGGTTTCAATTTAGCAGAAGAACAGATCTTGTAAGAGCCGGTTTCTGTTTACCAGGAACATCCCTTAACCCTCACTCAAAGGCCTACCTAGGGCAAGGCCATTCAGTCGTGTGTCAGTCCAAACAACCTGTATTGGCTCAGAGAACATGGCCTTTTCATTTTGATTTTACAGGGGATCACAGTTGCGTCTTTGAACTTTGGAGTTTGAAACATTGATGAGACTATTACAGACTATGGGGACTTTTGAAGTGGGACTAAATGCAGTTTGTATTATAACGTAGATAGAAACCTATGGGAACAGGAAGTGGAATGCAGTAGTTTGAATAAAAATGGCTCCAGAGGCTCAGGGACTGGCACTATTGGGAGGTGTGGGCTTGTTGGAGGCAGTGTGTCACTGGGGTTGGGCTTTTGAGGGCTCATAAGCTCAGGCCAGAACGAATGTTCCTGCTTCTCTTCCTGCAGATCCAGATGCAGAACTCCCAGCTGTCTCTCCAGCACCATGCTTCCCACCACGATGGCAATGGATTAAGCCTCTGAACCTTAAGACAGCCCTTACATGTTTTTCTTTGTAAGACTTGTCATGGTCACGGTGTCTCTTCACGGCCACAGAACCCCAAGACAGAGCTTATGGGAGCCACTCTCATTCAGGACACACTGGCCTCACTCTTGCTTCAGTTTATGTTTGTTTGTTGAGACAGGGTCTCACGCAGCCCATGCTAAGTTGGAACTCACTGTGTAGCCAGAGATGGCTTCAAACTCCTGACTCTACAACTGCTTCCACTTTCTGAGTGTTGGCAATTAGAGACATGTATGCCCCAGAGTCTGAATCTCTCTCTCTCTCCTTTCCTCTACCCTGATCCCTCTCAAATTGCACCTGTTAGACTGGGCATGGTGGTGAATGCCTTTAATCTTAGCACGTTGGAGACAGAGACAGACAGTTAAACACAGTTATATTCATTTTTATTTTTAATGTGCCTGAGCGTCCAAGCACATGTGTGGAGGTTGGAGGATGACTTGTCAGGATCAGCTTTCTGCTTCTATCATTTGGTACTCAGGGACTTCCATGAGCCATCACATTGCCTGTCTTGTTTTTCTTTGATGCTTGATTTCTAAGTGTTTATTGAGAGCAGCAGTTAGGTTCACAGGATGGCTTCCAAGTCCCTATGTGACTATTCCTAGCTTTCCTTTGTTATCGCAAAATTTTAGATATCATCAGTTTAAAGGGAGAAAGACTTTACTTTCAGCTCATGGTTTCAAAAGTATGGCCTATGGTCACTAGGTCACCTGACCTTTGTAAGGGTTTGTATATGCTTGGCCCAGGGAGTGGCACTATTAGTAGAAGGTGTGGTCCTGTTGGAGTAGGTGTGTCACTGTGGGTGTGGGTTTTAAGACCCTCATCCTAGCTGCCTGGAAGCTGAAGCCGTATTCTGCTAGCAGCCTTCAGAGGAAGATGTAGAACTCTCGGCTTCTGCACCATGCCTGTCTGGATGCTGCCACACTACTGCCTTGAAGATACTGGACTTGAACCTCTGAACCTGGAAACCACCCCCAACTAAATGTCGTTTTTTATAAAAGTTGCCTTGGTCACAGTGTCTGTTCACAGCAGTAAAACCCTAACCAAGATAACCTTGGATTCCCCTTCTTTTATTTTTTTTTAGACAGATTCTCTTGTAGCTCAGGTTGGCCTTGAATTTGCTAACTTGTTGAGGCTAACTTTAAACTGCTGATCTCCTTGCCTCTGCCTGCAAGTACTGAGACTTTAGATCTGCACTACCTCTGCCTCTGATCTTGGGTTTTCAGCCTCCATATCTATGATTAACATACTCTCCCCTCTTTCTTATTACATAACAATAGGAAGTTGATGGATATTGTTGGTTTGTTTAATGTGCTGCATTCTTAAGGCAAAGGATAGGTTCATTGGCATACAAAGAAATCTGGAGTACATTTCCTGTGTGGTCTCTGATACTTTGAGTTTTTCAGTAGGCCCCTACAATTGTTATAGAATGTAAAGGCTAGGTTATCCATTCAAATGGAGTAACTTATAGATTCATTAATTATTTTCAGAGTTTATACTTGATCAGTGAGTTGCTGCTGGAATAAGCCCATCTTTACCAGACAGTCACACATGGCTGTGGTCGTAGATATTCATGGGGGCTGGAGCAGGAAAATAGTTTGGGACCAAGAATTCAATACCAGCCTAAGTAACACAGAGACTGTCTTAAATCACACGAAATAAAACTTAAAAGTCACTTATAAAAAAGTATCTTTCCTTCTTAATTTGATAATTTTCCCCAAATTTTAATGTATTATTTTTAAAGACAAGGTCTCACTCTGTAACCAAGGAACTCATGGCAATCCTCCTGCCTGAGCCTTCTGAGATCTGAGATTATAGGTATGAGTCACCACAGCCCTCAGATGAACTCTTTGCAGTATGGTAAATTACATTCTTTCATACTGGCCCAAGAGAGAAAAGATACTGATAATTAAGTTCAGATTTTTTTCCTTAAGAAAAATATGACATCTATTCAAGACAAAAATACATACAGTAGAGGGGAAATTTTTACTCTCAACTTCTAAAGTTAATGAAAGCACTTCATATGCCCCAAGCAGGCACTGGTCCCAGCTCTCCCAGCACACACTTCCCAGCTCGTCTGTTTGCTTAGGCGCTGTCACACCATGTAGAGATTTTTGTCTCCACAGCTTGGCAAATTCGGGGTAATGTAGAACCCACACATAAGACTCAACACAGGCTCTCACACGCTTCTTCATTTTCCAATATGCCTGAGTCTGGCGGCTGTTCCTTCATAAATGTTTGGAGGAAGGCGATGATGTGAACCTGGACATACAGAAAACAGTTTGGAAGCAGAATGCCAGGCACACAAGCCTAGCAGAGCCCCGTCTCCTTTCTAGGGGGGTTTGTTTCACTTCTGCTGAGTCGAGTCCACACCCAGAAATCTGGAAACCTCACAGTTCCTAAGCATACTATTCCAGAAACTACAAGTTGCAGACAGTTTGGCCACCATGTAATAGAAAAGGAGAAATGGGGCTGGAGCTGTGTGTAGCTCAGTAAGTCTGCCCATTCAAGAAGCCTAGAGTCTATTAGCTCTACGTGCCCTGGGGTTACACAGGTAATTCCAGGAGTTGGGAGGTAGAGGTAGGAGGCTCAAAGTCCTGCAACCTGGACTATGTGAAACCCTGTCTCAAAAAGGGGTGGTGGCAGCAATATGATTTATGTTGGGGTTCAGGAATCAACACAGAACTCAGACTCCAGTCTCAGTTAAGAAAGAATAGTATATTGAACACCCCCCCCCACATACTCCCACACACACAAGACATATCAGGGTTACAGCGTAGACTTGGGAGCTGAGACTGGACCTCGAATATTTCTCAGGGCCACTTTATAAAGGGGAAATCCACAACGAGTTTATATACAGATAGGTAGGGGTCTCGGTCCTGACTTAAGCTATTTGAGTCTAGATGAAACAGTTTTAATTGACCTTTATGCTGATTGCTCCTTAAGTGGTCGTGGAATGTCTTAAGGTTAACAAATCTGGGAGATACAGAGCTTAACGGGCTCAGCATGGCCCTTCTCTGAGTCGGGTTATTTTTTGCATTAATGACTGGCAAGCATGGAACAAAATGGTTACAGTCCCTAAAGGTTCTAACGCCACTGTGCTGTCTTTGTGTTGAATGGGCTGAAGATGAAAGAGCAAGCAATCATCACCGAGAAACATGAAGATATTTGGTTGTTATGTGTTTGTTTGTTTTAGACAGTCTCAGGGGATAGTCCCAGTTGGCCTGTAACTCACTGGCCTCAGACTCAGAGGTCTGCTTGATACTGCCTCCCGAGAGCCGAAAGGTGTGTGCCACTATTCCCGGCTTATTAGATTTCTTTTACAATGTTAAACTTGGAAAAGTGCTCAGCTGTGAAGGTTTTGGACTGAGAGTCATTGGATGAAATGGTGGCTATACTCTCCCTGCAACACCTTCCACATTTCCAGCTGCTTCTACTTTGATATTTTCTTACCCTTAGACCACAGAAAAGCACTTTTGTCTGAGGATCCAAGATGGCTGTAGATGGTCCTGGAGCAGCGGGGATCTGTTACCACCAAAAGCAAGGCAGTTCCAGGGTCTGAGCTGCCTTTGGTGGATACGTGGGGGCTATACAGGACTGGCCCCACCCCTCACCCGAGCATTGTGTGAGAGCTTGACCCCACTGGCTTCAGTATTGGGAGAGTGCCCCGCACACATGGACCTGCCAGTGATGAGGATACCAGTGGGGGAAAGCTGACCCGGACACTCATCTCCAGTGAGGTGATGTGGATGAGGGAGGAGGTACCAATCCACTGTCTCCTTGCCACTCAACATATGCAGCAGGTAGAAGAGAGACCTTGTTCTTAGGGTCAGGGGGACAGAAGAGCTGGCCCTGTCCCTCACCATCTGCAGTGCGTGGTAGAATGGGCCATACACCATGCCTGGGCAGCCCAGAAGAACAGACCCTGGACGTGGGGGTTGCAGGTGAGCCAGCCCTGAGGACGTCAACATTAGCGAGTTGGCTCTGCCTCTTGTCTGCTCTGCAGTGGCATCAGGAGAGATCCCCTCCTCTGCCATAAGAGTGGGAAAACTGGCCATGTTCCTCACCAACTGCAACACTTGGGAGAGCACACCCTGTACCTTACCTGGGCAGTAGGCAGGTGGCTCTAGTTGTGGGGGGTTAGCTGGGGAGCTTGCTGGCGAGCCAGCTCTGAGGGCAAGAATGGGAGAGCTGGCAGGCTGACAAGCTCAGATATCTCTCAGGCCCAGATCTGGGGCTTTGAATTGGCCCATCCCACCATCTGTGATGGTTTGCATATGCTCAGCCCAGACAGTGGAATTTGATGGTTTGTATAGATGCTTGACTCATGGAGTGGCACTATTAGAACTGAACCTCTGAACCTGTAAACCCTAATTAAATGTTGTCCTTATAAGACTTGACTTGGTCATGGTGTCTCTTCACAGCAGTAAAACCCTAAGATACCATCGATGAACTACTGAAATGCATGAAGGGGCTGGTCCTACAGATCTAAAACTACAGGATCTCCACGACACAGGGCAACAATAGGATATCTGAGACAAGTCCCAGTGAGTCTCTCCAGTATTTATAGAGTATCAGAAGCTAGAGGGTTCACCTCCTACTAAACCAACAAGTCATTGCAATGAACATTTGCAAGCAAAACAGTGGACAAAAGGGAATATACTGTAGGGCACAGTGTGACACATTACAGCTTCCACAAGATTTTTGTTTTCTCTGTTGGGGAGGAGGTAGCAAGGGTGGAGGGCAGGTAGGAGAGGGGATAAGCAGGACTGGGTGCCTGATGTGAAATTCACAAAGAATCAAAAAATTTAAAAAAAAAGGTGACTTTGAAATCTAAGGAGTAACTTACAGACAAAGGGTTCTAAAAGAAAACAAGCATAAATAAAAAACTAGTGGGGACTTAAGGAAGAAACTGGTGGGTTCTCCTGACCCTACCTAGACTCGAGGATGTGACAACTCAGATGATACCTAGACACCTTACATGGGGACCAACTGAATGAATGGACTACTTCCCCATGTTTTCCCCAGTGTTTGCCACCAGCCCACCAAAAAGAACCCAGACTTGTAGCTGCCTAATAGTTCATGTCCTGGAACTCACTCATGCTAGTCAGGAGCTCTGCTTTCTATGAATCTACAATGTCTAACTCAACCTGTGTTACTTATTTAGCTTTGGGTTTTGGCTTTTTGAGACAGGGTTTCTCACTGTAAACAGTCTTGACTATCCTGGACTCTGTAGACCAGGCTGGCTTCAAAGAGCTGCCTGCCTCTGCCTCCTGAGTGCTGGGATAAATGTACCACAATGCTCTGCTCACTCTATTCTGTGAGTTTCATCCTTTGAATTCACCAGATGAGAACTTGGAAGCCACTGACTTAGTCTAAGTTTTATGTGGCCTTGAGTGGCTGGCTGCTGAGCCCCCAAGTTAAAGCTCACCTGAGAAAGTTCCTCTGAAGAAAAGGCATCTTACTTTTCCTACATCAAGTCCACTGAAGAGTGGTTCTGGCCTGTAACCTCAGACCTCAAAGAAGCAGAGGAAGATGTGAGCTTGAAGATGAGGATTACATCCCTATCTCAAAAACTAGCAGTTGGGCCTAGTACACATGGGCTGGGTTTTATTTCTAGTACTCAAAAGAAATTAAACCAATTAAATCTCACCCCTACTTGATCTAAATTAAAGCTAAGAAAAGTTTCCTTAAAAGAATCAAATAAGAACTATCTAAAGACAATCCTCACAAACACCCATTGACTTCATTCTCACTGATTGGTCCACATTGGGAAGTTCACAGATGTATGTCAGGAGCACCATTTGGATGGACGGTCTAACAAGAGTGCTCTATGACAAAGACAATCCTGCTTGGAGCCTTCTATTTTTCTCCATTAGAGAGCAATTTAAGAGGTGCCATTTTTTTTCCTTCCAGAAACTGTTTAAACTGTTATGATTTTATTTGCACCGAGCTTTGAATCTTTAAAAACATGCTTTCTTGGTAAACTTTGTTTTTTGTAGAAAAGATGGCAATGTTACCCAAACCTAGAGGATTTGCATCTCCTTTTAGAGGGGCTGTGTCTAATCGCTACGTCCACTTTGCCTTTTACTTTTACTTATATGTAGCAATCCAGTTTTCCTGTGTGAGTGGTCAGTTAATAGTTAAAGATTTAGAACAGGTAGAACCAGTCCTTTAATTTAAAAAAGAATTGGGGTTTCCTTAAATTTATAGCAGCCTAACCACCCCTCGGAAACACTCTAACAACCTAAAGGGCAGAGGACTTTTTGTACAAACAGGAAGAAGCTGCAGATTCCATAAACTTTTCAAATCCAATGTCCGTGTAAGAACACACCCACCTTTCCACAGAACTCTTCTTACAGAGTTTTTAGAGTAGGTGGCTTTAAATGCATGCAGTGACACAAACCAGTGCTATACAAATGACTGAAACCATCTCACACTTTTATAAATTGGTTCTACAAGCAGATTACTAAGCACAGAAAAACATTCACAGCTTCCATCCTTCACACCAGAAAAATAAATTATTTTACTCGCTTCTCAGATCTGCCTTCAGAGATTAAAGTACTACATATACATATTTTCAATTTTACACAGAAGAACTGACACTGTTTTACATAGACTGTAAATAGTATCTTAGGAAGCTAAATTAGAGTAACTGTAGGAAATGAACTTCATACAATATAAAATTCTTATGGCAAATCTGTAACAATAGTGTAAAACATGAAGTATTTACATTAGGTAAACAGTTACCTAAGGGGAACAGTTTTTCTCAATTTGATTCTAATCTTTTCTTTGTGACTGTTTTGCCTGCAATCATGTTTTGCACACACTATGGGCAAGCCGTGCCCATGGAGGCCAGGACAGGGCTCTGGGTCTCTCAAAACTGGAATTAATATGGTTGTGACTTACACGTGGGTGCTGGGAACCAAACTCAGATGCTCTGCAAAAGCACCATTATTCCTTAGCGTTGAGTCATCTCTCCAGCCTCAATGAAGAACGACTTTACAATGGTCAGAAAAGGGTACTTTTCTTATTCTAGAGAGGTGGCTTTATTCCCACTGTCCTTTATGCTGTTTCTGTGTGCTTGAGGAGATAGCACATGTACGCAGTTATTTAATCTTCTGTTTTTTTCTGGCTTGGAACTGCTCTGTTTTGTTTTTCACAGATTTAATCAGCATGGACAAGGCGGGATCCATGTGTTGCTTCTGTGCTGGCTTTCCCGTGTCCTGCTGTGCTCTCTCTACTGCTTGAATACGTAGTTCTTCTTTCCGTTCTCGATGTCGCGCTTTCTCCTCCAGAATTTTTTCCATAGCTTTGGTTTTCTTGAAGTTAGGATCAGAGGGATCCAAATTGAACAAGTGGGAAGTGTACATTGCCTGAAACCGTGCATCACTGACATTTACCTGAAAATTCAAAGAGAATAAACACGTAAACAAACACAGAGAGCTGCTGCACCCTGTGCATTGAGGTATTAGAACCAACGTCTGTCTTTTTAGTCTAGGCTGAACTAGAACTTGCTGCTTTTGATCATGGGATCCTCCTGGCCTTGGTCTCCTGAGAACTGGGATTACAGGCATGTGCCACCATATCCAGGGCAGACTCAATTCTTTTAATAACAGTTTGTAGGGTATGCTGTTCTCTTTCTCTAAATTAATCTATTTGACTAGTGGCCCATATGTATTCAGTGGCCTATAACTTGGATAATTGCTTTGACTGACTAGAGAAGTGGTTTCCAAGGCAGGGCTTCCTGTTCTTTGCTCAGCATAGGACCAACTTCTAACTTATCACAGACAAGTCAACTAGGACACTGTCTAATTGCCCAGAGTTTAAGCAATAACTACAATCTCGTGTCAGAAAAGTAGCTACTAGCTAGGCCTGGTAGCGCAGAGCAGTAACTGCAGGTACTTTGAAGGCTGACTCAGGAATTCAGATTCAAGGTCACCTTGGGCAGCTTAGCCAAACCTGTTTCAAAATATAATGCAAAATGTTAGCTGCAGATGTTGCTCAATGGAAGAGGGTTTGCCTAAGCCAGTGTGATGTTCTAGGTCAATCAACCCAGGACCACAGCGAAAAAACAATAAAACAAAGAAATTCACCCTTGAGCCCAGATTTGGTAAGGTACAAACCCCAGATTTATCTTCTATGTTTCCACAAGAAGTACTATGGTCGTACCTTGAAAAGTGTACTCTCAATCCAGACAGGCTTAGGAGTGAATGATAAAGAGAGACCTGAGTCTACTTAGTTACAGCGACATTGACAGACACCGTACCAAAAACAACAAAGGAACTCTGATGAAAATTCAGTGTGTGTTCACGTGTGTGTGTGTATGTGTGCATGTGTGTGTGTGTGTAGGTGCCTGAGGGTGAGGTCGGCTGTCGACCTTTTATGCTCTCTACCTTAGTTTTTGAGACAGTTTCCCTTCTTGAAGTGAGAGCTCATCAACTGTGTAGGCTGGCTGTCAGCTGTCAGCAGGCCCTGACCCTTTACTCACCACGGCTCTGGGACTACAGACATCTGCTGCTGCTCCTGGCTTTTACGTGAGCACTGGGATCCGAACTCAGGTCTCGGGACTGTGCAGCAAGTTCTTTACCCACTGAGCCATTGCCAGCCCTCACGCAAAAACTTAAAAGAGCTCATAATAGAAAATTATTCTTTGCTTTTTTCATGAGAATAATTTACTACAAACTTCATGGGAATACAAACACATCTGAAAAGGTGGAGCAGTAATGGTCTTGCAATCCTTCTACATGCTACAAACAATTTTATGTCCTCTGTCCACTTTGACCCAATTCAAACTCACCCATCTTTTTTCTTTTTCTTCCAAATTCACTAGTGGGAACTATCACGTAATTCCTAGTGGATACTTTAAGGTTTTCTGTTGAGGGCTTGGACTCAAGCATACGGCCATGAGGACCACACACCGAGCATATGAAGGACACTGATGAGTGACAGCAACAATATACACAGAAATTAAAAAGCACGGTGCACCAAGTTGGCTACTGTACACAGCGGCTGTGAGGCCTGTCATGTGACCTCTCCAAGCTCAGCTGACTCTCACAGCATGAGCTTCCCTGGTTCTGGCTTTCACACTTAAAGGCTAGAGGTATTGGTTGTAGCATGGCTACCAACTTTCAGGTAACCATCTCATTTAGTGCTCAACCAGAGAACAGTGGTGTGATCCCTCTGGGATGAACTGTTAGATCGACAGTCAGTCACTGCCACCTTTACAGTCCTTGATAAGAGCTTTTTGAGGGTAACTTCATGCCGAATTTCTATCTCCAGAGTGACTTTAGATTTAACTCCACCTTCAAGAAGCTAATAAGGAACCTAGCATAACTATCCTCTGAGAGGCTCCACCCAGCAGCTGACAAACAGATGGGGAGACCCACAGCCAAACACTGCATGGGGCTCGGGGAGTCTTATGGAAGAGCTGGGCAAGGACTGCAGGACCCAAGGAGGACAGGAATTCCACAGGAAAACCAATAGAGTCAATTAACTTGGACCCTTGGGGCTCTCAGAGACTAAACCACCAATCAAAGAACATATATGGGCTGGACATATGTAGCAGATGTGCATCTTGGTCTTTATGTGGGTCCCCCAACATCAGGAGCTGTGACTGTCCGTAAGCTATTGCCTGCCTGTGGATCCTATTCCTGTAACTGGGCTGCCTTTTCTGGTCTCATTGGGAGAGGATGCTCCTAGCCCTGCAGAGACTTGATGCACCAGGGTGGGGATACCCAGGGGAGAGACCGTGTGAAGGGGGGAGCAAGATGTAAAATGAATTAATAAGTAAATTAATGGAAAAAAAGACACTATAATAACTTGTGCTGCTAGTTACCTCGAAGTCATCCTCAAGTAACTCCTTCTTTTTCATGAGCTGTTTCTTCTTCTTTTTGCTCAGATTCTGGTGCTCTACAATCTTGTCATAATTGAAGTGTTTCTTGCTGTCCTCTTCCTCATCCATTACAAGTAAAGCCATCTCAGCCTATGGAGAAGAAAACAAAAACTACGAATGTACAGCTGAGTTTTGCCCAGTTGCTGCTCTGAGACTTGCTTATACTCAGTGAGTGGAGCTTAGGAAGAGGCCCAAGACACACAGCTCAGGTTCATTCCAGGCTATGATGTGAGAACTAGCTACAGGGGAGGAGGGAAGACATAGCTTTTATTCAAAAGACAGGCTTCCACTCCTGTAGAGTAACCTGATTATCAGGCAGAAGGAATGAGAGCCCAGGTCTGTCAAATACATTTCATCTTCACCTTGTTCTTTTAAAGTAATAACATGAAATTTACTTTGTGATACAAATTACAGTTTCCAGATGTGTACTTTAGCAATTAGGAAAATTCTTTTACTCTTTTTTCCCTTGCTTCTTTCAAAGCTAATGCTCTTTCATGAGGCAGTCTCTGCATTTGCTTCTGAGGCTAACCATTCTGTTTCCACTGACCAGGAGACACCTAAGAGTCAGCTAAACAACCACCAGCACTAGAGACAGCACACACGCTGCGGAGCCTCCACATCTCCCTGTGTTACACACAGGAGGCTTTATTCCTCCATTCCTCTCCTTCCATCCCCGACACTCACAAGGGGCTTCCTTATTGAGCCAAGTTCCACAAGCAGATCTTTAAGTAGCTTTATGAGCACTACTTATATGTAATGGATGGAATATAGAAAAATGCATTAAGCTCAACAGTTTAGATGGCCAGTCAAGGCTCACTCCCAGAGTCACATGGGAGCTGCTGACCCCACAGAAGTACATGTACGTTGAAGTTTTGGAATCACTCAGTTATGCATAAATATGCATAATTTCTAATGAAGACTTAACATTTGTACATTAAACTTACAATCACTAATAAAAGAGAAATTATCATTTGACAAGCTATATAATAGAAACAAGTACTGGGCAGATTAAAACAGAATCAAAGGATATAAAAATACTATTAGGTTTTAGTATGTCTCGGTCACATCATGGATGTGAATGAGAACGTCTCTTAGTCATAAAAGTGTATACTCTTAAGTTCATATTAGCTACAGAAATAATTTTATTAATGGCAATATTTAAAAATTATGTAGCTAAAATATTTATCTTATAATGTATTTCAAAATCCACTTGAAAAACCAGTTTTAAAATTAGAGACAATGAGAACTCATGTGAACCACATCATTTTTGCACATTTCAATCATCAATTAACACCCAGCAACAACCATGGCTACCTTTTGTTTTTCTAGTTCAGTTTCTTCCTCTGAAGATGCGCTGTCTTTTGCAGATTTCATTGTTTTCTTTATACCTGGTACAGCAAACCAACACAGGAAGGTTAAAAGACAGGCTCAACAGTGAAAATTTGTTTATACTGTGAATAAAACAGAAAATATCTAGAAGTGATCTTAACAAATGTCAGAACTAGAAGAAGGAAAGACAAACACAGAAAGAAGGCTGTGGTCTAAGCAGAATGTACACGCCTTCTGGAAGGCAACTACGTGTTAAAAAAAGAAGGCACTTTTGTTGGTTTGGTGGCACATTTCTGTAACTCTAGCATTTGAATTTCAGAGGAAGAAGGGTTTGAGTCCTAAGTATGACACATAGTGAGACCATCTCAAAACCGTAGCAAAACCAGTAATGAACAACATGGCTTAGTCCTTTTGCAAAGAAGAAAAAAGCCTCCAAAACCCTAAAAAAAACCCCACATGCTATTCAAAAGCATAAATAATTTGCCTCATCTTAGAAAAAAAGAATTGAGTTATGTTCTTATCTGTAAAACAAGTGCTCTAAAAAATTTTTTTTGGTGGGTGTACATGTACCACATCATGTGTGAAGGTCAAAGAACAAATTGTAAAAAAAAAAAAAAAAAAAAAAAAAAAAGGAGAAATTGTGGAACTAGCTCTTCCCTTCCATGTGGGCCTTAGCAGGGGTCAAACTCAGGTCTTTAGTGTGACAGTGAGCACATTTACCCTCTGAGCTATATCTTGCACATATATGTGTGTACTTAGTGAATGCCTGGTACCCGGGCAGGCCAGAAGAGGGCATCAGATCCCTTGTCAGTTATAGCTGAGCTGCCATTTGTGTGTTAGGAACTGACACAGGATTCTTTGCAAGAAAAGTGAGTGAGCTTTTAGCCACAGAGCCATCTCCCCAGTTCCAAATAGAGAACTCAGTAACAGCAGCGACCTAGAACGCCTGTGTGGTTAATCTAGGGACTCCATGGGTGAGTGAGCTGTAAGAGTGTAGTTACTGCTTTGCTCATAGTGCTACAGATGCCGACAATTATTACCATGATTGCCTGATTATACATATTTGTCTTGTCTTATTCTTTCTCTGATGATCAATCACCTTCAATATATTCAACTGTAAAGTTATTTGAAAATGGATCTGAGGACAGGATGCAAAAACCACTTGTACACTGTAAAGCAGCACATAACCAGTATGCTGTGCACATGTAACGCAGATCTGAATGAGTCAGATGGGTACAATATAATTAACTTTCCTCGTGGTTTATAAAATCCTTAAAGATGGCAAAGCAGAGATATACCTACTTTTCAAATGACCTTCAATGGACCTTTTTCTGCAAAACTATGTTTCCTAGTTCTTATCAGGTGTTTTTCAATGTGTTTTCTCTGCAGGAATCAGCACTATGCTAAAAGATGTACCAGATCATGCCGCTTTCTTGCTTTAGGGCTTATCATAGTCAACAATAAACTCCCAACTTTCTGTCACTTCCCATTAGACCCATTGGAGCTCCACACAGAACTCCCTCTCTGGCCATGCCCAGCCATATGATGTTTTCAATTCACCCAACACTGCACACAATGTTCTTTCTCACACATCCTTCTCCTCCCTGTGCAGTGCCCTTCCCCTAGCACTATATGCTCAAAGTCTCAGCTCAAATATCACTGCCTCAAGGGAGTCTTCTTTGCCTATCCTACTTATGGGACATACCCACTTATCTCTCTTTTCTTAGTTATATTCTCTGTACTAATCTGTTTCTTTTAAAACATGTCATACTTATACAACCTGGTTTCTATTTGCAGTACATCATTTCTAAAACCAGCATTCACGAGAGTCTGTCTTGTAGGCTACACAGCACTTATCACAACACACACCAACAACTTTTAAACCACATTGAAACAATTTTTAAGCACTAAGAAACACATTGAAAGCAAACAAATTCTACCTATACTGTTTTCCCAGAATGTTTGATACTAACATGGGAGAAAGCTCATATTAAATTTAAATGTGCTGTCTTTAAGAAATTGGCTATAGGGCTGGAGAGATGGCTCAGTGGTTAAGAGCACTGACTGCTTTTCCAGAGGTCCTGAGTTCAGTTCCCAGCAACCACATGGTGTCTCATAACCAACTGTAATGGGATCTGATGCCCTCTTTTGCTGTGTCTGAAGACAGCAATAGTGTACTCACATATATAAAATAAACAATTAAAACAAACAAACAAACAAAAAACCCAAAGAAACCAGCTACTTCATGCTACTGAACCATTTAGGTTATTCTTTGAATCCTGCCCAATGTTCTGCAATCTGACCAGATTACACATGTTAAACGAAGCACTTTGGACACAGAACAAGGAAACTTTAATGCTCACATCTCTCCATTATAAACTTTTTTTTAGTCAGAGGATAAGGCTAAAATCCATCTTCTGTAAGAAATGACCACACAGGAATGATAAAAAGCAGAATATGCTAGGTTTCCATTTCCCTTGCCAATTCCTAAGAATCTCATATCCCATAATAGACTTTATTCAATTTAACCTCCTTTTCATCAATAAAATGTCAGTGCTAAGACTATAGCACTAACATTATAACACAGAGCTATAACAACCAGGACATAATTTTAAGCAATTCTGCCTTATCCTGTTGAGAACTGATCTGGCCGACTGGTGGGGGGAAAGCAGGGAAACTTCATAAAATACTTCTCTGCACAATGCCTGCGTGGAGCTGCTCAAAGAGCAGCCTGTGGAAGCTCACGTGTGTGACATAAAGATGAGGGAAGACAAAACACACAAGAGAGACACAAAGATTTCCAGCACTTTCTGCAGTGACTTGACCAAGCACATTCATAGACATCCAAAGGTAAGAATGAAAGCATCTGAAAGCACAAGAGGTGTAAACACACGGAGCCAAGACTCCTTGGATACAGGAAGTAAGACATCTTAGTTGAAGAAAAAGGGAGCTGTGAGAAAAGCTAATTTTTTTATTCCATAAAAGGATAAATGCAAAAAGGAATTAAATATTAAGCATAGGTACTCACTATATCTGAACAGAAAAGGTTAGTATACTGTAATTCCATGTACACACTTAAAAAGTATATGTGTGCCATGACAAACCCATTGCACTCTTAATTCTTCACTGCCTTTGCAGAGATCTGAAGTACAAGTATTATAATGTGGAGACTACTCCTCGTCCTAAATGACGTCGTTTTTCTAGAGTCTGTCTACTAGCTCTAAGGATAATTTCCAGAAAAGAGACCCCAGTAAACTATAACAGTTTATAAAGAGTCTCCTAATGAGGGAGCTGTAGAGATGGCTCAGCAGTCAAGAGTGTATGTAGGGGACCAAGGTTAGGTTCCTAACACCTACATGGCAGCCACAACCATCTGTAACTAGTTCCAGGTGCTGTGGCATCCTCCTCAGACACTGCATGTGGTGCACATACATGTAGGAAAAGCAGCCATACACAGCATAAAAATAAAGATATCTTTTCCAATCTTAAAAAACAAAACAACAACAACAACAACAACAACAACAACAACAAAAAACCAAACACACACATTTATCTATTTATTTTATGTATGTGAGTACACTGTCGCTGTCTTCAGACACACCAGAAGAGGGCATCGGAACACATTACAGATGGTTGTGAGCCACCATGTGGTTGCTGGGACTGAACTCAGGACCTCTGGAAGAACAGTCAATGAATGCTCTTAACCACTGAGCCATCTCTCCAGCCCTTAAAGTTTTTTTTTATAATGGCATTATTTTATATTTTCTATGTATAAGGGATATATTTACTCTTCTCAATGATTCATATGACTGAACTCTACAGGACAGATTTGGTTGTAAAACATTATCAGAGCTATCCAAATTCTAGAAAGTTTTAGATAATTGCTAGTCTGTATTATTTCAACTCATATCCTTTTCTGTGAATTCTAACAGAAAATTACAAATACAGGGTGGCTTACCTATTTTTTTAACTTCTTCAGCAAAGTAGGGATCATTTAAATCAACATCAGAAGGAAGCTCATCTTCACTGGCTTCTTCAGCAAGAGCCTTAAGGTGAAAAACAGCAGTGATTAGCAATAGCTTAAGAGTCACACATGATAGGTTATTCCAAGTACTTAGAATAACCTATTTTCTGGTTAAGGAATATGCTTTCAATTACAAAATTTTAAAACATAAATTGATGCTCTGTTCCTATATTCTGTTTAAAAAATGGTCTTGGACTAGGGAGATGACTCCGAGGTTAGAAGCCATCACTACTTCATCATAAAGACCTGAGTTCTGATACCAGTACCCATTTCAGGCGGCTTACAACCAGCTGTAACTCCAGCTTAAGAGGGCCTATTTGTGCACCTGCATATATACACATATATATGCACATACACTCAAACCCAGAAGAATCTAAAACATCTGTCATTTTAACAAATATGCTTAGATCTTAGCTTGGTCTGCTGTGTTTACATCAGATACATAGCAGACAGAAGAAGCCCACACTTCTAGGTTTCATTGTACAAAAAATATAAAAGGTCACGACAGCACGTTCTTTCGAATCTTCCAGTCCTGTAGAAGTGCACTACAGTGAGTGTTGCCTAGATGAACTCTAGAACTCTGCTGGTTTGAATACGCTTGGCCTAGGAAGTGACACTACTAGGAGGTGTAGTCTTGTTTGAGGAAGTGTGTCACTTTGGGGGTGGGCTTTGAGACCCTCTTCCTAGCTGCCTGAGAGACAGCCCTCACCTGGGTACAGCTGAATCAAGATGTAAAACGCTTAGCTTCTTCAGCACGTTTGCCTGGATGCTTCCTGCCACGATGATAATGGACTGAACCTCTGACACTAAGCTATCCCTAATTAAATGCTGTCCTAATATAAGAGCTGCCTTGGTGTCTCTTATAAGGTCACAGAATGGAACAAACAAAACTAATTTAAAACCAACTAACCAACCCAACCAACCAACCAACCCAACCAACCAACCAACCAACCAACCAACCAAGAAGTTTAGAGACACAACCAAAATCAATAAACTAAAAAAGATGAAAATGTCTGCGTGGTACCCAAGAAAACACAACCCTAAGGCTGAAATGACATGACAAAAAGAATACAGGTTTTTAGAAAAAAGAAATACTGAAGAGACCTCAGGTTGAAATGAAGGTAGAACTGAAAAACTTAATGCAAACAGAAAACTCAGACAAAGTCTTTACAAGTAAAATTGATAGAATATAAGGTAGCCTATATTTTATAGTTTCTATATATCTATGCTACCTACATACCTATATATATATATATATATATATAGGTAAAAATTATATTTAGGTAAAGATACACACATATACAAACAAAAAGCCTCTGAACTACAAAACAAAACATAGGAAAAGAATGATGGAACTCATGAAATTCCAAGTCTTTGAATTTTAATCATAAATGATCCTAGTTCAATGGCACAAACAAGGTGTTCAAAGGAATCATAGAAGAAAACTTTCAAGCTAAGGAAAGATAGACCCAGATGGTCTAAGAAGCGTAGCTGTTAACATAAAATAGACGAGCACAAAGTAAAACTCCCCACATCATCATAGTTAAAACACAAACAAGAACAAAGTAGTGAAAGCTCCAAGAAGAAAATCATTAGTCACATAAAAGAAAAAGCCATCAGAATTACAGCTGACTTCCCAATGGAAACTCTGAAATCCAGAAGAGTACAAGTTTTACACAATTCTATCTAGACTACTGTACCCAGTAAAGCCATTTGCCATAGTTGAAGGAGAAAGAAAAACTTCCTATGATGCAAACAGGCTAAAAAATTTATGTCCAGAAAACCAAGCCTAAAGAGAATACTGGAAACAATACTTCTGTGTAAAAGCATTCACCTGTCAATAGAAAGCTGATTGGCCAATGAGCGGAAGCAGAATTAGAAGTGGACATCTGGCAGAGAGACAGGATTCTGGGAAGGTGTGGAGATTTGCCCTGAATACTGAAGGAGACAGTTGCACGAAACCAAGGAGACCCAACTAATGGTGGAACTTAAAATAAAATAAATAAGTTAGAAGCTAGTTGTGGAGCAAGCCCAAGCTTATTTATTCATAAATAATTAAGTCTTAGAGTTGTTATTTCTAGGAACAAAGAGGCTGGGTGGAAAAACTAATGGTTACAGCAAACCAAACTAAAACAACCAACCAACCAACCAACCACTACCAACACAAAAACAATAAAATGACTGCAATCATCACAGGCTTTCAATAATTTTAAATTTTAATAGCCTCAATTTTCAAATCGAAAGACAAAGGCTGGCTGAGTGACTTAAGATACAAGTCTATCTTTCTGTCATCTACAAGAAACTCAGTTTTAAAGATAAGCATCATCTTAAAGGGGGAAGGATGGAAAAAAGCATTCAAAGCAAAAGTAACAGGAAGCAAGCAGCGCTATCATCCTATTAGCTGACAACATAGACTTCAACTAATTAAAAGTGATAAAGGGCACTTCATTTTAATCAAGGGTATAGTTAAGCAAGAAGATATTCATTCTACTTAGCAGCCACAGAAGTATCTGTATAATAAACCATACCTTATAATAGTAAACAAATTCTTAACAAATTTAGAAAAAAATCAACTCTGTATATCCTATCTGTCCATATGAAATAAAAGCTAAAATCAATATCAAGAAAATCTCCAGTAAGTACAGAAACTTATGGAGATTAAAACCCTGTTACTGAAAAATGATGACACAAAGAAGAAACCAAAAAACAAAAAAACAACAACAACAAAAAAAAACAAAACAAAAACCAAACAAACAAAAAACAAAAAAACAAAAAACCAAAAACCTGGAACTACTCTGGGAGACATTAAAAGCAGCCCTACAAGAGAGATTTATAGCCCTGAGCACCTACATTACAAAACTATAAAAAGTACAAATAGATGACTTAATGATGCAACTAAAATTTTGGAAAAAGATAACAAATTCAGTAGATGGCAAGACACAATAAAATCAGAGCAGAAACCAGTGAAATGGAAGCAAAGAAAACAATACAAGATTCAACAAATCTAAGAGCTGGTTCTATGAGAAGATAAACAAGGTTGACAGACCCTTGGCCTAACTAACCAAAAGAACAAAATGGCCCAAATTAACAAAAACAAACAAACAAACAAACAAACAAACAAAAAACAGGGAAACATTACAACAGATAAAAGAAATTCCGAATATTATAAGGGAATAATTAAAACACCCATACACTATTATGTTGAAAAAAATCTAAAAGAAACAGATAAATTTCTAGAGTCATCCAAATTATCAAAGCTACAACAATCTAAACAGACCCATAACAAATGAGATTGAAAAAGTAATAAGGTTTCTGCTTAAAAAGAAAAAGCCCAGATGAATTCACACTTTCATAGATCTAAGTCAATCTTTAATTTTCTTAAGATTTTAAAGAATAATAGAAACAGAATACTCCAAAACTCCTACTGTGATGCATGCCAACACATGTCGGTATCACTCTAATCCCAATGTCAGGGAAAGACAACAGAAAAAAAAATCTAACCCCAAATGAAAATACATTTTAAAAAGTTCTCAATAAGGGCTGGAGAGATGACTCAGAGGTTGAGGGCCTTGGCTGCTCTTCCATAGGACCCAGATTCAAATCCTAGCACTCACATGGTAGCATGCAACTGTGTAATTCCAAGATCTGACACTTTTATACAGACATGCATGAGGCAAAACACCAATGCACATAAATGTAAATAAATAAATTACAAAAAATATCCTCAATAAATATGTATCAAAAAGATGACCCACTATGACTGTCTTAGGGTTTCTATTCAAGCATAAACATCATGATCAAGAAGCAAGTTGGGGAGGAAAGGATTTACTCAGGTTACACTTCCATATCGCTGTTCATCACCAAAGGAAGTCAGGACTGGAACTCAAGCAGGTCAGGAAGCAGGAGCTGATGCAGAGGCCATGGAGGGATGTTACTTACTGGCTTCCTTCCCCTGGCTTGCTCAGCCTGCTTTCTTATAGAACTCAGGTCTACCAGCCCAGGGATGGCATCACCCACAATGGGCTGGGTCCTCCCCCTTGATCACTAGTTGAGAAAATGCCTTACAGCTGGATCTCATGAAGGCATTTCCTCAGCTGAGGCTCCTTTTTCTGTGATAACTCCAGCTTGTGTCAAGTTGACACAAAACCAGCCAGTACAATGACCAAGTTGGCTTTATCCTAGAGATGCAAGGTTGGTGCAACATATGCAAGACAATAAATACAACAGATCACATAAGTAGAATTAACATGATCAGTAGATGCTAAAAAAAGCCTTTGACAAAAATCAAACATGTCATTATAATAAAAGTCCAATAAACAGTAGTTGTGGAAGGAATATATCTCAGTGTAATTAAGGCATATACGTGTCAAACTCACAGCCAACATCATCCTAAATGGAGAAATAAGGAACAAAACAGGACTGTCCATTGTCCCCACTCCTTTTCAATACAGCTCGATATACTAGATGAAGCAATAAGGCAAGAAAAGGAAATTAAAGAAATACAAATAAGAAAAGGAAAAGCCAAAATATCTGTATTTGTAGATGGCCTAATATGATATAAAAGAGATCTCAAAAATTCTAACAGAAAACATCTAAAAATGATTTTTAAAAATTCAGGAAAGTGACAGGAACCAGAATAAGCTTACATAAATCAACAGCTCTTCTATACACCAACAATAAAGACAGAGAAAGAGATCATGGACACACGCCTATTCACAACGGAAATGGCTAGAAAAATATAGGTAGTGTCCTACCTATGTAAGTGTATGTATGGGTAGAACTCCATTTCCTTAGAAATTAAGGCCAACAATTGACAAGTGGAACTTTATAAAACTGAAAAGCTTCTACACAGCTAAAGAAACAATCAACTGAGTAAAGAGGAAACCCACAGAGTGGGAGGCGTTTACAGGTATATACCTGACAGATGATTCATATTCAAAACAGTCAAAGAAGTAAAAGTAGCTAAGAAATCTTAAAAAACAACGAAATGAAACCAAGCAAACAAGAACCCAACAACAACAAAAAAACCAAAAACATCATCCTTAGAAATTAGGAAAATGTAAGTCAAAACAACCACCTTCCACCAGTCAGAATGACTAAGATCAACCAAACAACTAGGAAGTGTGGAAAAGAGAACCACCCTATTTCTCCTTTGGTTGGTGGGATTGCAATTTGGTGCAGTAACTTCAGAAATGAGTGTGGAGAATTCTCAAGAAGTCACATCCCTCTGCTACATGGCCCAGCTGTAGTACTGCATAGCATATGCCCCAAAGGACTGCATCCTACTCCACAGACACTTGCTCAGCAATGCCTGCTGCTACTCACTGACAGTAGCTAGGGAACGGAACCATTCTAAATGCTTTTCAACTGATGAAGAATAAAAATGTGGGGACATACACACTGTGCAATAGACCTTGAACTTTGCACATCAACAGATGAAACTAAAAACTATGATTATGAGTCTGAGGTAACCAGAAGACTGTCTTCTAGATAGTTCAGGGAAGCTTCACCATGAAATCTCATCAATATGGTGCCTGAACAACAAGAGACCACCATGTTGACATTCCAAAATAGATGGCTGAAATCCTATAAGGTACAATGTATAGATGAAGAGCTACAGGCAATAAACATTTCTCACAGAGGGAGAGTGAGTCTTTCCTAGGGATGAGCATGCCAAATGACTGTGTGTGTGTGTGTGTGTGTGTGTGTGTGTGTGTGTGTACACACAAGGAACAGCAAGTTGCATGTATGTATTATTTTCATATATATGTAAGAACAATAATAAATAAAAGGCCATGAATTTGAATGGGACAGGGATAACATTAAGGGGGAAGAGGAAAGGGGAAAATAGCAACTATACTTTAATTAAATAAGAAAACTCAAGACTTTGCCCAATTAAAAAGGAAAGGAACAACAACCAAAAGAGACTAGACTATGGTGACCCATGCCTTTAATCCCAACACTCAGGAAGCAGAGGCAGGTGGATCTTTGAGTCCCAGGCCAGCCTTGTCTACAGAGGGAGTTCCATGACAGCCAGGGCTACATAGAGAAACCCTGTCTCAAATCAACAAAAACAAGAAGCACCAGAAAAAAGTAAAAGTGTAAGGGAAGTCTAAAGCTTAGAGAATGCTAAAGTCTTAGAGTGACTTCTGTAGTAACTCCAAACAGATTCACGACTTTTACCCACAATATAAGCCTAAAAATTATTTCACGGTAGATGGGTGTGCTAGCTCACACAATTCCAGCCTTAGGAAGAGAAACTTGAGTTATAAGGTGAGAAGCACCTTCTTATACACAGCTAGTATTCAGTAAACACCCAGTCAATTAACATGGATACCTTCTGTTTCTTTTTCAGTCTTTTCTTCTCTTTCTTCTTCTCTAAAAATTGTTCCCAAGGGGTCAGTTTATCCTTTCCTTCCAACTTGTTTTTTACCATTTCTTCTGCACTCTCCTTAAGACCTAGGAAACAAACAAAATCCAAATAGTTTAGTTAAAAATGGTATATCTTTGACCAGCTGAAAGCTTATAAAAACAAAGAGAACAAACATAATTTATGTAAGTAGTAGGTATATACAACAGTGAATGCCTGCAATATCCCAAGACCACAAAATGACAGGTAAATTATCACAGGTAAATTTACTATGGTAACCTTTATTCTGAGAGAGAGAGAGAGAGAGAGAGAGAGAGAGAGAGAGAGAGAGAGAGAGAGAGAGAGAGACAGAGAGAGAGAAAGAGAGAGAGAGAGAGACAGAGAGAGAGAGAGAGAGAGAGAGAGAGAGAGAGAGAGAGAGAAACAGAGACAGAGAGCAGAGAGACTGAGTCTATATATAGTTCTGGCTCTCCTGAAAGTCACTGTGAATATCAGGTTGGCCTCAAACTCCCAGAAATCTGCCTGCCTTTGCCTCCTGAGTGCTAGAATGAAAGGCATATGAGTCCAGGTGCTCAGAATTATTTGATTTCCTTACTAGATAGAGGAGGACCCATGCTACTCTGAGTGGTATCACTCCCTGGACAGCTGGTCCTGAGATATATAAGAAAGCTAGCTAAAGTCTGGAAAGATAATCCATACTCTCAAGCTTCATTTTGACATATTGATTTGTTAGATGCCAAACCAGAAATACAATCGTGAATTCAAAAATGTTTTTGGGGTTGGTGAGATGGCCCAGCAGTTAAGAGCACTCTGGTTGCTCTTTCAGAGGGCCCGGGTTGGAGTCCCAGCATCTACACAGTGGCTCAAAACCACCTGTAACTCTAAGTCAGGGGCTTCAATACCCTTTTCTGTCCTTAAAAGTCAAATATGACCCAGTGTGTATATAAGCAGACAAAACACTCATACATATAAAATAAAATTAAAATAAATCATTAAGACACATTTTTATGAGAAAAAATTTTATAATGCATTCACATAGGAGAAGGCAGTAAGTTCTTTTATAAGTTGATTTCACGTAACAATACAGAACATATAGAATGCATGTAGGTCAGCATACAATCAGTCTAATCTCAAATTTTAAAAGTACAGTATTATTAGATGACAGTTAAATTTTTAAAAACTTTATTATTCTGAGACAAGGTCTGGGTTGGAATAAAGGCAAATGCTACCATGTCTGGCTGGGCATAAAGGGGTTATGTCATTATTTGCATTGTGTAACTGAGGCATTATTTTACTTGGCAACTTAACCTTTTTAATATTAACGATACGTAATAAATAATAAATACAAATTAAATACTTATATGGTTCTGCTGAGAACCTGCACATGCAAGCTCTGTAAACTAAAAACAGGATGTCACACTCTCACATTCTATAACATTTAGCACAGTAAGTACTTAATAAACACGTCTGTCTTGATTTCTCTTGAAGGAAGGACTCTTATTTCCTGCCAAGTGTTTGATCTTTGATATTTAGAACATATTATTTCCAACAGAAAAGGAACCAGAACTTTAAGGTTTCTGTCTCTAAGTGATTCACGTGGACACTAGTTCTAGAATAAGTGATGCAAAATTTATCCTTGGGAAATAGTATTTTCTTCAACTTAGTTTGTTGGTAGCAATAAAGTAACAATATCTTAAGCTCAAGTCAGTCAGTCTGTAGTTTTTTTTTTTTTTTTTTTTTTTTTTTTGCCTGGCTCCCACTTACTACACCAAAATAGAGGAATGACAAACACATTGCAGTCAATTCACCACCATGAGAGCTTAAAAATGCTTTGTTCTCACTGTCATCATGAGGTCATTTACATCTCCTGCCACAGATCACAGTTGTTTATGTTCTAAGTTCTTAAAAATATGCCCATCCCAGAAGTCTCCTGGCAAATGCACAAGAACATTCTTCAGAGCCAGTTTAGCCTTTCACTTAAGAGAAGCCACAATGTGACTTGAAAAACAACTTCATTATAACTGCCTTAGTTTTGTACAAATTTGTTAAAAAAAAAACCCAAAAAGCAAACCTTTAAGCATATATCCATAGACTGCCAAATTAAAGATATCAATAATCCCACAAATAAGGGGTAAAGCCCCTTCTAAAGTTAACCACAACTGCAAATGACTCAATATAGTAATAATAATTCAATAAGCACAATCTATTCAGAACTATTTTGGCAGTTTCTGTGCATATAAAAAGACTCATAAATATTCTTACAAAATCTTCAGGAAGAATATATATTCCTTCTAGCCTTATCCACATGAAATGTTTGAAAAGTCTTCAAAGAATAGGATACAATGATTTAAAACAACTTAAGTAGGTACTGTTACAGGCTTTATTTATAAAAACAAAACGCATGTTTTAAGAGTTCTGATATAGGCTGAAACTGGCATTTTTACTTAAATATAGGCTTAGGACTCATTGGGAATATTTATGAACACTTACATATCAATCTCATAAATTTTTTGTATGTTATAAATTAGACCATGTAGCCTTCAATTCCAAAAGCTTTAAAATGTTACTGACTTCCATCACTAACACCAAAGTCCAAATCTGGAAGTCATTCTGGGTTCTGGGCTTTAGAGAGGAAAAGCACCAGCCATGTCCTGAGGAGCCCTGCCAGCAAGGCACCTCTTCCAACTAACACACTCCTGGAGGTGTGAGGACAAGGAAGGACACCGTCACTCACGTGCCAATGGTCCATATTAGTAGCTCATGAGAGTCCTGGCGTACTGCACACATCTTACAAACGTCCACAGAATAAGGAAGCAAGTGAAAGGACAATGACTCAAATCTGTCCCATGCCACTGACTGGGAGCAACAACACAAAGAACTAAAAGTAAAACAAAAACTAGTTTCAGTAACAATAGTGAATGGCTAAAGCTGCCAACCAGCCAGAGTCAACAAATGCAATCTGGTGGTACTGAATACTGTTAGAACCCTAGTCCATCTACTATGTGAAAAGTACAGTTAAAATGAGGATAATAAGGATAAATCTAAAAGATGATCAGACTGGGAATTTCTACGAACATAACCAAATGTGTATCTCCCCAAATGTTTAATAAATATCCAAGGAAGGTATGCCCAGAGTACTTACTGAACAGATGTTACTTTTTGCTGTTATTGCCTTAAATTATTTCACTGGTAGAAAGGCTTTACATTTGTCTAGAATTTGGGTTGTCTTTCTCAAACTTCTAAATTCCTTTTCAGTCTCCCTTAAAGCAATGGCTTTCAATTCCAGGGCATTAACTTTACCACACATCAAACTGTCTTCTATGCCTGCTTCTGAGCATTCAATTTTCCTACAGTGCTGGTTCAAATACAAGACATGTGGACCTCATTAGAGAGCTATTGTTTCTTGTATTTGTCTGAAGTTTATTTGTAATCACAATAACACAACTACCAAGCTGTCCTCATATAATCAGACTAACTTCTGGCCAAGTCTGGGAAGCCATTCTGCTAACTTATTTATGGCAAATACAGAAAAATTACTTGTTCTATTGTTATTTTTATATATTTATGTCATTTTTATATACTTGTAGGCAAGGTAGAAAATAAATGAAATCTATTACATGAATAGCTAAGATATAAGGAAACAAAAAGACTTCCTGAGTCAGGTCTCAATAAGGAAGCTCAAATAGAAATACTAAACTAGAGAATATCATCCTGAGTGAGATAACCCAGTCACAAAAGAACAGACATAATATGCAGTCACGATAATTGGATACTAACCCCAGAAAGCTCTGAACACTCCAGAAACAACTCACAGACTGTATGAAGTTCCAGAAAAGAAAGAAAAAAAAAAAAACAAAAACAAAAAAAAAAAAAAAACCATTATGCTTAATCTTTACACTCCAAGAAAACTTTGACTAATTCCGGGTTACATCCTGTTTTATATGTACTTTATGCTCATTGTAACTAGTAAGATATTAATGCACACTATCAAACCTTAAAAAAACAAAAGCACTGACAAAGATGTATTTGCATACTTTTATGCAAAGATGCTTAAAATTTGTACATTTATCTTTGTTTTTTGTTTTTTAAAATAAAGTTGTTCAATACAAAAAAAAAAAAAGAAATACTAAACTAGTTCAGAAGCAGGGAGTTTCCCTTGGGGACACACACTAAGCTAATATAGTCTAGTATGGGTTTTGGGTTGTTATGGGCTCTCAGCCAAGGAGGCGGGGGCCAAAGTTTGGAGTTTGATCATGGTGGGAGGTCCCAGGATCCTTAAATGTGCCCCCAGTAGATGATGACCCTCCCCCTGTAGTTTGGGGTAGTACATAGAGATCAGGGGGAGTAAAAATACAGTTCTCCTCTGAGACTTTGTAACCACAAGCCCACAAACCCACAGACTTGTGGCTGGAATTCACACTATTTGTGTGGTCCCAAAAATGTCAACTTAAAAATTCAGTAGGTCTTGGATTAGAAATGCCTCCAGGCACCTGACAAATACTCTCTAAAAGGTTGTCTGACCCAGAGTTCCTGTAAGACAAGAAGATCCCAATCAAATCCCCAGGAAACTAGAGTAAGTAGACACACAGCCAGTAACACAGGGTCACAGACTAGAGACTTGAAATAGACACAATATAAAATCAGCACTGAAGGCAAAGGAAGAAATTATTAGAAGGTTGAGAAGTTTGTAGGAAAGAAGAAAAAAACTCACTCTGGGAGATAAAAACATCACATCAAGTCACTGTCCAAGTTTAAATGCATACATCAGAGAAAGACTCAATGAAATAAAAGCAGAACTGAAGAAATTACCCAGTAAATATGATTTCTAGAAGAGAAATTGGAGAAGATGAAGAAAACCTAGAACTTTAAGGGAAAATTGATAGAGGAACTTTAAACTGACAAAAGATACTATTCAGGACTATAATATTCAACTGATTCCAAACAAGGGTTAAAATATAATCAAAACAATCCTACCATATACACTAAAGTCTAATTTGGCAAAGACTGTAAATATATCTTAAAAGTTACGAACCCAATACAGCACCTTCTGAACTGGCTTCCTCAGATATTTCCTTCTTTCAGGAAAGGGGTTAAGATCCGAGGACCAGCTGAGGATACCCACCTAGAAGGCGCTACTCTCCCCACTCTAACCTGCAACAAAGCCTCTGCAGCCCAGTTTGCTCTAAGAACAGTCCATTTACACTCTCAGCCTCATCAACACAGCTCAAAGACAGTTCCATCAGAAACAGTATCTTCTATCAGTATTCATCTTCGTTACCACAAAACCCACCAATATACATAAGACAAAAATAAACAAATCCTGAGAAAACAAAACAAAAAAAGGAAACAACCATAACTCAACTAGAGAGAAATCAGACCTGGTGCTGGAAACCCTGTTAACCACCTAGGGCTGGTGAACTTGTGTGTTTTAGGAGAACCTACAATCACCACTCTACTAAGCAGCAGAATCCCTAACTGAACATTTGTCACTATACCCGTAGGTAAGTGTAGTACTCACCCCTCATCAAGGGAACTTCTTGCTACAATAGACAGAAGAAGCCAGTACAGCAAAGCACGGAAAATGCAGTTGCAGGGTCTGTCCCAAAGGATGCGTCTACAACCTGAGGCTCAGGACCATTGTGGAAGGGGGGCAGAAAGGCTGTAAGGGCTGGAGGAACTGGTAATTTACTGTGACACGATGTCTCTTATGATTATCAAGAGCTACATTCAGAAAGTCTCACCAACCTGACTGCCTAAACAAGGATGACACCAAAGCTCATGAGTCTCCAACCCCCACAGAGAAGCTGCAGGCATCTAAGGAATGCTCATAGCAGGAGAACAGCACACCAATCGGCTCAACAGTGTCAAATGCTCAGCCCCGAAAACATATGTACAAGAAACAATACACAGAGCGAACAGGTTGTATTTCTACATTTCAGAATTACATGCATGCATGCATGTACAGCATTTACTGACAAAGAGGTCATGATTTTGGAAGAGTTAAGGCGGTTTAGATGGGAAGATATGGGAGGAACGAGAAAGGGAAAGTAAGTAATTATATCAAAGTCTAAAGAAATTAGGAATCTTAAAAAAAAAAAAACTCAGCCCTCGATCTTATGATAAACACTAGAAAAATATAAAGATATAAAATGAAAAAAGAATGTAATATAACCAGCATAAAAAGTACACCCAGTTCCTACTTTAATATTATTAAGAAAATAGGTTTTTCAATAATCCAGGAAACGGAGAAACTGACTATAGACAAAATGTGTTAGAAACACTCAGATAACCCTAGTTGCTTCTCATTTTTAAGATCATTTACTTTATGTGTATCACATTTGGGCAGGACCCCTGGAGGCCGGAAGAGGGTGTCAGAGCCACTGGAACTCGAGTTACAGACTGTTGTAAGCCACAATGTGAGTGCTGGTCACAAACCCCAGGTCTTGCACCTGCTTTTCTTCTCTCCTATTCTCATCCTCCTTCCCTTTCTATTTGCTGAAGACAAGGTTTCTCTGTGTAGCTCTAGCTGTCTTAGAACTAGCTCTGCAGACTAGGCTAGCTTTGAATTCAGAGATCTGCCTGCCTCTGCCTTCCAAGTGCTGGGACTAAAGGCGTGTGCCACCACCTGCTCCTGGTTCTCAATTTTACTACACAGCCCACAAACAATTCAAATGCTATTTACATAGTATGAAATTTCAGCTTATTACCTTAAAAGCTTTCATAGCCAACCTGTTAACTGGATGATTCAAGGATGATGAGGTTATTTAAAACATCTAGCTTTTAAAAAAACTTAAACAAAAAAGATTTTGTAAGTATATTTCAAGTAATGAATACATTGAGAATAAATGCAAACAGAAATATAGCCAAAAATAAATAGTGACCAGGTTCTCTAAAGTATCAAAAATTTAAATGTTTGGGTGAGGGTTACCTAACAAAATGAATCACTACTGATTCAAAACATTGTTTCTGAATAAAGAATAAATAATTCAATAGTCATATATGTTGTCCTTGATATCAATGTAAGTTTCCGGACAGAAGACAGTGAAAGAATAGACAGCAAAGAAAGATTGTGTGTGTGTGTGTGTGTGTGGGAGGGTGTAGTGTGGTGTAACAAAGACCAGATACTAGAATAAAATGGGATCACTATTTTGCAAGGTGTAGGCAGTTGCTGGGCAGTGGTGGTACATGACTTTCCTCCCAGCACTTTAGAGGCAGAGGCAGGTGGTTCTGGTCAGACGGGTTCTCTAGGTTCGAGATCAGACTGGTCTGCAGAGTGAGTTAGTTCCAGGATGACCAGGATATACAGAGAAACTTTGTCTAGAACCTCTCCCCCCCCCCAAAAAAAAACCCAAACCAAAACCTAACCAACCCCTTGCCAAAAAACAAAAACAAACAGAACAACAACAGAAGAAAGGCGGAAGCAGGACAAAGGGGAGAAATGGGTTGTAGCCCTACTCTGTGGCCCGAGAGGCAGGAAGAGAGGAGAGCGCACTCTCTTGCTGGGTCAGACAGGTGCTCTCACTGGCTACCTGCCCCGGCACACAGACAACGGAGAAAGAACTACTGCTGGGTAAGGCAGCAATGAGGCACATCCATTAATTAGATCAGTAGACAATGCTAATTATACCCATCACACAGCTAGTATTCCTAGAGAATCAGACAGGAACTTTACACAGAATCTAGTAGAAGAGATTACAAAGACAAAACTAAGGTATTACAGATTTTTCATGAATCTTCTAATTAATGTTTCTACATACCCTAATTAATAAGGTTGAATTACTGTATCTCCATAGGAACTAAGTACCAACAGAAAGAGTAGTTCACCTTAGTCAAGTCTACGGACAATGGATTTCTGTAAGACCGGAACCTGCTCTCTATTTCTCTCTGGACTCACACTCTGGGGATTACATGCCACATGCTCTTACAGTCAACTTAAACAGGAAGAAGTTTACACAGCATGAAGTAAAGTTTCCTTCAGTAATAAACCACAACATACTCAAACAAGTATTAGGATGACTACTGATTTTTCTTAAGAGTTTAATTTTTGGGATCAAAGCCCCATAAGAACCAATGAGCAATACATACTGTACTGGTCCTCTGTGGTTTAGTCAAGTATAATATCACAGAAGCCCACAGGGTCATAGTAATTGTTACTGAAAACCTAAACTTTTTAAAAGATAAATCTAGCAAAAATACACATGACATGAAATGTATCTTCATAAATGCCTCCAAACGTAAGTATTATGAGTCCTATTCTTCAAATTTATAAACAGTTCCAGCAAGCACATGGTGGCTCACAACCATCTGTAATGGGATCTGATGCCCTCTTCTGGTGTGTCTGAAGACAGTGACAGTGATTCATATACATAAAATAAATAAGTAAGCCTTAGAAAAAAAGATTAGCCAAATTTATTAAAAAATTTTGAGGAGTAGCTTTATTACTTCATACACTACACATAACATGTAAGAAGACCTCCTTCACCATTACAATCACACTCACAAATATGCACGAATGCAACAGGTATCCAAAATAAAAAGCACCCTATTAGGAGCCTTTAAAAATACACTTTGGGCTAGCAAGATGGCTCAGTAGATAACAGTTTTTGTCATCAGACATGGCAACCGGAATTGGTCATGCAGGAAAGGAGAGAAATGACACCTGCAAGTTGTTCTGTGATTTTTCACACTCCACCTACCTTAACACACACACACACACACACACACACACACACACACACACACACACACACAGAGTTTAATATATATATATATCTTTTAATACATTTTAAATTGAGGTGTTCAGTTCTCTAAGAAAAGCACCTTCACTCCATTCAGTGAAATGGAAACAGTGGTAATTCCCTGACACTGGAACTATTACTGACTGCTGAGGCACTAGAAACTGATGAGGAATTTTGGGAAAGAAATCTGACAGTAACGTCAAGACAGAGAAAGTGCCCATGCCCCTTCCTCGTACTTCTCTTTTGGGTAAGCTACTTCATAAAAAATAGCTCACATTATGAAAGAGATCTAGATTACTTGTAACATTTTAGACCAGTGGGTCTCAGTCTGGGGGTGGGACACCATCGGGTGTGTCAAAAGATCCTCTCACAGATGCCATCTAGTATCCTCTGCCAGATATTTACATTACAATACAGAACAGTGGCAAAGTACAGTTGTACAGTTGTGACGTAGCAATGGAAATAATCTCACGGTTGGGGTCACCACAACATGAGGAACTGTATTAAAAGTCAGAGCATTGAGAAGACTGAGTACCTGGCACTTGAGTAGAGCACAGGCTAACCCATGGCATGTGTGAAGGCTGCTATGTGAAGAAGCCACACAACTGACTAGTGGTGAGTCTGAGTGCCAACGTCTGATTCTCACCATGGCCTGGATACCTTCCACTGAGGGGTTGGGGATGGGGTGGGGGACTGATTGTTGTTAAAAAAGCTTTAAAATTAAAAGGCCCTAAAAAAGCAAGCCAAGGCAATGGCTAGGGATAAAAGCAAAGAACGCCTAGAACGAATTAATATTTGTGGCTTTGCAAACTGTCCTGTTTCTTTTCAATGCCGTACGTCTACTGCAGTGAAAGACTAGAAATATGATCAAACATTTGACAACAGAGCAATGGGAGATGGAAGCAGAACTTACCCAAGCCATAGCTGAGTCAGGGTAGTAGAATTATGGGTGGTAATTTTTCATTTTCTATTTTAAAAATACTCAAGCTAATATTAACATTCCATCCAAGATAAAAACACACTAGAGTTATAGCTCCTAATTAACTTCATGAGGGCTATTACTGTATTAGCAAGGATATTTCAAGAAAACCACAGATCAAAATTTTCATCACTAAAATGGGTAATATTTGTATCCATGGATTACATGTCCACCATTTTCAATCAAAGCGATTAAAAAAAAAAATCCTGAAACTATACCTGCACTATTTTGTTTCTTGTCCATACATATATATTTTTTACGTACATATTTATAATTTTTCATATTTTTAAAATGTAAAATATAAATAATATGTATTTTATGTATAATATATAAATATATACATGTCTATATAAAATATATTTATATAATGACAATAGTTTACATGGCCTTTATTTAGTCTTTTAGAAATAATTTTATGTATACAAGGTGATGTATACAAGTTATCTGCAAATGACAGGCCACGTTTTTATATCTGTAGGAGATATTGGAATGAATCCACCAAGAACGGTAAGCGATGACTATACGTAAGTATTAATAGTCTGTAACCACTACTGCTTTCAAATCATGCAGATATGTCTAGAACTCTTGGTGTATGTAAATGAATATTGTATATGACAAATTCTGTTTATCTATCTTTAGATCTGATACTTTAAAATTTGCCCTGTACTACTCTACTAAGACACATTTTTTAAATATAGCAAAACTGAGATGGAGCACTCAATAACACATATATTGGCGAAACCTTATGAATTAACAAACACCAAAGGCTACAGGAAAAGGGTTCTTGAGAAGTATAATTTCCTAAAAGAATTGTAATAATTAGGAAGTACAGTACTTGGCTTCAACTTTCTACATTCTAAATTGAGGAGTCAAACCCAGGAAAGGTCTATGCTTATAATTAGACAGAAATAATTTACAGTTGGTGAAACCAAGAAACTAATCAAACAGAAACTGGAAAGAGAATAAAATACCTATGGCTCAGGGATCTATGGGTAAGAGAAAGTAGAAAGATTTCAAGGGCCAGACAGAAACATCTCTCCCAGACACAGCAGGACTGACACACATGAGCTCACAGAGACTGTGACGGAACCTCCACAGGTTCATCTTAGGTAAAAATCTCAGCACTGAGAAGGGGAAGTGGACACAGGCCTATCCTTAACCAAGAAAATATTTGCAATCGATATTTACTGAGAAAGGGAAAATCAGTTTTCTCTAAAATGGAATGACACTGGGTATATCAACCACATGCTAGGGCAGACCCCATGCTTGGGAGTAGTTGGCTAATACAAAACATAGATATGATGGGGTTTGTTTGTTGTGCATTTAATTTTATTATATATGTGTGTGTGCGTGTCTGTGGTATTTTTCTTTTTAGTTTGTTTTGATTTTCCTTTTTTGAAAATTGTCTTTCTTTGAGAACATAGTTGAGTGAGTAGGTATATGAGGAGGATCCCTAATCTGGGAGGATTAGGGAAAGGGAAAAGAAAATTATCAAATGCACTGTATGATAAAATATTTTTAAGTAAACATAAAAAATGTAAAATGCTAATTCTGAGGTGAATTAACAGAACATTTCTGTAGAATAAACCCTTTTAAAAGTATGCTTCTAAAGAAGAGTTAGCATCTTATTATTCTATCTAAATGCATTCAGAAGATAACTTTTATTTATTCTCACCTGGAACCCACTTGATTTCCATTTCCATATCATTTTCTTTTCCTTTCTTTTCTTTTTCTTGAATAACCTGCAAGAGTTGTCTATACTTAGCAATTTGTTCTTCATCATCCTTCTGACTTTTCTTTGTTTTCCCATCTTCTCCTACGTTGATTCCATCTTCACCTAACAAAACAACCAAATTAATCAATCTCATTTAATATAAGCAGTTACCTTCAAATTTAATGTTTAGATCTCACGATCTCTTTAGGATATGGCTGAAAAGTCATGTCAAAGAAATACTGCAACTTAAAAACGTGTTACAATGAAACCTCAGTCTTGTACTCTGTAAAGCTCAGATGTGATGAAGTCATTGTCAGAGTGTGACATTATTCTGTTCTATATATGAAGGGTGACATTTCATCCTGTCTTTGTTCTCTGTCTGCCATCACACGGTGGCTTTAGAAATATTCTGTTCAATAAAAGGCGCCTGAATGTTGCTAGGGTGAATTTGGGACACAGGATTAACTTCTCAGGTCACAGAAAAGAGGCAAAGGAAGTTGTTTAGAACTTAATCTAAGACTGTGAGTTCTTTCCATCCGAATGTGGATAAGCACACACAGACAAACTAGGAAGCAATTCAATTAATTTTACTGTGTGAAAAGATAATTGATGTTTTTGAATTCTAGCTTCATAAACGTTAGAATGTAAAGACACAGTACAAAACCCACGAACAACAAGTATCAGAGAAAATCAACCCATATTTGTTTGCTCTATAGTTTCAACGTAAATTCTTCAAGCCAGTAACATAAATGAGAAATCTGGATTGTAATGTAAACCATACAAACTTAGCAAGTATATCAAGTGCACCATTTGCAGCAAAGGAGTTTGGAATTGCTGCAGTCCAGTTCAGTCTCCGTAACCGACTACACTGTGAGCTGTGGAAAGGTGATGTGCAGAGGCAAAGTTGTAACTATTTGAAGACTATTTTCTCCCTAAATGGAGACACAGTGGTTGTGGGCATTCTTTCCATCACCTGTCACACTTTCACATGCTCACTCACTCAGCTGAAGCTCACTTTTTTGCTGTTTGTGCTTTGTGCCACAGTAATAATGTTGGATGGAATTCTGTCATGTATCCCGTAATTCAATGGATAAAGCATGAGGAACACATTAACAAAATGGCAATGAACTTCAATTCTATTAAAAGCTTACTTCTGAAAACATAATTAGAAGCAAGATCCTTCCAGGTTGAAATTTTAGTGGTAAGTCTCTGCTGGCTTACTTTAAATTGATTTTTTTCCAGTACTAAATTGTACTTTCTGAAGCTCTAAAATGTGGGATAACTCATGTAGGTCTGCTTTTCTGATTCAAGGACAACATTTTATGGATGCCTTTATAGAACATAAGATTTGAAAAAATAAATCGAAACAATAAGCTATTCTTATAAACAATCAGGAATGTTTAAAACTCAAGTATACTAATGTAGCTATCAGAGGCATTACTAAATTACAGATCAAGCTAAGTTTGTAATCTATTAAAATACTGAAGAAAAAGGGGTGCATTTAAAAAATTACATATTTCAAACTGAAGGAAGTTAATCTTTAGTTTTAAGAGGAAACACGTAACAAAGTACTATGCTAACTACTTTATATACACCACTTCAGTCTTTCTGTGGGCAGGTACTATTATAATTCTTACTTCACAGCTATACAAAGAAAGAAACAGGTGCTAAGAAAACTTGACCTTCATTATTTTACTATGTGGTAGTCAAATTTTGAAACCTGCAGAGCCTAAGGGTCCCCCACCCCATTTTACAATATTAATGGTTAAACGTAGGGCTTCATGAACCTTGGCAAACACTCTACCATTGAGCTGTGTACCCAGTGAATCCAAGATACTAAATGTACTGAAAATTATCACTATTTTCTGATAATATCAAGTTATTCATCAATAATTAGGTGTCCTATTAAGAATTCTCAGAAAAGTACATAATGTCCACGTAGGCATATAAATTTACCTTCCATACTCACAGTACATGAACACAAATTCACCTTCTTATTTATGAGGGAAAGGCTATAAAAGGTCTGTGAGAAGGCTACAATAAGTACATTAAAAAATAAGACTTTCATCAGAAATATTAACAAGCACCAGCCACTAAGGCCTTAAGTATAAAGTACAAAAGAAGTACCACTGCAAATTACATATATTCTTTATTAAAACTTCATTACATTTATTTAGTGTGTATGCATGTGGCATGAGAACTCTGAGAGGCGGGTTTTCTCCTCTAGTAGGTGGGTGCATCCTGAAGACCAAACAAAGACCATCAGGCTTGACAGCAAGAGCCTTTACCAGATGAACCAACTCACATTTTCAAAGAGCATGAAACACTTAATTACATGGTGCTATCAATATGTAATGTATACAAAGAAATAGCAGCTATTAAACACGATTTTCTTTTCCTTACACTAATAACTACAAAACAGTATTTTGTGACAAACTTATAAGGATAAAGTACTACTTTCAGTGATATAAAAGCAAAAACCTATGGACCATTCAGACCATAAGAAAGTCTACGCTTAATGTTAAAACTTTAGTCTTATGTTAAAAGTAGAAATGTATTTCTGTATTATTTCATATGCCATAGGTTATACAAATATTACGCCATGTAAAAGGAAAACACTAAGAAAAATGTTAAACTATACTAAAGATGTTCTTTTCTGCTGATTTAAAGTACTATTATATCAATGTTTAACATTTTTGATTTTTTATTTTCTATTTACACTGAATTCATAGTTTTTAATGTTTCAGAATTCTATTGGATAAAAATAACAAAGATGTAAAGTCGATAACATTCAAAAGCTCACGGGCTCTAGCAATAGTTCAGATGAATCTCTTGAACCACACAAACTAACAAAGGAACATCAGTGGACTAAGGATGCTCAGTTGGTGGAGTGCCTGTCATGCTAACATAAAGGCCTGAGTGTGAGTCTCTAACACTGAAGTAAAAGTGTCCAACCCCAGCACTTGAAGAACAGAGACAAAGCAAATTTGAAGTTCAGTGGCCAGCTAGCTTAGCCAGTTAGTGAGTTCTATGTTCAGTTAGAGAGGAGGAGACCCTGTCTCAAAAAATAACTGAAGATACTTGATGGTGATCTTTGGCCTCTACAGCAAATGTGCACACAACTAAACACACACACACACTGTGGAGATGGAGACAGAGACTAATAAGAAATCTTAACTGAATAACTAAATTGGTATATTTTACAAAATTAGTTCTAAGCAAAAAGCACAATCTAACAAGTGCACAATCATCCACATTTCTTAAACACAGGTAGACCTGAATTACTGCTTCTAATTAGATCAGCTTTTCACTGAGAACATGAAGTTGCGTGTAATATTTTAAAAGTTTTAAAGTGATTACAAATTAAAAGTTTGAAAGAACTGACAAGTTAGTGAAGAATTATCATGTTAAAATTAAGAATAGAGAACAGACTACCACAAGAATGATCACAAGTGTTTTAAGATCTATTGTTTCTGAGCACGTATTTCCTGTTCTACAGTTGTGAACACAACTGGAAGGCAATTGAAGATCAAAAGAACACATGTCCACACCACAGAGGACAAAGTTCAATTAGTTCCTTGAAATTAAGCAGAGATTCAGAGGGAGTACCAGACAAATATCAAACTCAAGTGACTAACCTACCACAAAAGTGGTATTATTGATGTGAAAAACCAGGGATACAGGGCTTCTAGAAGTGAAACAGACAGCAACAATGACAAAGAATTCAGTGGACAGGTATACCAGCAGAATAAACACTGCTGAGAAGACACTATGGAACTAGAAGATATGTAAACAAAAGTATATATCCAGAATAAAGTACAGGAAAAAAAATGATAAATATAAGAGAACTGAAGTGTGTCAGGGATATGTCTGAGGTAGCCAGGTTTACAGAGAAACAAACAAACATCTCAAGAGAAGATACAGTAGAAGAATTTAATGCACATTTGAACAGAGTTCTAGAAAGACCGGAGAAAAATCATATGACTGAGAACAAGATACCACTTTGTGAATTAAGTGGATCCCAAAATCCCAGGTCATCTCTCTCTCTCTCTCTCTCTCTCTCTCTCTCTCCCCCTCCCTCCCTCCCTCCCTCCCTCTCTTGCAGAATAAAATCTTCAGATAACCTTCATAACCACCAGTCAAGTCAGAAGTCAGTGGAGGGTCATTATTAGTGTGGCTACAGGGAAGCCTTTGGGAATCCATTTAGAATTTACAAGCAAAAGCAAAAATTTTGGCACTTCTCACACAAATGAAACTGCAAGAGAGTTTTGACAGTAGTTCCTTCTTACTACAGGCATTTCCTCAGTAAGTACTCAGAGCTGAAGGAGAAGGTTTAGAAAGAAAAGGCTATGGAAGTAATGGAAATGTAAAACAAGGACACCCCATAATAAAGTACAAGAGTTACTTAGGACCCCTACAGTAGGCCTGAGGACGTATCTTAGTGGAATCCTTGCCTAGCATTCACAATGACCTGGTCTGCGTGTGGTTGGTCTATGCCTGTCACAGATCTTGGGAACAGAGGCAGGTAGATCTCTGTGATTTGTGACTTCAAGGTAAACCTAGTGTACAGAGAAATTAATGCAAAATTAATTAATCAGCAATAAAGTGTGTGTATTGGGGCTCTTAAAGGTATTTTACATATTTACAAGTCTAACAGGCTAGGCATTTTTACTAAGCTAGAAATTAAATAAATTTTGTGTCTATAGAAAATTAAACTAGCAAAATATTTAGAATTATTTTAAAGTCTTATTCATTGTCACCATTATTATCATCATTGTAGTCACTATTATTCACTATTACTGGTGCGTCTGCACTAGAGCATGCATGTGGCAGGCAGAAGACAACTTTTGGTGAGTCAGGTCTTCTTTCATCATGGGTTCTGGAGATCAAAGTCAGGTCACCAGGTTTGTATAAGTGCTTTTCCAATGAGCATCCTACCAGTCCTTCAAGCATACATCTATGCACGTACATGCATATAGTTCTACGTACGTACGTACGTACGTACGTATGTATGTATGTATGTATGTATGTATGTATGTATGTATGTATATGCTATGCAGCCAGTCTGGGAATCTTAAGTTAGCCCCAGTTATAGTCAGTCCTGTTGGCAACAAAGGGATTAGCAAGTACCTTCTAGTGCTTCTTCCAGCTCCTCTTCATCCTCACTAGAGGAAGCCAAGTAGGCTTGAAAGTCCATGTCCAATAGCTCATCCTTTTTAAACTTTCTGTTAAGTGTTGTGATTCTTTCATGATCAGTCTCATCCCAAGTGATCTCCACCTTGAATCCAAGAATGAAAATAAGCCCACACACAACAGCACAAAGATAAACCATACTTAGTAAAGCACACTGTTAACTTTGATGCTCAGTACTAAGTTAAAAAGCATGCGTGGAAAATGGTGGCACATGCCTTTACTCCTAGTACTTAGAGGTAGATCTCCAAGAATTTGAGAACAGCCTGTTCTACACTGAGTTCTAGGCCAGCCAAAGATACACAGTGAGATCTTGACTTAGAAAAGTTATAATATACATAAAAAGTCCAGACATGGGCATGTTAATTGTGAGCGGCATGAATTGGTATCCTATCTGTGGACGGAATCACGTGTATCCACTTTTACCTTCCCCAATTTTTAGCTATACGAATGACACCTCATTACTGAGTATGACCAAATACATTAACTGAAGGAAAAAAGAAGAAAGTATGCTAGAAAAAGTTAATATTATTATGAACCAGTGGGATTATGATTCTCATCTGGAGAACTGAAATGACAGCAGAATCACAGACTAATGAGATTTGTTAATAAAGCAACATAATCTCAACGGATACCGTTTCCTAAAAAGATTAAAACTCAGTGATGACAAAGGTTTTCAGATTATACCAATTAAGTCCATTGAAAATATGACTGAGGGAGACCAGCTCCTACCCTGTCTTCCAGTGGTCCTCAACCTCCCTAATGCTGCAACCCTTTACTGTAGTCCTCATGTTGGAGTGACCCACAACCATTAATATCTGTGTTTTCTGATGGGCTTAGGTAACTCCTGTGAAAGGGTCATCTGATCCCCAAAGCAGTTACAACCCACAGGCTGAGAAGCACTGCTTTATTCATTCAACACACAGAAACCTGTTTGTGAAAGGGTCCTGGGAGAGCTTTTATAACACAATGTGTTCAAGTCCTTGTTTTTTTCTATTTAGTCTAATTTCTCCATGTTAGACAACAAGTTAGGTACTAATTAACCAAGGATCCTTAAAAAATCCTTGTGACCCTCTCATAAGTTTTAGCCATTCACAGGGTTTAGAGTTACCTGCACTCTGATAATTAATTCTGTGCTGGTAATCGTCAAATGGTTGCTGTAAGTGGAACAGATATTGGAGATACAGACAGATGAAGATCTACAGACTAAAATAGGCTAGACATGCTGCCTATTTTAAGTACTTAAGTATTGAAAATAACATGATGTGCCTGGATCTTTTAGAATTCACTTACTATGTAACTAATCAATATCAGAATATCCTACCACCGCACAGCACACAGCAGACAGTGGCTGTCATCAGCTTTCTTTATGACATGGGAAGTGCTGCAGGCAAAGGCTTAGGGTGAAAGAAACAGAAGCCATTTAGCTACATAACAAACTTCTGCAACACACAGAAAGCTGGCTATTTGTTATTAATATGAAAACTAGTAGCCTTGAATTATTCTACTTCTGCTGTTTACAAAACTTTTGAAAACCACACCTGCAGAATATTCTGTTCTTATTCCAATGATTACTAGGTTTTTGTAGCTGTCATTTGAGGCAAAACTATGTCCTTCCTTTATTCCCTAGAATCCAAATAACTAACAACTATTTAAAAGAATCGAAGTTAAACCCAGGGACTCCACAAGTGCTAGACCAGTGTTCTACCACCAAAGTACATCCTCAGGACCATATGCTTAAATATCAACACTCTGAAAATATATGCAAACAGTATAGTATCCAATGCACAAACACACTCAGAATACTATTTAATTCCAAAGTTGCTAAAAGCAAGACTCTAACTATACATTTCTTTTTTCTTTTTTTTTAAATCAGGGTCTCATGTATCCTATCCTGTGACTCTTGAGCTCCTGGTAACCCTGCTCAATTTCCCAAGTGCTGAGATTACAGGCATGTGCCACTATGCTTGGCACATATATACATTTTTAAGGCTTAAGAAATACCGTTGATGTTCCCATTGCAGCAGATGTAAAATACTTCGGTTTATATGCCGTTAGATCTACTTCTGACGCCACATCCTTGGGCTCATCATCAAAGGTAATATCGTCTGGTATAAATCTAAAAAAACAAAAAAAAATGTATTTAAACATAAAAAGTAGTGATTACCAGAGTTTAGAATTTCTAATTATAATAGTTTATATACTATACAAGTTTCTATACAAATGTAATGGTTAGAAACAACTTTGGCACAACACCTCTGGAATTTATCAGGTATAAATCTAAAATTTCATTAAATTGAGAATTCTTTATAAAGAGACTATAGGAACTACTAGCTAATGTAAACCAGTTTCCAAAAACCCAGATGCAATGTATGCATCATCCTTAGCTCACTGCAGAGTCCTAAGATCAAACAGAACTAATACTGGGAAAATAGTCTCAATAAAATACAGAGTTCCATAAATGTAAAAGGTCACTGAAAATAAAGAAAAGTTTAAAGGCTGATTAAGAATGATCTTAGCCAACAACTTCATTTCCTATGTCAGCCATGTTAACTGACAATTTTTAGGCATCAGGCCATGGGATGTGGAATGGAAAGGGGAGGTGAGAGATGGCTTACAGTTACAAGCACCTGCTGGCTCATGCAAAGGACCAGGTTTCATTCTACCCTGAAGCTTGCAACTACCTACAACTCCAATTCCAGGAGATCTCACACATAGAATTATTATTTCAAGGATATACATTATGAAAATAGCTTCTAAGTTATTTTTTTCAATCCTTATTAGCATTCTCTTATTTATTTTCTAGAATGCAAGAAAGTATCACTCATTCAAATGTTTCATTGCTTATGATCTTGCTATACTGTAGGATTCAGTTGTTAAAAGATGAACTAATTACCTTAGGTCTATGAAAGAACAACTGCTTTCAAATTCCAGGCCGTCACAGTCTTCGTAAATCTTACTTGCTGTTTCTGGAGAATCACACTCCACTACTGCATAATAATATTTCAATCGTTTGAACTGGTAGTCTCTTAGCTTCTCTCTAGAGGCCCTAACGAGAAAAAAACAAAATAAAAAATATGTATACAATCATCTGTAACTCCAGCTCCAGACGACCAATCCCTCTGGTCTCAATAGGTATGTGCACTTATGTATACAAATCCACATACAGACACACTCATAGCAATAACATAAAGATAAATCTTACATCCGCTCTAATGCCTTGTCTTGAAAATTATTTGCTCTAGAAAGAAACAATTTTTGTATTCATCTATTTGTGGTGTGTGTGTGTGTGTGTGTGTGTGTGTGTGTGTGTGTACACATCAGACAAAACCATTTTCAGGAAGCAGCTTCCTTTTTCTACCATGTGGGTTTTGAGGCCTGAATTCAGGTCCTTAGGTGGTCAAATTCGATGAAAAGTACCTTCAGCCATTAAGCCAGGATCTACACTTTATAAGCTTACTTTCATTTAACTATAATCTGTTCCTCAAAGGCCTTTCTCGGCTACTTTTGTTACCACCCAGTTAAACACCATTTTTATTAAGTGCGCATATAGCTCCACCTAGTGGTGTACTACTTAAGTTGTTTTCTAACATAAAAATTCCTTTATCTTTCTACTTAACACTCAATTAAGGAAACAAACAAACCTAATTCACAGCAATAAAACAATCATGAACTATTTTTTTTACAATACTGCAATCATTATTTCCAGGCACATACACAAAATGTTGGCACAATGCACTGCCAACTGGGATCAGTTATCAGCTGTCCTAATTGTTAGTGTTTTTTTAATTGGATATTTATGAATTTACATTTCAAATGTTATCCTTTTTCCCCTTAAGTGTTAGTTATAAGTGCAAGTTTCAGTCCCATTCATTCTGAATAAGGACACGACTTTACTAGGGTTAGTTTTCTATTCTAGAGTGACTCAGTACCAGTCCTTTTCAGGAGCATCCTCAGGAATACTCAGTAACTCTACTGGTCCTTGAACTTGCTCTTCCTTCATCCTCTCCTTTCCAAACTCCGAAGGATATATCTGAACACAAAAAAATTAGACTGATATTATTCATACATTCTTTTTCATATAATATGCAGACCTATCAAAACTAAGATATCAAGAGTCATGACTCAGCTCAATAAAACAACTCATTTCAAACTCACTGCAGGAAAGCAAACCTCATTTCTAACTACTTGTGATAAAGCATCTTTTAAAATAAGTAATTTAGGAAAGAGATGGGGACAAAACCAGATGGGGACTAAAACAGAGCATCATCAATAACAATCTCCACTCCAACTCCAGAATCCATGGTGGAAGGAAAGAATCTACTTTTGAAAGGGGTTCTTGGGCCGGAGAAATGGCTCAGTGGTTAAGAGCACTGACTGCTCTTCCAGAGGACCTCAGTTCAATTCCCAGCAACCACAAGGTGGCTCACAGCTATCTGTAATGGGATCTGATGCCCTCTTCTGGTGTGTCTGAAGACAGCTACAGTGTACTCATGTACACATAATAACAATCTTAAAAAGGGGGGTCCTCTAACTTCTATACAGAGATGTGTGCGCACGCGCGCAACACACACACACAAATCTAAAATATAAAGCAAAAAACTAAAAAAGTTAAATAATTTAGAAACAAAGTCAGATTTAAATCAAACCACCTAGAAATATTTATGTTAAATGAAATCAATTCTTACCTTCACAGAAAATACAACTCCTCCTTTGGGCTTAAATGAGTTGAACAGAGCCAGCAAATCCTTTGCCTTTAATCTATCCCAGTCCATGTTGCAGACTGCTAGTCGGTGTGTAATCTGAGAAAGGTACAGATTATTAAATATCACAAAGTCTTTATTCTTTCTTCTTCCCTCCCTCCCCTCCTCTCGCTTTAAAGACAGGATCTCACTATGTAGCTCCAGGGTTGTCCTGAAATTCACTATGTAGACTAGGCTGGCCTGAACTCACAGAGATCTGCCTGCTTTGGCCTCCTTAGCACTGGGATCTACATAATTTTCAATGCTTGAAAAACAAAGATCAACAACAAACTATCTTCTTTTTCCAGTTCTGAAGTTATCTGTTACTTAACTGATTTAACATGTGAGGCAAACAGTAGTAAATCCACAACAGATGAGCACCATCTCTAAAGCAGGTTTCTGGAATTTTGAACCAGGGTAAGAACACGAACTGACATTTTAACCAGCTTTTAAAGACAGTCTGCCAGTGTGGAGAAGGGAAACAGGTTATCTCAGAGCATTTCCTTATTGTGCAATAAGAACATAAATATAAACACTTAGCAAAAACAAGTTTAACACTTTCTTGTATTTTAAATTACTTGTAGAAACTCTTGCTGCACATAAGCATATACCTGAAATCCCAACTCTGTAGAAGAGGCAGGAGGATCACACGTTCAACCGCTCATAGAAATGTTCAGCCTCAAAAAGTCTTTGACAAAGACCAACATAAAGTTATGATAAAAAATACCTAAAGAAACTAGGGATAGAAACATAATAAAGTCTACATATAACAAGTATATACCCAACATCACAGTAAATGGAAAAATGAAAAGCATTCCCTCTAAAGTCAGGAAGGATATGAGGTGTCTAGTTTCTCTACTCTGGTTCACAACAGTACTTAAGGCTTAAGTACTTAACCCAACCTGTGGGTCTTAACTTCTTTGGCAAACCCTTCTCTCCAAAAATATTTCCATTATGATTTATAACAGAAGCAAAATTACAGTTACGAAGAAGCAATGAAAATGGATGGGATCGCCACAGTGTGAGGAACTGTATTAAAGGGCAGCAGCATTAGGAAGGTTGAGAACCAATGCCTTAAGACATACATACAGGAAAGAAATTCGCCAAATTCCCCATTTTCTACAACTTCATCAGATACTTAAGTTTTTAAAGGCTCTACCTTAGACCTTGCATCCTGTCTCCTAGAATGTTCTCTTAAACTTGGAGGTGTGTGTGTGTGTGTGATAAATGTTCTCTTTATAGCTGAGCAGTCAAGCCATTCATTATCAACATCTGATCAGTTTCGTCTTTATAATTGCTGCTGCTCATTGTAAAAAGAAGTTGCTGACAACAGCAACAATTTATGGGAATAAACGAAACTATCTGGAGGCAATTTAGCAGGCATGTAATATCCATTTAGCAAAGCAGCTGCAGCTTCCTTGTTAGAGCCTGGGACGCAAGAGGAAGGAGACCAGTGGAGTGGGAAGAAGATAATGGGAGGATGGAAGTGACAAAAATACATCACACACATGTCTGAACATGTCATATAAACCTGTTATTATATGTACTTAATATATGTTCACTAAATACATTAAAACAGATGAAAACAAAACACAGGAACCTACTTAGATTGCTGGAATGCTGGCTCAGTTCAGTGTTTTCTGCATAAGCTTGAGACCTGAGTTCAGATCCCAGCACCCAAATAAACAATGTAAAAAGTCAAGCATACCCATAATTCCCAGGCTTAGCAGGCAGGGACAGGAGCAACCCCTTGGACTTGCTGGCCAGCCAGTTTAGCTCTGACTTCTCTGAGACCCACTCTTGACAAAAAGGTGGAAAACAACTGAAAAAGACGCCTGATGCCTGCCTATGGCACACACACCCCACAAATATGAATTCAAAAAGAAAAAAATGAAAATGACTGGCCTCTGGAAAAAAGACATTAGAAATTGTGTTAAATGAGATATGCTAGTCTCAGAAGACAAATACTAACTGCTTCCTTTTTTGCTGGGTCTTAATTTTTTTAAAATTTTTGGTATATATATATGTGTGTGTGTGTGTGAACTAATGTATAATTAATTCAGAGGCTGACACTGATGATTTCCTGAATCACTCTATGTATTATTATTACTATTTTTTAAAATTTATTTTGTTTTAGATTTACTTATTATATATAAGTACACTGTAGCTGTCTTCAGACACACCAGAAAAGGGGATTACAGAAGGTTGTGAGCCACCATATGGTTGCTGGGATTTGAACTCAGGACCCTGGAAGAACAGTCAGTATTCTTAACCGCTGAGCCATCTCTCCAGCCCACTATTTTTTTTTTTTTTTTTAAAGACAGGGTTTCTCACTAAATAGCTCTAGCTGTCCTGAAACTTGCTATTGGACCAGGCTGGCCTCGAACTCAAGAGATCCATTTGCCTCTGTTTCCCAAGTGCTGGGATTGAAGCATATGCCACTATGCCTGGCTCCATGTTTTTTTTTTTTTAAATAGGGTCTTTTACCAAATGGGGAGCTCACTGGTTGGACTAGCTGGCCAATGAGCCTTAAGGATTAATAGTCTCACTGGAACTCAGGTCCTTATGTTTGCATAGTAAGCATTTTATGGACTGAACCATCCCCCAGCCTGCTAAGTCCAGATTTACATTTCTGCATCTGCATCATGAAACTGGAAAGGGTCCATGAAAGCAGAGGAAGAGATCTGAAGGGACTGAGGGAAGAGAGAGTGAAGGAGCACTTGTCATCTAAAAGCAGAGGGGAAACTACGTGGGGCGGACAAAGGGACGAGCAGGAGCAGGGCAGGAGGGATGGCTCCTAGCACCGTGTGTGAAAGTGTTGCCATTTTTAACAAGTAATGAGAACTTTAACCCCCACCCCAAAAAAAGTCAGAAAGAAAAGGGAAAAAACTTCTTTTCCATCTTACCTGCTTGACACACTGTATACACTATATATGGAGTTGTATACACTATATATGGAGTTGCAGACGCTATATATGGAGTTGCAGACGCTATATATGGAGTTGCAGACGCTATATATATAGAGTATATATATATATAGAGTATATATATATATATATATATATATATATATATATATATATATATATATATATATATAGACACTAGCTCCACTTCAAGGTGCTTAACCTCTCCTGTGCTAGGACTGAATTTAGAGGCTTACATATGCTAGGCTGCTGTATCACTGAGTTTATCTCCAGTCCTCAAGAAATTTTAATCTTAATCATGAATACCACAGGGTCTGGCGATGTGGCTCACAGGTAGATCTTCCCTGAAGACAGGACGTTCTGGGTTCAGTCAACAACTAATGAGCCTCACAAACGTTCACCAATAAAACCTTTCTCACTTATTTTTAGTGTGTTCTTTCTATCTAGTTTTCTTTTCTGAGACAGGGTTTCATTGAGCAGGTTTATACCCCAAGCTGGCTTAGAACTCACTCTGCACTCCAGGCTGACCCTAAACTTACAGCAGCCTGCTTCCTAAGTGATGTCACTATAGGTATGTGCTACCTTGCCACACTTTAGCCTACTCATGCTAGCTAAGAATTCAGCACTGAACTAGCCCTTCAGTTCCTTTCTACTTAATAACATCAACCCATCACCCATAAAAGCTAACTGTAATGTTATTTATAAACAATCTTATTGCAGATGTTACCTCATCAGCCCGAGGAGCATCTTTATCTAATTCTCTCCAGGCATGTTCAAAACCAGGTTCTTCTGGAAATAAATCTGCCAAATCATCTTCATCTTCAGAACTAGTTTCTACATTTCCTTTTCCCCTTGCAAGATCAGGACCACTATCACTTTCATCCTCCTCCTCCTCCTCTTCATCCTCCTCACTATCTTCCTCTTCTTCTTCATCCTCATCTTCATCATCATCAGCTGAGGTTCTATCATCACTTGTGATTTCACCTTCAGATTCCTCATCACATCCTAGTTCACTAGCACTGTCTGAATCTTCCTCCAGGGCATCTTCATCAAGCATTCTACCATCACTGTCTTTTGCCTTTATCACTGGAACCACTATATTCGGGAGGAAGGAGACAGAGAATTAAATTAAATCCGAATTATTGACATTAGATCTAGCAAAAAATGTAACTTTTACAAAACAGAGAAAAAATATAAATTAGTAAAATCCATGCTATACCAACTTATTTGAGTAAAATCATAATAGATAAGATCGTGTAAGTGGTTTTATATACTCATTTAGTATTTGTGGAATACCTGCTTTGTGCTAGGTGTTTAATATAATACATAATCATTGGTAAAAAAAAGGTTATCAATGTTTTCACTTAATTTCCAGTTGAATGACTAGGCGACAAGTATTAAAATAAATAATCAAATCAATATACACACAATGAAACTACTCTAAAAGCATTAAGCAGCTAAATAAAGGATGAAGAGAAATTAAGTAATCAAGGTGAAAAAACGGATGAAGAAAATTTGTTCCAAGCAGTAGGAAATGCATCTGTAGAGATCTGTCAATTACAAAAAAGCAGTAATTGTATGTGTTGTAGCCAGCAAGGAATAAGACATTACTGTCTAACTGAGTGGGACTACTACTGATCTTTCTAAACACATTCAATCCTAAGTTTGCTCAAAAAGTTCTTTGGTCCTCAAACTTAATCCCCTTTCCTCTTCCAATCCCAATAAAAATAATGTATTCCTTAGGGATATTCCTCCGATTACCTTTGAGTGACTAATTCTGAATTTTTCAATTTCATTTATGGTCCTTCCTATAACAATAGTTTATAGTTTACAGGTTTGACATTTCTATCTTAGATCTATGCTGCCCAATATGGTAGTTAACAGTCAAAAACATAAATTTGTTATCATTAATTACATAGGGACGAAATTTGTATACACTAGATATAAAACATTATTCATCTTCTTATTTTGATGTCTTAATGCCACTACCAGGACATCCATCACTAAGCATTTCTAGTGGAGAGCATCACTAGTCCAGGGTTGTCACAGTGTTTGGCAGGTTGTTATCTACCTAAAGGCATCAACAAAAGGGAAAGAAGCTGAAACCAAATCTAACTCCACTCATCAAGTCATGAGCTCTGGGATATTGTACTTACTCAAGGGAAATCAATGTGTTGCTTTACTCAAAAGTGCCACTCTCTCACCAAACTATGAATCCCAGAAAGGACTCTGTGTCTGTGTGTTCAGAGGACATGCTATATTCTGACTTGCACAAAGGCATTCCATACGCTAGCAATAACCCTAAACAAGGTGACTATGCCTTACAGCAGTTGTCACGCAGTGGCTGAATGAACTAACAAGTACCCAACTTCTTTCCTTCTTCAAACACATCTCTTCCTGTATAACAACATATAGCAGCTCTGAGCATTAAGCACCACAAACCAAAATCGTTCACCCAAGCTCCCATGCTTGTCTTTTGGTACCAAAACAGGAGAAAAATCATTGCATATTTTCCTTTAATAACTTTGTATTTTAAGATAAACACTTGACTTTTCTCAACGTACTACAAAAACATTGTTTACTTTTAAAAAGATCACAGGAAAATAGTATAATGCAAAAAGAATAGGTACTGCCAACCAACCTGACTGCTTTTCTCCTTTTGCCTTAGAATGACTCATTGTTGAAGATTTCTCCATTTCAGAGGTACCGGAATCTTTGGTCCTTAGTTTTCCTTTGGGCAAAGCTTCTGCACTAAGGTCAGTGGTGTCCCCTTTCTTCTTTCTATTTTGTACAAATTCTTCACTCTCCTTCTTGGGACTGACTTCTGAATTTACCTTTTGAGATTTATTTGAGTTTTTCATTTTCTGAATTCTTTCAGAATTCATTAAGTTATTTTTATTTATAGAATCCTTTTGGTCAGTTTTCTTGGTTTCTTTCTTTTTCTCTTCAGTCAGAGTTTTTGACTTTGCTTCTTTTTTGGTCTGTTTTTTTTCCTGCTTCACTTTCTTTTGATTCAGTACTTTGCTTTCTTCGTCAGAGAGATCAGAATCTGAGTCTGAAAGGTCATAGAAACGCTTCAAGTCTTCTGTAGTGCTGTGGCTGATAGGACGCCCTCTTTTGTCAACAGCATAGTTCAATTTAAATTTTTTGTCATGAAACATGGCTCGAAACCTCTTGTCAATTTTGACTTTTCGGTCCTTTTCTGGCATTTCCCAAAATCTGGGATCCTTTGAAACCCGCCTGAACCGCTGGTCATCCATTATTTCTTGTTTGGATGACATTTTTAAAGTCTTAATGAAGAAATATCCAGAGAAACAAATCCTAAAAAATAAATAAATACTACAATGATGAATGGTTAATAATTAAAATATTTTAAACCACATTTGTTCATTGTGTATGTATGCATTCTCTCTCCCCCTGCCCCAAATGTACAAAATTAAGACAACTTAAACTTAGTTTCACCCACCCAAACTATACTGGGTCAAACATAAAAAAAGAAAAACATAGCAAAATATAATCCTTCCGTTACAGATTACTAGAAATAAACTTGTAAACCAAACAGAATACTAGGATTTTGGGGAGGGCACTGTCCAATAGTTGACTACCCCCAGAATTTTTGTATTTCTAATCAATTAAAAGATTATTCTTGGTACATAGAGAGTCATACATGTAAAACCCAAGATTCTGAAGGCAGAGTCATGATTATTATGAGTTTGAAGCCTGAGCTTATATAGTTAAATAGAGAGAATTGGTGGTCAGTCTGGGTTACATAGTGAAATTGTTTCAGGAAACCAAAGACAGATGCTGGGGAGAAGGCTGAACCAGATTTGATCCTCTAGAACACACATGCAAAATTCTCAGTGCTGGGCAGCGGGGCAGGAGGCTCCCTGGTCATCCAACTTAGCTTACTTGAGGAGCTTCAGGTTCCAATGAGAGCAACTGAGGAAGACACTAGCAGTCACCTCTGGCTCCACATAAAAGCACCCTTCCAAACATGAACACACAAGTGCATGGGCACATCTACATACGCAACAGACACACATGGATAAAACCAAAAGATTCTGAAATCACAGTTGGTCTAATTGGGTTTTCATAGTCTTGTTTCATTCTCTTTGTTAATCTTTACTTCATAGTTGCAACAGCTTTTGGTTCTACAAAGCCATGTCTCCTAACTAATGAGCGTATTTACCTCATTGTAAATCCTACCTTCTATCAAGAGCCAAATTAGTCTCACAATTTTTCCATGTGAACGGGTGTTATGTCTGCATACCACATCTGTGCCTGGTGCCCACAGATGCCTGAAGAGGGCTTCTGATCCCCTGGAAACTGGTTTTACTGGCTAGGCAGTAGTCAATCATCAAGTGGGTTTTGGGAATTGAACCTAGGTCCACTGGAAGACCAGAAGCCAGTACTCTTAACCATGGAACCATCTACCCAGTCCCAAATGTCACTTCTTATAACATTTTATTCTCAAAGTTTATTGATAGGCTATAAACACACATAAAAGTTTGTATGCCTAATGTTCCCTTGTAAGCAGTCTATGATGGTTTGATTTCTCCAGATTTCAACTTTGAAAAAAAAAAAAAAAAGGCAGAAGTCTCTGTAAGAATAAAGGCTGACTGACCAAGCAAGACAAGTAGTATTACACCCCTCACTTTTGCCACCGTAGGTCATTACAAGAGACTAGCCTAGAACTGCAATTTCTTCTGTCTCAGCCTCAATATTCGGGTTACAGGCGCGTGCCGTCATCATACAGGCCAGTGTTGCTTTACTTCAAAATCCTTTACATTCTAATGAGAAAAGAGGAAAGCTTTTCACGGATGCGCATATAAATTCCAGACGTACTACAACACTTTGAACAACTTTAACAGCTACCACCTTACCCAACTGTAGTGCTGGTATAAATGTTGGAAACTGAAGCCCTCGGCAAACATGGGACGTTCGGAGGAGCGAAAGCAACTAGACCTCACTTCAAACGCTGTCCCTTATCCCTACAGGCCACCCACCCTCTGGCCTGGGAGCTTGTCTCGAACGACCATCCCACCTCACAAACTTTCGGGGCAAGTTACTCGGCTGCGTTCTCTCTCTCGAAGCAGCTCTGAAGAGGACAATGAGGCCAGAAAGGAACCGAAAAATAGACGCGCTACTCAACTCACAAGTCCCAAGGAGATCCCGACGGAAAACCACACAGTTAGTTTCCCACTCCTCTTTTCCGATCCCAGTCTGAGTTCACATGGAGCGCATTCCCACAATCCTTTGCGCTCCGCTCCGCTGCAACGGCACGCGAACTAGGACAAACTACCTCAACCTTCCGCCTTGGAACAATTTTGTCTCACTGCGCTAGTCATAGTCTAGTTGGCGCATGCGCATAATAGAAACCATGCCCTGCTGTGGCGCCGCGGCTAGAGATGCTGCGACCTTTCGTTTTTTCGCGCCTATGCCCACGGCTTGGAGGGCCAGCGGTCTCTGCAGCGAACGGTGGTCGCAGGAAGGTCGCTTCCAGTGTCCCCCCTTCGGGCAGCACCTCGCCCAGAGTTCTAAACATCTTCGACAGGGAATTGAAGAGGAAGCAGAAGAATTGGGCCGCCCGGCAGCCCGAGCCCATGAAATTTGACTACCTGAAGCAGGAGGTGAGGTTGTGCGACCGCGGCGGTGGGAAGTGCGGAGCCCTGTAGGGCGGACTCACCCACCGGACCGTGTGACCTTGAGAAACTTCACCTTCCTGGGCCTTTCCGGTTCTCCTTAAAGGACCGTCGACTCTGAGGGCTTGTGCGGCAGTCATTCTTTTGCTTAACAAACACTGCTTGAATTCCAAGGCAAAGCAGATCATTTAGGAGAGAGCCGGAGACTGACAGACAAGGAGTGTGATTGCAGCTAACGTAAGGTGAAAGAAAAATGAGGTAGTGGTACTGGTGACTGATGGTCAAGAATAGCCGCTATGGCAAAAAGTGTTCGCGATTAGTTGAGCCGAGATGGGACGAATCTCGTAGGAAAGGGAAAAGAAAAATGCAAAACTCCTAAGGCCGAAAGGACCTGTAGAGGCTTTCAATAAGTCCCACCTTTCTGTTCAAGGAAAGCATCTGGATTACAACCCGACTGAAGCCTTTGAGTGTGCACAAGTAGAATATATTCAGTAGAGGATGAGAATCAGTTTTGAAATAAGTAAAATGTACTGAATCCCTTGCCCAACACCCCCTCAAAATAAAAACAACAGTATTCTGAGCTTAAAAATAGTAACCACAAATTCAAAATGTTTATAAGAGACCCGAGTGCAATGTGTGGATAGTTGGCTCCATCCCAGATGATGCCAGTCCAGTGAAAGGTGGTACTTAGCATACAACTTCTTTTATGTTGTGTTTGGGTGATGGTCATCTATACCTTTCCACACTTGGGTGTTTTCTAATTTGTAAGCACTGGCTGTCTTAATTCATTATGTAGTATATACCAGGCTGACCTCGGATCCATATAAATCCATCTGCCTCAGCCTGATTTTAATGCTGGTCTCGAGTTTTTGAGACAAGGGTCTTTTTATTATATACTGGCTTGGAATTCATTTTGTCATCATGTATTTGAGACTGGCATCAGACTTGTAATCCTTCCTCTGCCTCCTGAATAGCAGGAATATAGATGTAAACTGCCACACTCAGCAGATTGTTAATCCTGATTTCATTAAGTTCGATTCTAAAGCAATTTGTATTATGTTCATATTCAGGATTTGTAAAGAAAGTTTCTGTCAGCCAATAGAAAATGGGATAGAAGGAAGCTCTTCTGCTTTGAAACATAAATTTAATTTTAGAGAAAAAGAATTACTGTTCTCTTAAGCCCACTTGGTGTATTTAACCCACTGACTCTTGAAATCTTTCAGGTTGGAAGTCGGATTGCAGACCGTGTGTATGACATAGCCAGGTAGGAGCTGCTGTTTCAGTGAGATGCAGTCTCTCTTTCTACCTGCTGCTTTCTCCCTCCATCTCCTCTCCTTGTCTGTCTTTCTGTCTCTTAGTCTCTTCATCTCTGTCTCTCTTTCCCAAAACAGACTCTTGCTGTAACTCCTAGGCCATGCCTTGAACTGGGCTTGGGCAGTCCTCCTTCCTTGGCTTCTTAAGCATCTGAGAGAACAGACATACGTGCTCCTCCAGTCCTGGCCAAGATCAAAATCTGCTGTTGAATGGAGACTTGAAATTGAATGATGCAAGCTTGTTATGTGGAGCAGCTGAGAATGAGAACTGTATTACCAGGATTAGTGATTTAAATTAAACATCTTTCCTTTTAGCTTTCTGAGAGAGGGTCTCACTATGCAGCCCAGGATGCACTCCTGCCTCAGCCTCTTTAAGTGCTGAGACTATAAGCATACACAGACACTCCTGGTTATTCTTTTTCTTGTCTGGCAAAGCAAATGCCATTTTCTTCATTGTTGAGATTCTGTAAACCCCACCCCTCAGTTACCTAGCAACGGCCAGATATACCCCACCCCTCAGTTACTTGGCAATAGTCAGGTATGCTCCACCCCAGTAACCTGACCTCTCTCTCTTGTTCCCTCTTGTTCTTGCTCTAGCACCCTTCCCCCTCCTCTCCCCCTTCCCTTTTCCCCTCTCCACATGCTCATGGCCAACCTCTGCTTCTCTACTCCTCTATTCCTCTTCTCTCTCTCTCTCTCTCTCTCTCTCTCTCTCTCTCTCTCTCTCTCTCTCTCAATAAACTCTATTCTGTACTATACCATAGTGTGGCTGGTCCCTTGGGGAGGGATTCCAACATGGACCTCCCAGAGGCACCTCCCTGGGCCATATTCCTCACAACTCTTCATCCTTTTTCTAACGTTGGTGCTGAAACCTGAGATATCATCTTTTAACAACATTGGTGCCCCATGTGAGGAGATTAGATTTCCTCATGACCGGATATCTCTTTTTCCTTTCATTCATTGTCACCTTTTTTTTTTTAAACTATGAATATAAAACTTGCAGCTTTCTTTAAGCCTCAATGACTGATCTATTTGATTTAGCCCAAGTTTAATAATAGATTTCTCAAACATGGATCTAAAATATCGACTACATGTGAAATTTTAAGATTTATTAAACATAAGTTTAGGTTTTATTAAAATGAATAATAGAATCTTTTGCCATTTGAGTGAAGGAGAAAGTCTATCGATATGTTTTCCAGTTAGTGTAGGTGAGACCTGTTGGAGAACCCTACTATTTTTTTATTGGATATATTTTATTTATATTTCACACGTTATCCCCTTTCCTGAATTCTCCATATCCTCTGTCCCATCATCCCTCCCCTTGCTTCTCCCACTCCCTCCCACCTGCCCTGACATTCCCCTACACTGGTACATTGAGCCTTGGCAGAACCAAGGGCTTCTCCCATTGATGCCCAGCAAGGCCATTCTCTGCTACATATGCAGCTGGAGCCCTGGGTCTGTCCATGTATACTCTTTGGGAGAACCCTATTATTAAGGTTGCAGTCCACTATATTTGAATAGTTCTCCAAGCTCAGTGAAAAATGGAGGACTTTTTCTCAACGAGGCTTCCCTTTCTCTACCTGGCCTTGTTTGTAGTGTCTCTGAGCACAGATGTCTGAGGGTCTGAGCACAGAACCCTGCAAAGAGCTTCCTGTAAGCACTGCATGATTGAGCATGAGCCCTTTTCTCCTTCCTGTATGCTAATGAGGTCCTGTGCTGTGACCAGTGGACCCTTTCTACCCCTAAACGTCAGCTCTTATATACCCTACCCCTGGATCAGTAAAGTAGAGCTGACCCACTGAAGCTTTCTCCTGGGAGCTTTCTGCAGAAGCACCGTGTGCTCTTAACCACTGAGTCCTCTCTCTGGCCCCCAGCTTTTCCATTTCATAGATGAGGAAACAGACTCAGGAAGGCTAAACCACTTATAGTAACATGTTAGTAAATTACAGATCCAAAATTTGAACTGATGTCTTTCTAATTTTAAAACTAAAATTCAGTTATTGCTCCTTTACAATCAAGACGGAGAACATTAAGTAAAATAAAATGTCACTTGTGGTTTTTCATCTATGTATAGATATTATATAATTTTGTCACACACGCTTTTATTAACTTTGTGTGTATGCATGAACATATGTTGCAGGTATGTGTACTTTGCATTTGGAAGCCAAAGGTTGACATTGGGTGTCTTGCTTGGTCACTTTTCACTGTATTTTTTGAGACAGAGTCTCCTACTGCCTGGAGCTTGTTCATTATGCTAGACCTGCAGGCTAGCAAGCCCTAGAGATTCTCCTCTTATGCCTCTCCAGCACAAGCTGCCAAACTTAGGCTTAACTTCAGTGGGTGCTGGTGGTTGGACTCAGGACCTTATGCTTGCATCGCAAGCAGTTTATCAACTGGGCCATCTCCCCAACCCAGTTTTGGCAATCATTTTAAGAAAAATTAAGCCACAGTCCTTGATCTACTTTCTTCTGTTTACAGAAAACCAAACCATGGCTTACAGTTGATGTGTTTATCAACTTAGAGAAGCTAGCCTAATATAGATATTCACTCTTCTGGCTCTGGGTTCAAAGAAACTGAATCCAAGTGCTGACTACTGCTAACATTAAATGTTTGAGTTTGGGCAGGGAGATGGCTCAGCAGTTAAAAGAGGACTGGTTGCTTTTCCAGAGGACTTGGGTTCTGTTCTCAGTACCCACATGGAGGTTCACAACTATCTGTAACTTCAGTTCTACGGGATCTAAAGCCTGCTTTTGGTTTTCATAGGCACCAGACATGCATGTGGCGCACATACATTGCAGTCATTGATTTTAATAGCTGAGTAGTACTCCATTGTGTAAATATACCGCATTTTCTGTATGTTTTCCTCTGTTGAAGGACATATGGGTTCTTTTCAGCTTCTGACTTTTATAAATAAGGCTGCTAAGAGCATGGTAGAGCATGTGTCCTTGCTGTATGTTAGAGCATCTTTTGGGTATATGCCCAGGAGTTGTATAGCTGGGTCCTCAGGTAATACTCTGTCCAATTTTCTGAGGAACCAATACCAGCTTGCAACCCCACCCACAACAGAGGAGTGTTCCTCTTTCTCGCATCCTCGCCAGGTTGTTACCTGAGTTTTTGATCTTAGCCATTCTGACTAGTGTGAGGTGGAATCTCGTAGCAACAAATGTGCTGGCAGTTAGATGGTCTTGCTGATTCTGACAGTGGCTTGACCATCCTGTAAACCTGTGTGTCAGCCCTACTAGGGGGCCAGTTCTCCCCAGCAGGGTCTGGGTAGAGAGAGCTGTGGCATAGGGTCAGCTCCGGGCACAGACTGTAACCAGAAGGATCCTGTCCCAGATAGCTCCTCAGTTCCTGTCTTCTGAGTGCCTGGGCAGGTTCCTCTTGGGACTAGGAATTTGAGCAGGGGGTCTTCAAATGTTTCTACATAAGTAAATTAGCCCTTGTTTATTTTATGGACTCCATTGCAAAGCTTAGCTTCTCTATCTGTTTTTTCCAGAGATTTCCCCCTTGTACTAGACATAGGATGTGGAAGAGGCTACATAGCACAGCACTTGAATAAGGTATTTATACACTGCTTTACTCAGCTTCGAGGAATGAACTGACTGATCGTGCATGTGTGCATGCTGCTCTAGCACCCGTGTTGGTCTCCCTGCTTCTGTCTTTGCCCCAACAGTCTGTTCAGTAGGGTGATCCTTTTCATATAAACCAAGTTATTCTTTCATTGTCCGAGACCTGTTGGATTTCTTCTAATTCAGACATAGTCATGTGTCTTGCATGTGTGTAAGTATGTGTGTGAGCCTTTCACAACACACATGTGGAGATGAGAGGATGTCTTTAGAAAGTTGACTGTATCTGTCTACCATTTCAGTTCTGGTGACTGAACTTACTTCATTGGATTGGCACCTGGCGTCTTTACTCCCTGAGCCACCCCAACAGCCATTTGTGACTACTTTCTAAAGTAATGCCTCCACTTTTGGTGAAAATTGGTTATTATGGTGCCATGGTGCTTATTAGTCCATGGTATTTGTTAGTTTCTTTTGCGTCTGTCTGTCTGTTTGTACTGGACTTGAGTGTTTTTGTTCATTATTAAAATTACTTCTGTAACCCTTAGTGACTAATCATTACATTATTAGTGCATGGATAGTAAGGTAACGTTAACTGAGTTAGTGTGTAACTCAGTGAAAGAGCACTTGACTACTTCTGGCTCTCCTATACATCTTTTGATATTTTTGTTTTTGTTTGTTTTGTTTTTCCTGAGACAGAGTTTCTTTCTGTAGCCCTGGCTATCCTGTAACTTGATCTGTAGAGCAGGCTGGCCTCAGACTCACAGAGATCCACCTGCCTCTGCCTCTGGAGTGCTGGTATTAAAGGTGTGCACCACCATGCCCAGCCCTGTCTTTTGATTTTAAGCTGAAATCCACTGAAGTCGTTTTAAATACAGAGGTATTTGTTAGAGGTTCTTACATAACTCAGATTTGGAAGGAGAACTATCACTCACAAGGTATTGGGACACTGAAGCCAAGTATGAAACACACCCCTGTTTATAGGCCTTTGGGATTACATGGATGCTACATGCTGCTACTTTTTCTCTTCTAGTTTGTCCCTAGTTTTCTTGATGGATGTGACCCCAGTATATATACCCTATCATTTAAGCTTTTTTTCCAGCTCATGATAGATAATTATCTTTTACCCAACTCTGTTCAATGATAATTTGAAATCAGCTATGGCAGAAATAGTTGTACCATGGAAATTGCCAAGTGCTACAAAATAGTACCTTGCCAAGAGTTGGTTTTTTAGCATAGTACTACTTTAAACTTAAATTTAAAGGTTTGTAGCTCAGAGACCTTTGCCCTGCCTTTACTTACATCTGTTAGTTCAGGTTTTCAAGTGACAGACAGGTAAATTGAGTTTTATTAGCTTAGTCTTTTGCTGCATGGTAGTTTTCAGCAGCTGTCATATTAGAGCCGTTTCTACACCTCTTACCAAGCAGTGATGGGTTGGTAGTGTGAAATCCTCATTAGAGCAGCTACACCAAGGAAATGAACATGCAGGTCGATTTATAAAGCTCTCTCCTCCTCAACAAACTATTGGTAGGGTTTTCTCTTGCTTAGCTGTGAGTAGAGAAAAGTGAATATGGGTGAACTGAAAGCTCCTTCTGTAACAGAAGAGGGAAGCCACGGTAGAAATGACTGAAGAAGCTTCCTAGAGATCTCTGTAGTGCTGGGATGAAGAGATGGTGGCACAGGACTGAGCCAGAGGGAACAGATTGCTCATGCTTGTATCATGAGGGTGCTTTAGTAACACATAGACACCAGGAATTGTGGACCATGTAAGTAGAGTCCTGAATTGTAAACAAAAGCTATCAAGTGTACATTTATTATGTGCAAATAAAACTAACTATATGAAATTTAAATGATGCTCAGAAGTAGGAATTTTTTTCAAGACTGGGAAGCTGATGCCTGTTGTTAAGTGAGAATGTCAGAATCCTTTCTTAGAAAGAACAGAGGATAGTTGAAATGGAAAATGAAGCTCCTTAGTTTCTGTGTTTTCTTTTTTTCTCTGGAAACTAACAGGAGTAAGGATACTTACTAGCTAGCGTTCAGCATATTGAACAAAGAAAATTTCTGCAAAAGTAGTGGAGTAGTGTAGGATATTGGTATTCGTACCTGTATTCTCTGTTTCCTTAAGTATGTTAAATGTATTACATTTTCCTTAAGTATGTTAAATGTATTACATTTTCCTTAAGTATGTTAAATGTATTAAATGTACTTGCATGTGTTTAAATCTGTGCTATTCTTTACATATTTTAAGGAAACTTGCATATCATTTTGGAATTGAAATTAGCTTACAAGACTAAAACTACTCTATAATTTCCTCCTTTGGAAGTTTAAGTAATTTTTTTTTTTTTTTTTTTGCTACTGCAGCTGTCAATGTTTCTGTGTCATCTAATGTACTTTAATTATCCAATTTCAGGAGACTGTGGGAAAGATCTTCCAAACAGACATTGCAGAACATGCTTTGGTAGGTAGCAGTTTGTTTCTGACCTGGTTTAACTTTTAGCTTTTTATTTCTGTCACAATGTAATATTAGTGTAATTATAAATGTATACACATGAAGAAAACTTATGCAGTACAGGGAATAAGAAAAGAGATTCCTAATCTTACTACCCAGAGACAGCTGTTGGTGACATTTGGTCTGCCACGTTTATAAACATGTAACTGCCTCCATCCTCCAAGTTCATGTGAACAGCATTACATTAACATTTTATGTCTTTTATGGCGTGTTATTCTGCTCTGTTTGAATACTCATAATGTATGTGTATTTCTTTTTAATGACCACAGGGCTTTCCAATGTGTGAGCATCACATGGCTGATTTATCTGAGTAGCTTCTAGGTTTCTGCTTAGTTCTAGTTTCTCATTAGCCCCTCATGCTGTTAACCTCATATGGAAAACAACTATGTGAGCTTGATTTATTTGGTTTTGTTTGTTAGACATATTTAAATACATATAGACAGACATATATACAAATATATACATTTGGTAGATGGAGCAGAGCCCCAAAAGCCACACTTTATTTCTTCTCTTAGCCATTTATACCCTCTTAGACAAAAGGTCTGTATAAAATTACCTCATAGATAAAGTACTATCCAAAGCAGGGTTACAGAAGGATGCTGATAGCAAGTTCACAGCAACAGCTTCACACGGCCTCTCTATCACAGTGCACACCTGTGGCCCTGAATCAGTGTCTTTCCTTGATCACAAATCTGTCCTCAGCCCACTTCTCTTAATAGTGTAATGTATAAAAGCTTATCATTGCTTGTCATGCAGCCTTTACTTACTATTCTATGAGGAGGGGCACATTCTCTTCTGGATTCTAACTATTACATCTTTCTGGCAAAATAACTAAAACCATTTTCTTAAACTTTCTTCCTAAAAGTATTTGCATTCTGTAAAGTCATTAATTTATCTAAACAGAACCTATTTATCATAAAGGTTCTTCTTCATGTTGATCTATAGGAAATGATGCCCAGGAATCATTAGGCTGTGTAACAATGGCTGGAAAGGCATTTCAGCATCCAGAAGCAATCCTGAGACAGTCTGTGGGGCTGTGCCTCTCCAGAGTACACCCATCACAGCCATCACCGGCTTGCCAGAGCCTTTCCTAGGTGGCTTCTGTGAGAATGTCCTGGTTGCGTGTATGTGCGTCATTTGCAAACCTAATGCCTGTGGGAACCTAGAGGTGCATTAGATCCCTTGAAACTTGAGACGTGAGCCTTTCTGGGTGCAGGGAATTAAAAGTGGGTCCTGCAAATAACACCAAGTCCTCATTGTTATTTAACTTTGCACTTTTAAAAACGTTTTTGTGACATGCCTACCCTCTCACCTTCATTGATTTGAGCTTTTACATACATTTTTTTCTAGCTCATTTTTAAGACTTTATATTTTAGAGGTGTTAACTCTTTTTTAATAAGTATTTTTCCCATTTTGTATTTACATTGTTTATTGCTTTTTAGAAGTTTTAAAATTGGTTTTTCATTTACAGTTTCTAACTTTTCAGTCATGTTTATGGAAGTTTTTTGAACTGAGTGTGCATTTATATTCCATAGTTTGTAGCTTCATTTTTTGCATCGAAATGTTTAGTTGCCTGAGATTTGTTTTAGTGTGACTGGACGTAATTTTTATATTTTTTGAAGCAGCTGAGTGTTATTTAACAAAAATTTTTGAGTGCTTTTTGTGTGCTACATTTTGTATTTTCTTTTTTGATAGAACTGCTAAGTGAATATAACATTAGCAATGTTTAACAATGATTGTGTTAGTAATTGAAGCTATTTAAATATATTGAACTTTTATTTTTTACCATTAGAAAAATTCCATAGAAACAGATATTCCTACTGTGAATATTTTAGCTGATGAAGAATTCCTTCCCTTCCCAGAGAATACATTTGACCTGGTGGTTAGCAGCTTAAGGTTAGTAATCTATTTATTTGTTATTTTAAAAAATATGTTACAGAGGCTAGTGAGATACTCTGGTTGGCAAGTGCTTGCTGCCTAAGCATGAAGATGTAAGTTTGTGTCACAAACCCACATAAAAGGCAGGTATGGTGGCTCGTGCTTGTCCTCCCAGCTCTGGACAGGCAGTGGCAGGCACATCCCTGGGGCTCTCTGGCCAACAAGCTCAAGTTTACTTGATTAATTTTAAGCAAATGAGAGAAACAAAATGGTCAGAACCTGAGAAGAATACTTGATGTTAACCTCTGGTTTCCACATGCACATGTGTGCAAGCTTATATGTATGTATGTATGTATGTATGTATGTATGTATGTATGTATGTATGTTATAAATAGATCTAATTTATGTTGTAACATTGTACTCTTAGGATAGCAGTGGACTAATACCCTCCCACCTCGGTCCTGGAATTGAACCAAAGGTTTTGGGTATTAAAAACAAATTTTCTCACACTGAGCTATATTCCTTACTGTGATAGAATAAATTCTTTTTAGTTACAGACCAGTTATCTTAGTTTATAGATGTTAAAATGCCTCTGTTTTAACAATTATGGATTCAGGACACCATGTGGAAATTGGATGTACTGTCTTAAGTGTCTTTTGTTCCCACGTTTCTAGTTTACTAAAATTCTTGGTGCTGCACGTGAGAGAATAAGCAGGGTGAGCAGAAAGCACATTATTTAAGAGGTTTATGTATAAGTTTAGAAAGCTTTGCTCGTTTCTCGGCACCTTAAGGATGTTGGATGTTCTGTCTGCGTATTAGATTAGGCAGAAGCCTAACACTGACGACTCCAACTGCTGGCAGGTATAGAGCAGCTGCCTCTCCTTACGCATTGCTGGTGGGAATGCAAAATGGTGTAGGCACTTTGAAAGACTAGTTGATGATTTCCTGAAACTTGAGCATACTTTGTTAGGATCCAGGATTTATAGTTCTTGCTATTTATTTACCCAAAGAAATGAAAACTTAAATCCATGTAAAAACATGACAATGAGTAATATATTACTGTTTCAAAAAATATTTTAGACTTGCTGTATCTGTATGTGAGTATTTTGCCTGCAAGTATGTATTTGCACCACATACATGTCTCATGCCTGTGGAGGCCAGAAGCAGATGTAGGATCCCCCAAAATTGCAGTTATACATGGTTGTAACTACCATTTGGGTGCCAAAACATTGACCTCAGTTTTTGCAAAAGCAACAAGTGCTGTTAACTATTGCAGCTGTGTTAATAATTGCTAAAACTTGTAAGCAACTAAGATATTGTCTTAGTTAGGTTACTGTTGCTGTGATGAAAAATCATGACCAAAGCAACTTGGGAGGAAAGGGTTATTTCACTCACTTCCACATAACAGTTCATCATCAAAGCTGTGAGGGCAGGAACTGAGGCAGGGAAGGAACCTAGAGGCTGAAGCTGATGTAGAAACCATGGAGGGTCCTGCTTATTGGCTTGCTCTCTCTGGCTTGCTCAGCTTACAGAACTCAGGACTGCCATCCCGGAGATGCCACCACTCATAATGCCCTGAGCCTCACCTCATTAATCACTAGTAAGAAAATGCCCGGTGAGCTTGCATGCAGTCCGATCTTATGGAGCCATTTCTTAATTGACTTCCTTCTCTGAGATGATGTTAGATTGTCAAGTTGACATAAAACTATCCAGCATAGATGTCTTTCAGTACTAAGGTATTGAATTGTGATACATCCTGACAATGGAATTAGGTAGCACTAAAAAGAAATATGCTGTCAAAACATGAAAAGAATGCAGGAAACTCAAAGACACATTACCATATGAAAGACTATTCAAAAAATACATGTATGCTGATTCCATACACATCATTCTGAAGAAGGAAAGGTACGGAGAACATAAAAAGGTCAGAGTTGTGGAAATATAGAAAACAGTAATTTCAGGTTTCAAAGTTTAGTACCTTTTTTGGTTTATCCTACTGATAATTATACTAATTAAAGTTAAACAAATATGTGTTTCTGTTTTAGTTTGCACTGGGTGAATGACCTCCCTAGAGCACTTGAACAGGTGAGAAGCCTTTTGTTGTTCTGTTCTGTGACAGTTCATTATCACAAAGTGACAAATGTGTCTATTTTCATTGTTTATAAGTCTGACAGAGAATGGAGTGAAACCAAATATTTTATAAGTTCCATGGTCTGTATAAACTTGGTATGCTGATTCTAAATATGTACATTGAATGACAGTCCTTGAGAACTTTTAGAATATTTATTGTAGAAATTCCTCTAATATGTTTTTGAGAGATTTAATCACTGTGTAAAACAAGTTGGTGTCACAAAGCGTGTGCTATGTTAATTACTGTTCTCTTATTGATTGCCAGTGAGCCTTTTCTGGGTAGGAGCGTGTGTGCATTTCCGTCTGCCATTTGCATGCTCTTGGTGAGTGTCAGATAAGCCCTTATAGAGTGGCTTTTATCAGTGAGCAGAGTGTAGGTGGCAGTGGATGGTGTGCTTTGCTGGCAGGAGGCACGCAGGGCCCTGTGGGAACTGGCCTGAACCAGGCCTGAACCAGCCTGTCACGTACTGCATCTCTTTAGCCAAAATAAGGCACAAGTGCAGCCCAGATTCAGAAGGAAATACATTGCATGTGTTGGTGCGAGTCTCCAAAATGACTTCAGAGGGCACAAACAGGAAGGATCATAACTTTTAAAATTTTTATAAGATTTTGTAAAAAATTGAACCTTACAAAAATTGAAAACATACATCTTATAGATACTTATATCACTAGTGAGTATATTGTCTCTCTTCGCCACTCCTATACAACATACATGTGCATCACACTCCTATACAACATACATGTGCATCACTCCTATACAACATACATGTGCATCACACAGCAGTGACTTTCTTGTCTGATACTTGCTCTCTTTGTAGTCATAAAATACTGACTTGGATACATTCATTCGTCTGATGTTTCTGTCTGTAAAATTTGAATAGTTGTGTTATATTTATTGCAGATTCATTATGTCTTAAAACCAGATGGGGTATTTGTTGGAGCAATGTTTGGAGGTGACACACTCTATGAACTCCGGTGTTCATTACAGTTGGCAGAAACCGAGAGGGAAGGGGGCTTTTCCCCACACATTTCTCCTTTCACTGCTGTCAATGACCTAGGGCACCTGCTGGGAAGAGCTGGCTTCAACACTCTGACAGTGGTGAGTATCAGGAGAACTAAGTAGCCCACAAGTAACCTACTTACTGCATTGTTTAAAAACAAAAACCTTGAAAAATGTTAAAAGTATGAAACAGCATATTCATAGTGTTCTGGAGTGTTTGATAAAGCAGGTTTGAGGCAATACAGTCATGCATGCTTATTACCCAGCTCACTTTTTAAGTGTTTAAAACTTTTCTCACTCCTATACAATCCAATACCCAGCCCCCAGGGAATAGTTCTGCTCATGGTGGACCAGGTCTTCCCTTATCAAGACAGCCCTGATAAGATAGTCCCTCATTGGGCTCTCTTCCCAGGCGATTCTCCATTGTGTCAAAGCGATGACTGGCTAGAAATGTAGTGTCTTTTCTTCCCAGTTTAATACCTGATATTCTATATCGGAGTGTAGTATGTTAAATGGATGGATGTTTGGAGTTGGGAGCATGAATAAGGGCTTGCTCTGCCTACTTCATGCCTGACTTGGTTTTGTAATACCATAAATGGTCCACCTCTTTGGGGGGATAGTTTACAAAAAACAACAAGAAGAAGTCTCTCATGGTGGCAAAGGCCTTCAGTCTCAGGAGTGGCAGAGGTAGGCAGATTTCTGAGTGTGAGGCCAGCCAGGTCTACAAAGTGAATTCCACAACAGTCCAGGCTACAGAGTTAGGTCCTGCCTCAGACAAACAAGATAAAAGTAACCATTTAAACTTAAACAGTTACTACATTTTCTCTTCAAAGTAGACATTGGTACCAGTTGTTAGACTTTTAGAAGATAACATTTATGAAGAATATTAAAAATAAGATGACAGTTCTTGGGGTTGGAGATAGATAGAGCCCAGAGGTGAGCACTTGCCTATTACTGGTAAGTACTTGATAGGAACGTTTTCTACCTACCTTGAGAGTGGTCTGGGAAATAGTTAATAGTTCTTAGCTTAATTTTTGTTTGTTGTTCATGATTATGATTGTAACATGAATAATACATTTTTCTTTAAAAAATAGGATACTGATGAAATTCAAGTTAACTATCCTGGAATGTTTGAATTGATGGAAGATTTAAAAGGTAAAACACAGCAAACATTTTTTAAAATGTCCCCAAGTACTAAAGAGACTCATAGAAACATGGAGCCCTTTTATCTAGAAGCTTAAGACATGGTAATGAAATTACTATTTCTCATTTAGGCTCCAACAATAATTCTTTGAATACAGTGTTTATTTTTTACTGATCTATAATAAATGCTGTGCTCATGATTCATTTCAAGAAAGAAAATAGAGACAAGAAATTAGATCTCTCAGTTGGGAAAGGTTACTGCTCACTGATTTAAAGACACAGTAATTACTCTGCAGTTCTTTGGGCTATTTTTTTTTCTTTCCATGTGTGGGTTTGTTTTTCTAGGGATCAAAAACCCCTTAGCCTTGCACATGTATTCTAAGTGCTCTGCCACTGAACTATGTCTCCAGCTTCTGATTTTTCGAGACAGGTTCTGGCTTTGCACCCTCAAAGTAGCACTTTGGATTGCAGGTTGACCTCAGACTTACTGTCTGCAGGCCTCTACCTCCTCAGTGGTGTATTGTATCTGGATCAGGTTTTCTAATGTCTTGATTTACAGGTGAACTCAACACAGATAGGCATACGGGTATAAGTACCTTGTCTGTAGTCATGCTAAACCTAGGATTAGTTATTTGAATACTATATACTATACATTAATATTTGTGTGTGTGTGTGTGTGTGTGTGTGTGTACTAGTACATAGGTGCATCTCTCAGACAGTGAGATTAGCCTTTCTGTTAAGTACCATAAACTTAGTATCATAGCCGCTTGTACTTTTTAAAAATGTTTTTTATTGTTTCTTTGAGAACTTTCTAAAATATGTTTTGATCATATTCACTCTCCCCAAATTCTCTTAAGACCCACCCACCTTCTCTTTCACTCAGCTTTATGTCCCTGTCCTTCCCCCATCCCTCTCATGGTCAGTTTGTGCTGCTTGGATCTGTAGCCTTCTGCTGGAGTATGGCTAAACCATCATGGCTATACTCTAAGAGAAAACTGACCCTTCCTCTCCCAGCAGCTAACAGTGGCTAATAGCTCCTCAGGCAGGGGTGGGACACTGTATCCAGCTTAATTTGGCATGGGCATTCCAGGTGATGCCGCCACACTGGTTCATATGTGCAGCTGCCCTCTGTGTGCAGTAGACACTGTCTTCTCCTTGTCATTTCCTGCTGGCTCTTCCCTTCTGTCTGATGACCCCCGAGCCTTTAGAACTGAGCATTCTGTAGTCTCTACTTGTGGGTCTCAGTCATCTACAGCAGACAGAAGCTTCTGTAGTGAGGATTGAGAAATGCCCTAATCTGGAGGTTCAGGAAGGCAGGTTTGAGACACATGGTGTCTTAGTTACAGTTCTGTTGCTGTGAAGAGGCACCGTGACCAAGGAACTGTTATAAAAGCATTTAAGTGGAGGTTTTCAAGGCCCAGTCCATTTTCATCATGGTGGGAAGCTTGGTGGCAGGCAGGACAGCGTGGCACATGGTGCTGGGACCTTACATCCTGATCTACTGGCAGGCAAGTAGGGAGGACGTTGGGAACCTCAAAGCCACAGCTACTCCAACAAGGCCATATCTCCTAATCCTTCCCAGATAGCTCCACTAACTGGGGACAACATATTCAGATATGGTTATGGGGGCCATTCTCTTCAGAGCACCACACATGGTCTTCAGTAGATTGCTGCCTGCATTTTTAACCACCTGCCAGATCAAGTTTTCGACCTTCCGTATTAGAATTACCTGTCCACTGGGGTTTTAAGTAGGTCTGACAGTTTGAGGAACTGTTCTGAATGCTTACCCTTTAGAGAGATCTCTTACCTCTACTGTCAGGCCTTTTACAAAAATCATGTTTTTGATGTCTTTTATCTATAAGTGGCTTAAGGAGAATCATATAAAGATAATTTGTAAAAATGTTACTTGTTTAGACAAAAACATTAACTGATGGGTTTTATATATTAACTTAGGAGTCTTCTATAAAAAATGCTGAACCTAAGTGAGCTAAAGTGGGTTTTCCAGGATGAAGAGTAGGGAAAGTTTAGGGGTGGCACCAAGAACGGTGTGTATACAGTCATGGGCTGGAGAGGGCGATATGAAAGGTTATGTATGTCTTACTCTTATGTTGGGGGAACTGTGATACTAATACTGCCTAGGTGTATAGAATGGGCAGATAATGGGGAATGAGAGAAGATCAGAAGTTTCTAGATTTCCTCAGAGGAGCCTTATAGTTTGTCTTGGGAGGATTTTCCTCAGAGATGACTCAGATTGAAGTGTAGTAGAAAGTATGTTGTTTGCCTGCTTGTAAGGCATGATTTATAGGACAGTAAGACAGGAACTAACATGGTCAGTCTGTCCTGGTATGTGAGGAAACTGAGGCACAGGGAAGAAGGACCTTGTCCAAGTCGTAGTGGAGGCAATCAGATTAGTTCATATCCGGAAGTCTTCACTGTTTACCCAGTAGGAAAGTCCGAGGGCCGTGGGAGGTGGAGGAGCAGGGTGTTTGCTGGGGTGTTTGCTGGAGTGTTTGCTGAGGTGTTTGCTGGGGTGCTCCTGAGCCAGCTGGAGGGTGGCGTCCTCCAGTTAGCTTTTGTATTCTATATCTGTGTTGTGTTGGTTTTCTGATGGTTGAGGTGAATCTCATTTTAGCTGCCGTTATTATTAATTCACAGAAAAAAAATGGAGAAGGTTGACCTAATTTTACAAACAAGTTTCATGGCAGCTGATGAGTGCATGAGGCATGTTCAAGGCTTTCACAGTGGTTTTAAGGTAAGTTCAGTTCGTTTAGGGCGATACTCAGCATTGATTCAGTAGTCCACGTTAAAGTTTGTTTTTAACAAGCATTGGAATTTAACCTTAAAAACACTGTGAGAAAGCCAGCAGTGGTGACTCACCTTCATTGCGAGCACCCTGGAGGCAGAGGCAGGTGGATCTGTGTGACTTTGAGGCCAGTCTGTCTACAGAGTGAGTTCCAGGACAATTAAGCTATATAAGAAACCCTTTATTCTTGACAAACCAAACCAAACAAAAACACCACTATGAGAAATCTCTTCTCAGCATTTGGCCAAGACCAAATGTAAAAACCACTGAGAGTCTTAGTTACCAGCCAGTGTCTTTCTGTTCTTCCGAGCTCAGGTTGAGTCTGCCATTACAGTTGTCTTTCCTAGGTGGTTGCCAGTAAAGCTTCCTTCCCCACAGTGAACTACAAGATAGTCCATTTTAAAGATGAAAAGCTGAGTCTAATAAGGTTGAATTGTGCTTATCCTAGGTTATAAAAGGTTGCGATCAGAGTCCAGGTTCTCTTTAGTACTTCACAAAGAACGGGGTGGGGGTTCTGTACAGCAGTGCGTATCCTGAGGGAAGAGTGGGCTCCTGGGGCAAGGGAGTTACTGTGATGCTCTTGAATTTTCTGTAACCGGGCTGGGTCAGACTCACAGAGCTGGCATATGCCTGACAATCTGAGCTAGAATATGCAGGCTACAGTTGTTTGGCAGGCTTTTAAAGAATGTCTAGTGCATTGTGTGTTGTGTTTGTATTTACTACATGTGATGTGGAATGAAGCCAGGGCAGTGGAAAATTGAGCAGGAACTAAAGTTTTGTATCTGTCATTGGTGATAGCGTGTTGGAATGGGAGCCTTGCTTTACTTTGATGCTGTGTGATTGATGTTCACCACGTGAGAGAATATTTTTTAAATGGATGTATAGTGGGTCTAAAATACTTTCTAGGATTTGTTAGCTTTTATTTAATGTGTATGTCTCTGTGAGCATATGGCACACATAGAGGACACTGGAGCCTCTGAAACTGCAGTTACTAGAAGTTACCAGCCTCTGGTGTAGATGCTGAGACTTGAACTCAGGTCCTCTGGAAGAGCAGTATGTGCTGCTAGCCACTGAGCCATTGCTCTGGCCCCCAGTATTTTTTGGTTGGTCGATGGGTTGGAGGATTTTGTTTGTTTTGTTCTGTACTTGAAACTGGGTCTCACAAAGCTAGAGTGACCCTGAGGATGACTGAGATCCTCCTGGCTCTCTTTCCTAAGAACTGGGATTTTAAATGTGCATTACCCCACCCAGTCATATTTTTTTTATTAACATAGCTTACTAGTTTGTGGCTGTTAATGATCTCAATGAATTGGTACTGTTAAAATACAGGACACTGGGTTTATTAGTAGAACGAGTTTCATTATTGAAGCAGTGCCCTCAGAAGCCAGCAGAGGGCTGGATTCCTGGAGCTGGAGTCACAGACTCTTAGACACTGCCTGGTGTGTTTTGGGACCCAAATTCAGGTCCTTAATAAAAGCAGTGTGTGCATGTAACTGAGGCATCTCTCCAGTCTCCTTGTTGATTACTTTTAATAAAACCAATGCAATAAAAATTTAAGTTCTGTTTATTATTAAAATTTTATTTAAATAAAAATTTAAAAATAGATTACTATTTTTAAACTTGAAGAAAAAAACTATTGAAGAATCATTTCTTGACTAGTGAAAGTAAGTAGTAGATACTTGCTCATGTAGTAAACTTTAATATTAAAAATAATTACAGCATTTAAAAATTTTCTTTATTGTAGAATGATCTTAAACATAACCTTTTCAAATAAGTTAAAATGTACATGTAAAGCAAGATAGATAACATTACTTTGATCTTACATTATTTGCAGTACTGGGAATTGAACTCAGGTCTCTGTGTGTGAGTGTTGGAGGGGTTGTATGCATATGAGTGTGTGCACAGCTTCCACATGTGATTCAGTGGTTGCCAGAGATCATTGTCAGTGTCTTTTTCTCTTGCTCCCTCTTTTTTCCGTTTTCACTGAGCCTGGGATCACTGATACTCTGGACCGGCTGCCCTCAGGATTCCCTCCTCCCTGTTCAGCATAAGGATTCAGGCAGATGCCACCACACCTGGTTTTGTGTGTGTGTTGGAGTTCATGGTTGTATAGCAAGCAGATCAATACGTAGCCCCTGCCTCTTGCCCACATATGAGGCAAACACTGTACCACCTCCCTGTCTCTAGCTCTACAACAGAAATTATCAGTAAACAGCCTTTTACAAAACATCATCAACTTAAAGAAAAAGGTCAGAAATTAATTGTAAAACACTAAAATAAGTACCTCTGTGGGAAAATGCACTTAAGTTTGAAATCTGTTGTTAGTAAAGATACAAAACATTTGAAGGCATGGTCATACTAAATGAGTTCCACAGCCCTCATCCAAGTTTACAGCTGTACTTTTATATGCTGCTTAGAAGGAAGGAGGCATTATCACAGTGTCCTGTCTCAAAGAGCCAGCAAAAAGAGGTATACAGTGTGGTTCTCTTTGGAAGACACTTGCCAGTGCTTGTGACCCATCTAGAGTGTAGGTGGCTTTTGCTGAGCTAGTTCACTGTAGACTAGCTGTGTGAAAGGGATCCTGGTGCTTTCCTCCTGAGAATTCACCTTCCCACTGGACTAGCAGTGAAGAGAATTCTAAGGCTCAGCTCCAGTCCTCAGCCTGGCTACAGTGTGAACGTGATGAGTGAGAGTAGGTGTGCTGTTGGAGAAGATGTATCATGTCTTGATGCTGAGCTGCTCAGGGTATTTGCAGTATTTTCTCAAACTGCCTGTGGTCTATTTTTAGGTATGGGTGAGAGCAACTGTTCTTGGAACAGAAAAGCCCTGCTGCACCGAGACACAATGCTGGCAGCCGCAGCCGTTTACAGAGGTGAGCCGCCCGCTCCTACCTGCAGTCATGGAGGGGCTCGTGCTGTGTGGTGTTAACAGAGCAATTTCCTTCTTGTAAGGCACTGTCAGGCTTCATGGGAATTTTGGGTTTTGTTTTCTCCGAGGATATAGATGTTATCAGTGTCTGTTTCCAAGCAGCTCTTGTTTCCATAGTACCAGCTTCTGTATGTTAAGACTTCTTATGTGAGACGTTCAGATCCTGCAGTTGGTCTAGAGCTCAGATAGTCACTGTTGCCGGAATTGAACCATGTTTGTCTTTTTAGAAATGTACAGGAATGAGGATGGTTCCATACCTGCCACCTATCAGATCTACCACATGATAGGATGGAAGTACCATGACTCTCAGGTAACCACGTTAAGGCATCACTTTTTCTAGAGTATTTGTGTTTCTGCTTGCCCGTTGTTGATTGACTTGGGTATACTGTAGTATGCACATCATGATTGGGGTTACTCCGGGTTAGCCTTATCTGTATCTAATATCTTTTATTTTTATTGTTTTCAGGCAAGGCCAGCTGAAAGAGGTTCCGCAACTGTGTCATTTGGAGAGCTAGCAAAACTAAATGATATCATGTCACAGGGGAAAAAATAATAAATATTTTATTCAATTGTCATGTTTCCCAGAATTTTTATCAGAAATAAGTAACTGTCACATCAAAAACTTTGAAGCAAAAAGCAATCTGTTGAGCTATTTACTATCAACCTAATACTAATTCATGCTTAGTAAGTATTTCAGGTTCTCATTTGTCCCTATTTATATAAAGATGCTATTACATAGTGACTGGGTGTCCTTGCAGATTAGCCTGAAAGCAAAGGAAATGTTTTCCTTTGGGGTAGGGAACCTAGAAATAAGTGCACATGTGTGAGTTTGAGATTTGATGGGAAAACATGTCATACTTACATTCTACAGCTTTCTTTCTGGTCTGATGTTTTCTTCTGGTCTGATGATCACACCCCTGAAGATGAGAGGAAGGACAAAGTGCCTGGTCCTGGGAGCTCTGTGCAGCTCAATGAGAAAGAACTTCACAGTGAGTGCTGTAGACACTAGGACACCTCACAGTGAGTGCTGTAGACACGGAGAACACCTCACAGTGAGTGCCATAGACACGAGAACACCTCACAGTGAGTGCTGTAGACACTAGGACACCTCACAGTGAGTGCTGTAGACACTAGGACACCTCACAGTGAGTGCTGTAGACACGGAGAACACCTCACAGTGAGTGCCATAGACACGAGAACACCTCACAGTGAGTGCTGTGGACACAAAAACACCTCACAGTGAGTGCCGTAGACACAAAAACACCTCACAGTGAGTGCTGTAGACATGAGAACACCTCACAGTGAGTGCCGTAGACAGACACCCAACATTTTCATAAGTGAGTACTGTAGACAAGGACACCAATATTTTTTGTTGTGCTTTTTTTGTTTGTTTTGGAGACAGGTCCTACTATGTGGCCTTGGTTGGTCTGGAACTGCTGTGTAGACAAGGCTGGACTCTATTCATATTCCAGGTTGCCTACACTTTTGAAAACATTTTAAAGAATCAGGGGTAAAAACTCATGTAAACATCATTGCCCCGTGATTAACAAACTGTTTAGTCAGATTTTTCTTTGTTATTTTTAGGCCTCCTGCACTGGTATCCTAAATCCAGATTCACTGTCTTGACATCTCAGGGTTAGAAAATTTGGAAGCAGTAAAATGTCCTCACTAGGCTTTGGAACATTTGATCTCTAACTACTACTCCTATTTGGGTGTTTGGAACAGTAGGAGTTGGGGCCTGGCTGGAGGAAGTTGGCCACTAGGGGCAAGCCTGGATATTTGTAGTCCTGTCCTGACTGTGGTCCGTTTGCTTCCTGGTCTGCTTATATAAGAGCAGGTCTACTCTGCTGAAGAACTGGCCTTGCTGATATGCCTGCCCTGCCCTGATGGCTATCCCAAAATAGTCCTCCCTCCAGGAAAAGTAACTAATGCAGTAGCAAGATTTATTATCTTACCAAACTGTTTTGCAAAGTTTGTTAAATTATTAAATGGCATATGCACAACAATGTCTTGGAAACCCTAAGTTTGTTTTAAATTTCTTAGCTAAACATTGTGTGGCCCTGGCTGCTGTAGAACTTAGATGTTTTCCTGCATCTGCTTCCTGGGTGCTAGGATTAAAAGCAGGTACCACACACCCTGCTGTTGTCATTCTCAATAGTTTAAGAATTCTTGCCCTTTCTGCTCTATTGCTGTAAGTTTGGAACTCAGATTGGAAGGTTTTTCAGGACTGAAGTTCATGGTAGGAAAGAAAACTTTAACTCTGGGGAGCACCAGCCTTTGGAATAAAATTCACCAACTTTATTTTAACAGCTCCTGTCTCCCCAGCCCTCTTCTATTTCTTCTTCTCTCATATGTTACGCCCTGACTGCCTCTCCAGTCATCTCACCCAGCATTCTTCCTGTCTCCTCCCCTCCTCCCCACCCCATTCCATCTGTGAAGTCTTCCATTTTTCCTTTCCCAGGGAGATCTTTGTGTCCCGCTACAGGCCTCTTTGATACTTAACTTCTCTGGGTCTGTAGATTGTAGTGTGATTATCCTCTGCTTTACAGCTAATCTCCACTTTTGGTGAGTGCACACCATGTTTGTCTTTCTGGGTTTGGGTTACCTCATTCAGGATGACTTTTCTTTTTTTCTAGTTCCATCCATTTGTCAGCAAATTGCCATGACATCTCTTTGGAAAAAGATATCCAGGGTATGCTGAGTTGTAATTTTCCATGTAAAATGAACGGTTTATTTAAAGTTAGATAAAGGGCATGCATATGAAGTACACTATTGCATTTATTCTCAGAGATCACAAAACCTGAGATAATTATGCCTGGAGATTTGATTCTCAAAGAACAAGCCTCCTCGGGTACACTTTCTGAGATTCAAATTAGTTCCCTAGGAGTATCGGGATCACGTTTCTGGATGTGTGATTGGGGGCTATAGCCATAGTGAAACCACAGTATTTGTGAGAACTGGCCTTGGAAATTCAGTGAACTACATGTACATCCATGGATTCCTTAGCTGGTCCCCTTTGATTGTTGCTGACAGCTCAATATCAAGATGGCTACATGGTACACCACACTTACCAGGTTCTTGTATGAACAGACTGTATGGAAATAGAATGGGCTTTTTTATTTTAACAAAAGAAAGTGTGATAAAACAAAAACCATATTGGTTTTTAAAACCCGTATTTGATCATCTTTTGCAAGCCTGCCCCAGCCTCTCTTTTAAGATTTATTTTACTTCTGTAGTTCTGTGTACATGTGTGTAAGTATATTTGTAAGAGCGCAAGTGCCTGCAGAGCCCAAAAGCTGAGGGCAGTGATGTCCCTGGGACTGGAATACAGGTGATCATAATCCTTCCTACTCAGGTGCTGGGGACAAAGCCAGACATTCCACCAGGCCCTTATGTGCCCTTTCGAAGTAGCAAGTTTAAACTAACCTGTTTCTAGCCTGTTTATGGGAATTGTAGTTTTAGGGTATCCATTAGTCTGTCAGAACTAACATGGCAGAGAGTAAAGACTATCTGAATGGGAGAATGGGCAGAGGAAGACTCCAAGGAAAACGAGGCAGCATTTGTAACTAAAGCCTAGAAACAGGAGAAAGGACTCTGGGAGTTGGGTGGCCTGGCATTAGCCCTGGGCGTGCATGCTTCTTTCCAACACTCCGTTCTATCTCTGGCCTCAGCATTTTTCATATATAAGACTACATCTTTGGTTCTCAGTCTCAAGGGAGGCTCCCAGCTTACCTTCCAAGTTTCTGAGTGTCCAGTGAATATAGTGAGGAGACATGAAAAACATTTCACCCTGGATAAGGCACCAACAACAGACCACCCCAGTGTCCAGCTGGATGAGCCAATGAGTTACTGCGCTTACAGGATAGTGGGTGACCCAGAACAACCACAGCACCAGAAGGTCTCAGCTTCCATACTCTATATACTCCGTAACCTAAGACCAGCCGGAGAACAAGGCTCGATGGTGAATTACAGCTGGGAGACAAGTAGTCACAGCAGGTCTAATGAATATAGTAATGGGTGTTAAGCTCACAGGATGGCTTTGGACAACACTGACTTTTAAACATTTCTGTATGCTTCCCTACTGCTGAGAATGGTGGTCTAAGCAAATCTATCACCGAGGGAGGAAAGGAAGGAAGTGGTCATGAATCACCGGACAGGTTGAAATGAGAGGAACTTTCAGTCTGAGGAACCCAAGAGAAACTGGTGGCCAGGGATGGCTTCCTATCCTTCCAGCTCTTGAACTTGTTTACTTGGCTTTTTATTGGTGGAGTAGCATGTAATGGGTTACATTCTGCAGTTTTCATAGACACGGATCACTGACTTGGCTCACATGCCCTCCATCACGCTCATCTTCCTCTAAGCTGGTTATTCCTTTTCCCTTTAAAAGTTTAATTTTTATCTGATAACAGTAAAGAAACACACTGATTTTCTTAGGTCCTTGCACGTTCTCTCTTCTAGATCCCCTTTTGATGGAAGGTGGTGACCCATGTATCCCAGTCTGGCCTCAGACTTGGGACTTGCTATGTAGTTGAGAGTGATCTTGGATCTGTGATCCTCCTGCTTCAGCTTCCCAAAAGCTGGGATTGGGGATTACAGATAGGAACTACCATGCCTGGTTCTCTGTGGTACTGTGGATTGAACCCAGGGCTTCAAGAAGACTGGACAAACAAACTGACATCTCCAGCCAACACACACACACACACACACACACACACACACACACACACACATGCTCGAAACCAGCTAGGCATGTGGTTCTCAGGAACTTTATTTACCCTTTACCCTATTCACAAACAGCTGCTAAAGTACTGAGCCTCTGCTTGCCAGGCATTGAGTTAATCCATTGATAGACATCCTGATTATCTGTGTACTTCCCTCTGAATGCCAGATAAGGAAGAAGGTGTAGAGGTTGTGAGTATTGCAAGGTCACTTAGAGGGCAGAGGCAGCAGTATTCAGCCTCTATGCTCTTGCTGTGGAGGCAGGACAAAGCAGTTCTAGTATTTGTTGATCACATATGAGTGAAGTTTCCTGAATTGGATTCCAGGGTGGGGAGGGTACATGTTAATTATCTCATTGTGTGGGTTACTTTTCTCATTGCTGTAACAGAAGGACGACTAGTCACTAACACGAATACAGAGGAAGCAGGGACGAGTGTACACACTGGGCCCTCTTACCCAGTTTTCTGGTTTGCTTTAATATGAGGTTTGGGCATCCAACCTCCGTGAAGGGTGGGTCTTAAACGTCTCTGACACCCTCCACACACACATACACACCTGAAAGTTTGTCTCCTAGTGGTTCTAAGTCTAGACAAGTTGGCAAAATAAGTGACACCTGCCACCTTTTGGAGGACAAAACAGGAGCCTCCAGTCTCTCTTCGTGTTTCCTCTCTACCTGCTATAGTTTGGGTCTTAAATGACCCTCACAGGCAAATACGCTGAAGGTCTGGCCTACTTATTCTTCTACTGGTAGGTGATGGGACCTTTAAGATGTGGGGCTGTGTGGGAAGAACGTAAGTCATTAGGGGCGTGCTCTTGAAAGGCACGTTGTGACCCCTTTGGTTTCTGACAGCATAAGGTGAACAGGTTCCTCTTCTGCTTGTCCCTTCTGTGCGAGGCTGCCTAAAGCAGTGGGGCCATGCTTTCATGGAACTGAAGTCTCAGAAACCGTGCTCCAAAATAAACCTGCCCCATAAGTTCATTTTCTCCTAGTTTTTGTTTGGTTTTGGTCTTGGTGGCAAAAGCTGGCATACTAGCACACTCTGTGCATCCTAGTGAGTTAAGAACCCAGAAAGGATTATGACCCTAGCATATGCCCAGTCATCCTGTTCCAGAATTTTGGTCCCTGTATATTTGCCTGCCTGCCACATTCTGGGTCTTCTGCACTCCCAACTGAACTGTCTTTTAAATTCAGCTCAAGTTCTTTTCTAGCCTGCCTTGAACTTGTGTTATTTTGTACTTTATACATTGTTCCTGTATGTAAAGTGTGTTTAGCCTCTTCAGCTAAATGTTTACCTCCTACACTAACGCTGCTATAACCAGAGTTCTAGTAGCACAGAGAAAGCGCAATTACAGACACTGGAATTCAAACAAGGACAGCAGTCCAGGCACGTTAACTGCAGATTCTAAGACCATTTATTTAGTTGGAATTAAGGATAGATTATTACCTACCTCAGAAATCTGAGCACCAAGGAAAATAGTAGTTGGATGTGGACAATTCCAACAGTTTCTGGGACTAGGAAGAGACACATGCAGGAGGTGGAAGGATTCACCCTAGAGAACAAGTTGAATTGTGGGGTCAAAGCAGAATCTGTAGCCAAACTGAAGGGGACCTTAAATGCCTCCCAGAAGCTCCCAAGTTGAAAGCTTGGTTTTCAGATGATGGCACTCTTTGGAGGCGGAGCCTAATGTGAGGCATTTAGGCCATTGGGGGCATTGAGGGCATCCTGGGATCTCTGCACCTTCCTGTCACCCTTCGATTCCTGTTTGCTGTAAGAATAGTAGCTGTCTCCTCTGCAGACTCCCAACTGTGATGTTCCATCTCACCATAGACTCCAAAGAATAGAGCCAACCAACCACGGTCTGAAAGTCCCGAAAGGTGAGCCAACAATTCCTCCTCATAAGTTGCTCATCTCAGCTACTTTAGCACAGTGGTAAAACCCTAATGCCTGGTAACTGCCGAGTGTTCAAAACCAAGCAGGGCCTGAGGAGATGGCGTGTCTGTAGTCTACCGTGCAAATACGAAGACCTGAGTTCGGATCCATATCACTCGCGGATTCTGTAACAGAGCACTGGGAAAACAGGAGAATCACTAGGGGGCTTATTGGCTAACCAGCCTATCTAATCAATGAGCTCTCAAACCCACACACAAATATGAACATGTATATATACCACAGACAGAATGAACAAAGGAAAAAGCAAAATATGTAACATACCATTCCTATTTTCTTTAATATTTATAATTATTTTTTTTAAATGACTTCATGTTTTCCTGTGGAAAAGTTGTAGTTAGCTTTGACATTTGATTACGAACCAGCTTCAAGCCAGATGAGAGCTATTCCAGCACTAAGGAAGCTAAGGCAGGAGGAGTGCCAGGAGTTTGGGGCTGCCTGGTCTATACGGTGGATTCTAGACCAGCCTGGGCTATACTGTGAGGTCCTGTATTAAAGCAAAGCAATAAATAAATAAAGATCAATCTTGGTGGCCACAGGTTCTGTCCCTAAGTGGAGCCGGGTGTGGGGTCCTGTAGCTAAGGATCCTCTCTGCGAGGCCCAGGCCTCCACCCGAAGGAAAGCTTGGTTGCTCAGTGGGCAATGTGACCCATGGTGGCAAAGACTAGGTTGAAGGTGAGGTGTCTGGAGCAGAGACCATTAGCTCGGGTTGTCTGAGGCCAGGCCGCCATCCTGGTGGCCACTTCCCAGTTCAGGCTTGCCTGAGTCTTTAGTCCATCACAACTCTGCCCTGGCTCTGGGACATCCAGGGTGGTTCCCAGTTTCTCCCAACCTGGGACACCAGGTTCCTGAGGCATGAAGAAGTGTAGATCCTCCTTTCCCCAGCAAGCTGGCCACACTCCTCCCGGGAGGTCTCTCCCTCTCCCTAGTCTCCTCTGTCCCCTCTCTAGGCTACCCCTTGATGGATTCCAGCCCCAAGTCTGGCCACAGAGCACCTCATTCAATTATCTCCCTGCTGTCAGATCACTGCACAGTCCCCAGATTGCTTCTGCCAGTCTGCAAATGCCCTGACTTTTTCCAGTGTCATCCACAGCCCCTTTGGTCTCCTTTAATGCAAAGATGAGTCTGAGTTGGTTTCATAGGCCTTTGGTGTTGGAAGTTGCTGGCCAGGCATTCCTCTTTTGGCAGAGGGGCAGTGAGCTCTCACTGAGATCTGGGTGACCCATGTCATATTCGGCATACCAGAGTAGGGAAGAGAGAGCAGGACAGGGCATCGGTGACTTATACAAAAGCTGCCGGAAACCATCCAAGACGTTCAACATTTCCTTCCTGCTGGGAAATCAAAATAACTTTCCTACTGTTGACACTTTTTAGGCTCCCCTGAGGACCTTTCTAAATGTTTCTTCTTTCAAAGAAACGGTTGGATGACAAAATACACTTGCAATCAAGAAACTTTGGGGTAGCACTGTGGTTACATTTAATCGATTAACTTGGAAAAGGACCCAGACACCTGTTTACATGTGTGAACCCAAAATCCAGCTTCTTTTTCTCGTGGAGTTTTCTTTCTGGGATTGATCCTGGTTACTGACTTTTAGAAGTCCATGGTGTGAAGTTCTGAGTTCATACCGTTTTCTGCTAACTCCATGGACCATTCCGGAAGATCGTGAACCTGGAAAGAGTGCCTGTCTTTGTTTTATGGGGCAGCAGCCTGGAAAACTTCAAGACCAAAGAAAGTCTGGTCCCCAATCCCATTTTTTTTTTTTTAAATCAGATGACCACAGAAGAAGGACTCATGGAGGTGTGAGAGCCCACATGTGATGTGTTTGTGAAACACGGGTTTCAAATTCAATAGGTAGTTAAGAATAACCCTGAATTTCTGATCCTCTGTCTTGCGGGCTTGCTGAACGCTGCATGTGTGCCACACCCAGTTGAGGGTACTGACTGAGAGCTCCCAGCATGCTAGACAAGCACTCTACCCTCGGAGCCACATCGCCAGCCTTCAAGGACTTCCCAGATCCTATTCCTTCCTTTGCAATTTGTAGGCAGCAGTAATGTCCTGTCTGCTTGGGATGTTACTGGACTGAGAACAATGCCCCGTGCCTTTCTTTTCCTGCTGGCACTTCCAGGTTTCAGAGCCTTTCCCAAGCCATCAGAGGCCCTAGATGTTAGGGGAGTGAGGGCTGGTGTGTGCTAAGTGCCTTCCTCAAGCCCTGAATTTCTGCTCATTTCTGCTCAGAGTATGGCTTGCTCCTGATGGGTCTTCAGCTTAATTGGCATTAAAGTTTTATGTTGTGGTGTGAGAATCTGTAATGTACTCAAGAAGGCTTGACAGTCATCGTGGAGGTTTGGGAGGGAAGCGATTGGATCCTGACCAATGGATTCATGGTTGACTCTCAGGAGGTGGTGGAGATTAGGGGAGATGGGGCCTGATTAGAAGGAGGAGGAGGGGGTTCTGGAAAGTACCCCAGAAGGGAGCATCTTGTCCCTAGCCTCTTCCTCTCTTTCCTTTTCCACACCCCGCTGTGCTGTGCTCTCTACTTCAGAGGCTGATCAAGGACTGAATTCTGAAACTATGAGAGAAAAATCTGTCTTTTATCCATTGGGTTGCTTTTCTCAAGAATTTTTTGTTGGGGAGGGGAATCTCAGGAACAAAAAGTGATAAATATATAGAGAGTAAATTGGCTCATCCCACAGAGTTCCACAAGTTAACTTTTTTGTGTGTGCATATGTATGAAGTATATTCACATTTATTTCTCTTTATGTTTGCACATGTGTGTGCATGTGGAGGCTGGGGACTGACTCTGAATCTCCTCTATCACTCTCTACCTCATATGTGGAGCTCAGGCAAGGTATCTTCCTGGTATCCAGAGCTTGCTGATTTGGCTAGTCTAGCCAGCCATCTTTCTGAGGATCCGAGGTTCCCATCTCTCAGTGGGCTGAGGACCATAGGAGACCTGCCACATTTACTCAGCTTTTACAGGGTTCTAGGAATTCAAACTCAGATCCTCACCTTGTGTGGCAAATACCTTGCTGGCTAGTCATTTCCCCCAAGATTTTATGTTTTCAGAGGAAGAAAGTAGGCCATAGACAGTCTAAACAGAGAACACAGCATTTTAGGGGAGCCGTTTGTAAGAGAACAGTTGCCCCAGTTGTTCTTGGGCGTTGTTGGTTTGGTTTCTGGACAACTGTGAGGCTGAGTTTACAGCAGACATTAAGCTATTGGGAATCTTTACTAAAAGTATAAGGTATTTGTGGCACATTGACTTCTATGAGAAGGGGAGGTGCCCACACAGTGTCAGGAGGTTAGTCAGACATCCTGCAGTGTGAGTCAGTTGCCTACCAAATGTCTCTGCATCGTCTTCAATTGCAGTGTTCCGTTCCTAGCGACACTCCGGTGTGCTATCCCTGGATCTATGGTGATGCTGAGATACAATATTACTAATCTGTTAAACAAACAAACAAACAAAAAACTGGTTCAAAGTGGATGTGCGCTGACCATTCCATCACTACTTAAGAGTTCCGGGTCTCTGGTGGACAGCAGTTTTTTATAGCCTAAGTAGTTTTACCATGGAAACCATTCTTTCTTTGCTTTATTTTATTTTATTTTTGCAGTGTTAGGAATCTAACATAAGGCCTTTTTTCATGTACTTTTTGGTGGTTGGTTATTTGGTGTGGAAAGAATATTCCCTACTTATGCTCTTTTGATTTCTAATCTTATATGCTTTATCAAAATTTATAATTGTAAGATTATATTTTGTAGTTAAAAAGACCTATAACTTGTTTAAAACAAAACAAAACAAAAAATAAAAGGGCTAAAGAGAGGGTTCACAGGTTAAGAGCATTTGCTGGTCTTGTGGAGGACCTGAGTTTAGTTCTCAACTCCCACAGAGTAGCTAACAACTTTCTATATCCCCAAAACTAAGGCAGCTGACACCCTCTTCCATTCCCATAGAATCCATACATGTGCATGGAAGCAAAGACTAGCACATGATAAATCTCTGAAAGAACGAAGAAGGAGGGCAGGAAAGAAAAGCAGAGCAAACCCCAAGTTCAGATGACATACTTGTGGTTTGAGTCTTCTGTAATATTTGTCAAGACTTCAGGCACATCTTTAAAATATTTTTATTTCTTGAGAATTTCATACATGCGTTGTGCTTGATACTTTTTCTTAATTGAAAAAGTAGGTCTTTATCCTATTAGTATAAGCATCAAACAAAGAAAAACTTTGAAAAATTGATTGTGAATTATCTTATTTTTTTTTGTTCCAAGGTTTGGAAGAATGATGTTTTACTCTAATAAAATTAAGTTCTTATATTTAATTTGAATAATCAAAAGAATTTTCAATTGATAAAGAAAATGACAGTTTCTTTTTCTTTTTTATTTAAAGACAATATATGTCTTTATTAGCTGGTTGATGACTACATTGGGTATTCGGAATTTCAGTGTGTGCTGGATCAACTTTACTCAAGCTAACATTATCTGAGAGAAGGGAACCACAATTTAAAAAATAATGCTTCCACAAGATTGGGCTGTAGGCAAGCCTATAGGTCATTTTCTTAATTAGTGATTGATCAGCGAGGGCTCAGTTCTTTGTGGGTGGGGCAACCTCTGCACGGATGGCCTTGGGTTCTATAAGAAACCAGGCTGAGCAAGTCATGATGAGAAAGTAAATAAGCAACACCCTTCCCTGACCTCTGTATCGGCTCCTGCCCCCAGATTTCTGTCCTTGTTTTCTTCAGTGATGGACTACAATGTGGAAGTTTAAGCCAAATAAACCCTTTTCTCTTCAACCTGCATTTGGTTATGGTGTTTCATGCCAGCAAAACCCCAAGACATGCATCTAATGAATTTTGATTACATTCATCTCCATTTTCTCTCCACCTCTCCCCAGCCCTCCTCCTCATGTTTCCTTTCCATCTCCGAGTCCTCTGTTTTGTTCCGCTATATATATATGCAATCCATCGAGTCCTATTATTGCATGGGTGTGGTGTCATCCACTGGAGCATGCTCACCCTGTCAGGGACCAGACCCTAAAGAAAACTGATTCTTGGTCTCTGTCAGTCATTCCTTAGCTAGGGGTGGGGTCTCATGTGCTGAAGTATTGACTGTCTTGATTTCATGCAGGCATTGAAAGCTGAGTTTATGATTGTGCCAGTTGCCCACTTTCACACCAGTCCCCCGCCATCTGCCTCCTTTTACAGAGAAACATGGTGTCTCTTGCCTAATCACTGTAAGAATGACTGATGTATGTATGCACAGAGACTGTAAACAGTAGTACAAATAACTGTTGGCTGTGTTTTAAATTGAGCCATTCTTTTTTTCCTGTTGTGATTTGAAGTCGTATAGACCTTGAGTGTTGGACACACCTATTTCAGGAATTTCCCTCTCATTTCTGTTTTGTAGATTGTAACTTTCTTCGCTTTTTTCTGCTCACATCCGATTAATGAAGTCTTCCAGTGATTGTAGTTACAAATTACTCTCCCATTCTAGGATGTTAAACATTATTTTTAAATTCTTTCCTCCCTTTTCCTAGACATTCCTACCCCATGCTCAGGTGTGGAATCAGGTCCTAGCACATGCTTGGCAAGGAAATCCCCAGCCTCTAGGTTTCCTTTAGACAGAAGCATGCTATAGTTAACTCACGCTGTCCTTGAACTCTTACGGGGCCCAAGCTGACCAATTTACTGATCCATTCCTCTAACTATAATGAGATTATAGTAGGTATGAGCCAACAAGCAAGCTCACTGGGATATTCCTAATCGTTCTGTACAAAAACATTCTCTCTAATTAGGGTAATTAGTATCATTATTCTTTCTTTGGTGCCATACTCCCTCTGTCTGGTACTATAGCCATCTTTTCCTTTGGTTTCCAAGGTATTCTTGGCAGGGAAAGATAGATTAAGGAGGCACAAATAGCTTTGGGTTGCCTTGGCTTCCCAGAAGTGCCAACTATCACTTTCACGGTTCATTGGCCTGAACTAGTCACATGGGACCAATACACTCATCAAGGAGGCTGAGGAGCTTAGGGGAGCATGGCGGGACGTTTTATTGAGCACTGCTTGTCTGTGCTTCACAGTGAGGAAGTAACCTGGTCTTTCTGAGTTGTCTCAGCACCCTTTTACTTTTGACTATAATTTAAGAGTTAAAAGTTTAGACAATAAAATAACATTCATCTGCCCCAAGCCCCAGCAAATGTGAGGGCTGTCATATTGGCTCCATCTGCTTATTTTTTTATAACAGCTCAAATGGAGCTACAATTTACATAACACACATCTTCCCTTTTGAAGGGAAGATTGAGTCGATTTTAGTGTATTCACAGAGTTGTGCAACCATTACTAATATGTAATGTTAGATCATTTTTATGGCCTCAAAATGCCCATACACATAAAATAGGATTAAGTATTTTGAGAAAGTGCCAGACTATTTTCCACAGAGTCTTGTAGTTGGGAGGGATGTTCTAACAGATACCTGCCATATCTAGTTGGTTTGCAATGCTGAAGTCGTCCATTTCCTTATGATCTGGTAGTAACAAGAGCCCAGTGGACAGTTTATTGCTGGGTCTTCGTTTTTATTCAGTCAAACTTAATCTATTTGGTGTTTTATGTTTGTATAGTTGAAGCTTCCTAAGAAATTGCTCCTTTCACTATAAAAAGCCCCTCTTTCTCGGTGCTACTTTTTGTTCAGTGCTAGGGGTCAAACTAGAGACTTCTACATGATAGACAATTGCTCTACTACTGGGCTACACCCTATTCCTTTTTCTTAATGTAAAGTGCTTTGTCTAATATCTATACCACTAATTTGTGCTGCTCTGGTCACTGTTTGAACTATCATAATTTCTTCTAAAATAGATAAACCTGTTTGTGTCTTTCAACTTAATGTATGTTTCTCTACTAAAGTGTTATATATTTAAATCAATGCCTCTTTAGAATCTAATAAAATTTATGAGGTAGAACGTTGATTCTTTTCTCCTAGCAGGCCACCCCATACAAATTGAAAAGACCAATCTTCATTGATTCGAGAACATCAGTTTTATGGTATTTATCTGGGTCATTTTAGATGACTTATTCTGTTATAACTTGTGTGAATGGTTTAGTTATCAGCAGACTTATAGTTATTTTTTCAGTTTGTTTATTTCATCAATATTATCTTACTTTCCAAGAATGATCTTTTTTATTGAAAATAGGTTTGTTTTCATACAATGTATTCTGATTACTTTTCATTGCTCTACTCCCCTACAAGCCGGATCTACTTGCTTTCTGTCTTTCATTAGAAAGCAAATAAGAATCGAGGGCAAAATACAAAATACAAATCGAGCAAAAATACAATGAGGTAAAATAAAAACAAACACATTGAGATAGGGAAAAACGACAAAGAGAAAGGAAATGACCCTCCCCCACCCCCAGAAGCCCAGGAAACACTCGAGAATTGCATAAAAACCCCAAACCGGACAGCAGACCATTTGGAGGGCTTTGGTGGAGATTCTCTTCTTAGGACTGAGTGTTCCAGCCTCTCATTCTCTGCACATTGCATGCAGGACACTGTTGTGGGTCGGAGGTTTTATAACTGGGTTGCTTTTACCTTTCTCCTTTGGTAGCACGCAGAGTACCATCCAGAACCCAAACCACTAGCCAATGGAGATAAAAGCTCTATGTAGGCACCAGCTCAGCTTCTTTGTGTCCAGTGCATTGTGTTGGGTTTTCAGCAATGGGGTCTTGTCAGCTTATCAAGAGCAATTCCCAGCCTTTGCAATAGCCTGGGTTGTTTGGAAGTTCCCATGGGACCCCCTTTGACCAATTAGATGCAATCCATTCCTGGTTCTGAAGCTTCATTTGGCAATGAGAGGCGTCCAGCTGGGGCTCTGCCTCCTGTTACTTGGCGACTTCATTTAGACGGCCTTCACATATGTATCTATTTCAGAAAGCATCTACTGTGTTAGATTTCCACATGACCCTTCAAATAGCCCTTAATTTTAGATTTCCATCTTCATATTACCTTCTTCATCCCCTTTCTCCCTGTTTGATTCTACTCCAGTATTCCCCATCCATTCATAACTAATTTTATTTGCCTTCTCTAGGGATATCTGTCCCTTCCTCCAGACCATTCCTCTATACCTAACCTCCGTGGTTCTACAGATTGTAGCTTGCTTATCTTTGATTAACAGCTAACACACTCACATAAGCAAATATATACCATGTTTGCATTTCTGGGCCCAGGGTTACCTCCCTCAGAATGATTTTTTTCCAGTTCCATCAATTTACCCATGCATTTCATTATTTCATTTCTGTTAGTGGTTGAGTAATATTCCATTGCGTAAATATATCACTTTTTCTTTTTCCATCCATCCATTGATGAACATCTAGGTTGTTCCAATTTTTGGCTATGATAAATAGAGCATCAATGAACATGATCAAGCAAGTTTCTCTGTGTAAGATGAAGCATCCTTTGAATATATGCCCAAGGTGGTATATAGCTGGATTTTGAGGTAGATCGAGTCTCATCTTCTTGAGAAACCACCATACTTATTTTCATAATGAGTGTACAAGTTTGCACTTCCACACACAGTGTCTGAGTGTTCCTTACTCCATATTCTTGCCAGCATGATTTATTTTATTAATTTTGGTCATTCTGTCCAGTGTAAGATGAAATCTCAAAGTTAATTTGATTTGTATTTCCTGATAGCTAAGGATGTTGGAGTATTTCTCAGCCATTTGAGTTCCTTCTTTTGAAAATTCTGTTGAACTGTGCTTCTCCTTTAGATGTTTTGTGTACTATTGTTCTTTCTAGGAAACCCCATTGTGGTTTTTATTGTTTCTATGTGCCCTTTTACCAATAAAAGATGGTCTATGAAAAAAAAAAAAACTTTAAATTTTTTCAAATTAAAAAAAAAAAAAGAAAATTCTGTTGAGAGCTATACTCCACTTTAAAAAATTGGATTATTTGGCTTCTTAATATCTAATTTTGAGTTCTTTATATATTTTAGATGTGAGCCCTTTATCAGATGTATAGATAATAATATTTTCTCTTTCTATGGTCTGCCACTTTGTCTAAATGTTGATGCCCTTTGCTCTGCAGAAGTTTTTCAGTTTTCACAAGGTCTACCTGTGCTAACAGCGTTCTTCTGTTCAGAAAGTCTTCTCCTGTGCCAATGGGTTCAACACTATTCTCCTTGTCATCTTCTACCAGAATAAGTGTATCTGATATTATGTTGACATCTTTGATTCATTTGCAGTTAAGTTTTGTGCAGGGTGACAAGTATGAATATATTTTCATTCTTCTACATACAATCACCCAGTTTGACCAGCAGCATTGTTGAATATGTTGTCCCCCCCCCCCAGAATATATATTTATTATGAGGTGTCCATAGGTGTATGAATTTATGTCTGGATCCCCAGTTCAATTCCATTAATCAGTGGATCTATTTTTGTGCCAATACCATGCTGTTTTTAATATTATAGGTCTGTAGTAAAATTTGAGATTGGTCATGGTGAAACCTCCAGAAGTTCTCTTATCATTCATTATTGATTTAGTTATTCTGGGTTTTGGTCTGTGTTTTTATATGAAGCTGAAAAGTGTGAAGATCTGTAAAGAATTGTGTTGAATTTTTGATTAGGTTTGCAATGAATCTGTAGATTTCTTTTTGTAGGATTGCCATTTTTACTATATTAATCCTACTGATCCACGAGCACAGAAGAACTTTCTTAGCTTCTTAGATTTCCTCCTTCGACGTCTTAAAAATTTTAATTATACAAGTCTCTCAATTGCTTGGCTAGTGTTACTCCAAGTAACACAAGTAACTAGTGTTGTGGTTTTTTTTTTTGAGGCTATTATGAAGGGTGTTGTATCATCTGTATATAGGAAGGCTACTGATTTTTGTGAGTTAATTTTGTATTCAGCTACTTTGCTGAAAGTGTTTATCAGCTGTAGAAGTTTCCCAGTGAACTTTTCATGGTCACATACATATACTATCATAGTATTTACAAATAAAGATAGTATGATGTCTCCCTTCTTAATTTATATCCCCATGATTGTCTTCAGTTGTCTTATTGAGCTACTAGTTAAGGCTTAAAGCACTGTATTGAATAAATATGGAAAGTATGGACCACCTTGACTTGTTCCTGATTTTACTAGAATTTCTTGGAGTTTCTCTCCATTTAAGTTGATGTTGGCTATGGGCTTGCTGTAAACCGCTTATATTATATTGAGGTATACTATCACCTATCTCTAAAGGACTTTTCTCCTGAATGAGTATTAGATTTTTGTCAAAAGCCTTTTCTGCATCTAATGAGATGATTATGTTGTTTTTTCTTTTAGTTTATTTATATTATGGATTGCAGTTGTTGGGATAAAGCTTACTTGACCATGGTGGATGAGGTTTTTGATGTGTCCTTGTGTCTAGTTTTTAAGCATTTTTATTGCAATTTTTTTTTGCATTTATGTTTGTTAAGGAAACTGGTCTGTAATTCTGATTGTCAGTCTTTGTGTAGTTTAGGTGTCAGAGTCACTGGAGTTTCACAAAATGAATGAAACAATGTTTCCTCTGTTTCCATTTTGTGGAAAAATTTGAGGAGTATTGGCATTGATTCTTCTTTGAAAGTCTGGTAGAATTCTGTGCTAAAGCCATCTGGCCCTGAGTTGTTTTGGGGAGGGGCACTTTTAATGGCTGCTTCTATTTCAGTAGGAGTTATAGGTTTGTTAAAATTATCTAATCTTGGTTTTACTTTGGTAAGGGATATATATTTAGAAAACTATCCATTTCTTTTAGATTTTCCAGTTTGGTGAATTTTAAGTTTTTAAATATGTCCTCATGATTCTCTAGATTTCCTCCATGTCTTCTTACATTACCCCTTTCACCTCTACATTTGTTAATTTGCATCTTCCTTCTTCTGTTAGTTAATTTGGCTAAGGACTTGTCAATCTTAGTGATCTCTCTCAGAGCACCAACTCTTTGTTTCATAGATTCTTTGTATGGTTTTTGTTTCTTTATCTGTTTCTACTTTATTGAGTTCAGCCTGTTTTGTTATTTCTTGCCATCTACTTCTTTTTCGTGTTATTTTCTTTTTTTTGTTCTAGAGCTTTCAGGTATGCTGTTGTTACTAGTATGAGATATGCCTTCTCCCCCTTTTTAAAAGGTAGACAGTGCTATGAACTTGCCTTTTAGAACCACCTTTAATTTATTTCATTCCATACATGTGGGTATGTTGTGTATTCATTTTCTTTAAATTCTAAATTAATTCTAAGTTAAATTGCTAAATTTGTCTTGGCTGCTTTTCATTTGGTGTAGTTAGTTATTTGGTTTTCATGAGTTTGTGAGCTTTCTGCTGTGTCTATTGCTGGTGTGCAATAGAATCTGTGGTGGTCAGAATGCAGGGCGTTATTTCATTTCTGTTCTGTCAGCTGAGATTTTTTTTTTTGTGTCCCAGTATGTGGTCAGTTTTGGAGAAAGTTCTATGAATCACTAAAAAAGAAAGGTATATTCTTTTGGGCTTGAGTGAAATATTCTGTAAATATCTGTTAGGTCCATTTGGTTTATGGGAAATTTAGCTCCAGTATTTCTCCTTTTAGATTTCCTTTGCCTATTGGCAAGGGTTGGGTATTGAATTCACCACTCTCACTCTGTGAGGGTCAGTATATGATTTAAGTTATAGTAGCGTTTATTCTTGATGGTAATGTGTATTTCTTGAATGCAGCAGAAGAATGGATTCTGTTTTTATATCCATTCTGGCCATCTGTGGCTTTTAATTGAAGTATTGAGACCACTGATATTGAAAATTATCAATGAGTGTTAATTCATATTATTTTGTTCTTGTAGTGTGGTGTGTCATCTTCTTTCCCCCCTCTTTGATTTTCTGTTCTGGAATTATTAATTCCGTGTGTTTTCTTGTGTATGGCTAATCTCTTCAGGTTGATGATTTCCTTCTAGCACCTTCTATAGGGCTAGATCTGCAGATACATATTGCTTAAATTTTATTGTGAAATGCCTTCTTTCTCCATCTATAGTGATTGAAAGTTTTGCTAGGTATAGTATTTTGGGCTGGCATCTGCAGTTTCTTAAAAGTTTGTAGAACATCTGTTCAGGCCCTTCTTTTTAGAGTCTCCATTGAAAAGTCAGGTGTTACTCTAATAAGTCTGCTTTTGTATGTGACTTGGTATTTTTCTCTTGAACCTCCTATATGTTTAGTGTTTTAATAATTTTGTGCTAAGGGGACTTTCTTTTCTTATCCTATCTCTTTGATATTCTGTATACTGCTTATACTTTGATCAGCATTTCTGTCTTTAGGTTGGGTAAATTTTCTTCTATGATTTTATTGAAAATATTTTCTGTGCTTTTGACCTGGATTTCTCCTCCTCTATTCCTATTATTTCATCTTTTCACAGTGTCCCAGATTTCCAGGATGTTTCATGTCTAGAATTCTTTATATTTTTACATTTTTTGAGCAAGGTATTTATTTCTTCTGTCTTTAATGACTGAGATTATTTCTTTTATCTCTTGTGTTCTATTGGCGAGACTCAGCTCTGAGGTTTTGTTCCAGTTCTTAAAATTTTTTACTTCCATTTTTCTCTTAGTTTGGGTTCTATTGATTTTATTTCTATTTTCAGGTTTTGAACTTATTTTTTCATATTTAAGGACTTATACAATATTCATAATGGCTATTTTAAGGCCTGTGTTATGGTGCTTCAGCTATATTGCATTTCTCAGGGCCTACTGTAGTAGAGTTGCTGGGACCCACAGGGATACATTGTTTTGGCTGTTACTGTATGTTGACACTGGTGCCTAGGCATCTGGTTTGGGATGATTGTAATTCTAGGTGCTGTTGTCTGGAAGAATCTTCAAAGATATAACTTAATGAACTGGCAAACAAATGTTTTCTGGCTTTTGGAAGCCATTTAAAAGCACCTGTGAGAAGCCCTGATTTGCAGTCAGGTTGGACAGGGTTTTTACAGGTAACCTGACTAGTGTCAGATGTGGTGGGCAGGGCAGTCTTGTAGGACTGAGTCTTTCAGTTCATAGAGTGACAAAATAACTCTGGGTAGATTGTGTTAGAATTGAATGGAATTAAAGAGCACCTTTGGTTGAAGAATTTGTTGCTATGGGAAAACTTCCCACACAATTGGTGTCAGGAGTGTTGTGTGGGTAAAGGAAAACAGGGCTTATTTCCCTTATTTTATTTCATATTCCTCTTTCATGATCTAAGTTTTTTTTATATTATTTGGCATAACTGTTTTTAGTGTTTGAAAGACCTTAGAAGCCAGCTAGGAATCCTATTTAAGTTTTGAGACTGATTATATGCAGGCACACTTCTTGGGGGCTACAAATCTAATGGCGAGCCAATGAAAACAGCTCTCTGCTCCCACAAGAATGTGTGTTGTGGTACATATATAAACAGATCTTCTTATTCCCAACTTGGCAATCACCTCAATGTCTTCTGAGATGTTTGATATGACCTTCCTTAAGATATGTCTGGGTTTATGTTTTCCACAAACCACAGCCAGAATCAAGGATTTGAATGCCAGTTAGTTTATTTGGAGAGGGGGTGGGAGGGAGTGGCGAGGAAGCCAGTAACAAAGTGTTAATGATGAGGCTTCAGCAAGGGGACAGAGCTTCTTCATGCTTGTCATCTTAGTCATTCCACAGAAACACTGTGAAACAACCCACTGAGCAACAAGGAAACCGAGAACTTCTTGTTCCTTCTTTGTTGGGGATTATTTCTAGGAATGTCAACTCCCTGACACTTCTGGGCTCTTCTTAGGACCATTTGTGCTTTCGAAAGTGGAGAGCCTACTCAGGTTGAGGAGCGTGAGCGTGGAAGACAAAGCCCAGCATGGCAGGAGCTGCCTGGTGATGATGCTGGGCTGTGCGGAGGGCAAGCTGCCTAAGGATTTGATACTTCGGACTCCACCCATCTGGAACAGGAAGCACATTTATCCAGAGTAACAACAGAGGAGAAAATGGGGGAAAGTCTGTAGCTCATAGATCACGAGAGTCAATGGTATTTGATCACAATCAAGACTGCACACCCCATTCTGAATTATGAACAAACCAAGTGAAAAAATTAATGATGCCTTTTCCCTTCCTTCCTTCCTTCCTTCCTTCCTTCCTTCCTTCCTTCCTTCCTTCCTTCCTTCCTTCCTTTGTATTTTGGTCATTTACCCTAAAATGACTCAAATGTGATTTTTTTTCTTTTTTTAAGGAGGAGGAGGAGGAGGAGGAGGAGGAAAGGGGTGAGGAGCTGCCAGAGGGTAGACCAGGAGGGGAAATCATGACTGGACTGTAAAAATAGATTAAAGATAATTTAAAAAAGATTTTCCAAAGTTGTAAAGTTTAATTTTCAACTCATTTTAGTATGTTTGAAAGTGAAGATTGTGGCACTAACAGTGAAAAGTGGTTTTGATGATAACATGAGAGGAAGACAGAGAAACAAGCCGGAGACAGTGACACATTGCTGTAAACCTAGCCTGTCAGAGGCTGAGGCATAGACCACTAGGTCAGCTTGGGAAACAGAGCTATATCCTATCCTAAAAATGACGGAGGAAGGAAGGAACAAACAAAGAAGCAAAGAACGGAAATAAGGAAGGACTTGGTTGCTTATCTCCTCTCTGAGCCGGGGGACCTTCTGGTTTCCCCAGAGAAGCTACCGAGGCTCTGGGAAGCTGGAGGCTCCAGGTGTGTGCCTCTGGAAAGGCTGATCAGCACCTGAAGTGTCCCTTGTTGCTTCCGCTGGAACTGATATTTTTAGTTCTATGCTTTTTCTTGTTAGTGACAAACTATTGTTAGAACAGCGCATTTATTTTTAATGTGGGCTGGTACATCTTTTTTAATGTGCCTAGAGGAGGTGAGTACTTTTTTGTGTGTGTGTGTCAATCATGTGTAAGCAAAATACCCAGTGGGAGAAAGAATTTATTCTGGCCAAGCAAGAAATGAAGGGAAGACAGACCTGGAGGGAAAGCTTGTGACTTCTTAAGAAGCAAAACTCAGCATGATACCCAAATATCCCTCCCCATCCTACTTTATTTCTGAACTCTCCAGTGGTTACTTCTAACGCGCTCACATACACACACACACACACACACACACACACACACACACACACAAATGGATTCCCCTGATATCCCACATTTCTTTCCTGAATGTGAACCATTATAAACTTACATTTTTAGTTGGTACACAAACACCAGTTCTTTGGGCTTCAGCAGAGTTTTTTCTCCAACCTACTATTAGTCGGGAGGCCCTTCTCCATTTGGAGGTGAAGCTGTACGTGTGCCACACTAGCAGTTTTGCAAGCCCATCCAACACTCATTTTTCTAAGCAAACTGGGAAAGGAAGAGGTGACATGACCAAAACTATGCCATTGTTCTCAGAGTTTCTAAGGTCGGAGCCATTCGGTGCTGTTCAGCCTACGGCTCACATCTCAGTCAGAAATTGTCAAGGACAATTGTTAAGGACATCTGGGCAAAGCAACCGGACATTCTGAGTCTTGGTTTGATTGAGGCCCATGTCAGAATTAATGAAAGGAGCCAACTGGCCCCAATTTGTAATGTGGGAGTCTGCAGTCTAGTCCTGATCTAGAGCTGCTGATGAGTGGCAGGTCCCACAGTGCAAAGGGGGACAGAGATCCCCCAAAACTTCAGCCAAAGGAGAAAGGTGCGAAAGGAGCCTCTGAGGGTGCTTGATCTGCCATCTCTGTGTTTGAAAACAAAACGAAACCAAACAAAACAAAAGAAGGCTTAACAGTTTGTAGAAAGGCAATGACAGAGTCACCCTCTGGAATAACTTTCTTGAGATGGGGGGATCTAGGCATGTGAAATAATGATTTGGAACATAGAGGTCATAATAGATTTGGATGTGATACAGCCTAACAATAGGGAGACATGAGGCTATGTGCCAGAGCTGGAACAAAAGGAAAGGAAAGCAAGAGAGGGGTCATCAGACTGTTCTTAGAGCTCGATGCATGTCTGCCAACAGCAGGGGTATGAATGCAAAGGGTCAGTAATAGCCTTTCTAAAGACTAATAGCAATCATGCTAAGAAACATGCTAAGAAACATGCTAAGGAAGAAATCAGGAAAACACTCCCATTCATGTTATTCTTAAACAAAAAAGAAATATAACTAACCAAGGTGGTGAAAGACTTCTACTACACCAGATTCTTGTTTCAGTATCTGCTTTGGGGAAATCTTAAACAAAGACAGTAGGTTCTAGTAGAGAATCATGAGAGCCAAGATGGTGAACTTCCACATGAGAGCCAAGATGGTGAACATCCATGCCTCAAGGCTCCTTTACAGGGGGACTTCAGTACCACTTTAGTAAAACCGTTTCCATATTTTTTTTAAAGGTTTCTTTTTTAATTGGATATTTTATGTATTTACATTTCAAATGTTATCCCCTTTCCTGGTTCCCTCCTTTCCCCTCCCCCTCTCCCTGTTTCTATGAGGATGCTCCCCACCCACCTTTTTCCACCTCACCACCCTGGCATTTCCCTATACTGGGGAAATGAGCCTTCACAGGACCAAAGGCTTCTCCTCCTATTGATGCCAGACAATGCCATCTTCTGCTACATATGTGGGTCCCTCCATGTGTACTCTCTTGTCACCAACCCTGCTCCCTTCAACCACAGAAGAGCCAGGGTAGGGAGGGATAGAGAAAACAAAGCTAATAGGGTGGAACCAAACATTCACCACGCTCTTGCCCCCTTTCATCAAGGTTCCATCCACGATCCAGAAGACAAAGCTATATTTAGTTCTAGATGCATTGCTCATATTGTTCATCCTGTTGGGCCCCTTGTTCACTGGGTGGCATCAGAGTGTAGCAATGCCACAGACCGCAGCCTCTGCTGATGGCCATGGCAATAAAAAGAGGGGACATTTAGGAAACATGGGGAAGGAAAGGAGAGCTCTCAACAGCTGGAAATCAAGAACTTCAGCACAATTAGCAACATTTCCTCTGAAGGTTTCTTATGTGTGGAAAATATTCTTAGAGATCTTTTCAAGTTAATAATGTTAAAATAACAACGAACCATGCTAATGCCCAAGTGTATGTGTATTTACCCCCTTTTCTAATATTTTTGAAGAATCTCACAGTACTTTTGTTTACAATAAAAACACTCTTTTCCATGAACCCAGTGATCTAGAACATCCTTATCAGCTATAGTTCTATCTAATATGCCTCAGCGAGGACCCCATGATCTCATTTAAATCTCAGTAACCCTTTGGAGATAGAAACTGATAGTCCACCAAAATCATGAGTCTGTCTGTCTAAACACACACACAGAAAGTTGCACCTCTCTCTTCAGAAGCTCACATACACACTCTTAACTCCCACACTTAAATTTATGTTAAAACCCTCTTTTAAGAAATTCCAATGCCTCTTTATACCGCTTTCTTCTGAAAGTCTTTTCTATGAAGTTAGGAATCCTGAGACCATCTGTGTCAACTCACTCCTCAGGCTGCAGCACAGAGCTGTGGCTTCAGCCCTGCAGCTACGGAGTTCACACTGTCTGAAAAAGAAAGCTGATCATCACTCTACATGTCCATAATACTAGAATAAAAAAAATCACCATTGGAGACTGTCTTGGAGGATGAAGGCAACTAACCCAAGGAAATGGTAGTCACTGACAGTTGGCTCTTCTCTCTCTCTCACACCATACATAGCAAGCTTCCTGAGGATAAAGACCACACAGGACTCGCACTTATTTCTCAAGTTCTTGGCAGAGTATCTGGGACAGAAACGGACATTTCAATGACATGTGAACGTGACATTTTTTAAAGCCTGCTTTCCAAGTTCTCTGACTACTGTTTGATACACCACCGAAGCCAACAAACAGCAAACTCTTGCTGTGACTGTGTTGGAGTATAAAGTATCAAAATGGACCTCTTCATATTGTCACTCAGCATTTTGGCTGGACAGTCACAGGTCACAGAAGACATGCTGACTATCGACTCAGCTGTTCCTTACCCCGTTCAAATTCATTTGAGGGTTTGCGTTTGCTCTTGTGTTTTCTTTTTTTCATTTTATTTCAGTTTTCCTTACTTTATTAAACCACATTCTGTTCTTTCAAGGACAAACATGCAGCCAAGGATGCTACAGTGAGAGAATTTCTCTCATTTGTATGAAAGAGATGCCACAATCTTCAGTGATGCTTCTGATCATCATTCTGGGCAGCCAGGAAATGTTCAGCCTCTAAAGCGACCCAAAACACAGCAAACTCCCATCTGAATCCTTTTAACACCACACTTGTGAAGGAGACATTGCTGGTGAAGCCGCCCACGGATCTCCAATCCTCATTGCAAGCCCCTGGATCCCTCAGCCCTCATGTGCCAAGCTTCTGCATCGTCTCTAATGGTACCATGACCATGTCCATGTTTGTGACCGTGCCCAGCAGCCATGTCTGACAGCAATCTGACCTCCCAGAACACTCACCATCCACCCTTCCCTGCTCTTGTGTTTTCAAAAAGGCTCTCTTTATGTTGTTCCTTAGGAGGGCCTTGAACTCACTGTTTATACCAGATTGACAACTTCCGTGCCTCAGTTTCCCAAGTGCTATGATTACAGATACATACTAGTATGCCTGGTTTCTCCACCCTGAGTGTATATTCAAAGCTACACATTTATGTATTTATTTTTAAAATTACCTTTATTTGTGTGTGTGTGTGTGTGTGTGTATGTTTGTGTGTGTGTGTGTGTGTGTGTTTGTGATGCCTGCTTTTATGTCTTTGCACCATGTGCATGCTGTGCCCATGGAAGCTGAAACAGGGCATCAGATATCCAGGGACTGGAGTTACAGATACGTGTGAGCTGACATGTGAGTGTCTGAAATCAAACCAGGGTTCTCTAGCAGAGCAGCCAAGTGTCCTGAACTGCTGAGTCGTTTCTCCAGCTCCCATTTATGATGTACCTCCTAGGTCCAGGACATTTGCTGTGCTGTGTGCAGACATTATTTCATTTAATCCTCATGCCTGCTGTCTGAGGGCTGTTTGCTTGCTTGTTTGTTGCTTGTCTTTTGGATCAGGAAACTGAAGTCAAAGAGGTCAAAAAAAAAAAAAAAGCTAGAGAGTTACAGAAGTAAGATTCAAGCCTAGCCTTCAACATAGGTCTTGGGCCTGTTGCTTTTCCTCATCCACTAATTCTCTCTGCTTGGTCTCAGGTCCCTGACTTGCTTGTTGGGAGCTGGGAAAGCTAGACCATGACCTGCAGTGAAGCACTGTTGCTCCTCAGGGCGTCAGTTTGCTCCCATGATCATGCCTGTGAAATCTGCGCAGTATCTGTCATCTTCTCGGGTATCTATCTGCCCCTCTTCCCTGAACTCACTCTTCCGTTCATTTCTAGAGCCAAGACAAGTAGCTTATTCTCTCAAAAGGGGATGACGCCTTTGCTATAACCCAAAGATGGTGACCTTTACTGAGGTCAGGACTAGATCACCAAGATGACAAACCTGTGACAACATCTTAGATGACCTGTCCTCAGCATCTCCCTGTGGTCCTTAAATCAAGCAGGAAGTCTGGAGTTGCATCTCTAGGGTGGTTCTTAAGCTTTGTCCACTCTTCATCACAGCCTATGTGGAAAATCTGTAGAGACTGTTGTTTTGGATGAGGAAATTCTTTATTGGGTGAGAACAGCTTGGTATGAACCTATGAGTGGGTTTTCTGATGGTCCAGAGCCTACCTATGGCGATTTCTAAGCAGAAAGATCAGCATGACAACAATTAGGCCAATCACCAGGAAATCCCAGTATGGTCCAACGGCGCTGTCCAGTTTCAGCCATTTCCATTTTGTGGTGAGCTGCTGTCAAGAGGCATTCAGTCAAGAGAAAGCAATTCTAGCACCTCATGTTGGCCTGAATTATTTCTCCTTGCAAACTCACCCCCTTGCCATCCCACCCACAAACCATGCCCCTTGCTACCTTCCATCTTAGAAGATGGGGTGCTTTTCAGAGGAGAGCCCTCACATGGGCTTAATTATCAAGTCAAGTATGAATAACCTCAAGTACCAGGTTTAGCTTGACCTGTTGGTACTTCCCTGTAATCTCTGCTTCTGGAAGGCTAAGGCAAAAGGGTCTCAGATTCGAGGTCGGACTGGGTTAAACATTGACTTCCCTGTCAGCCTTGGCTATATCATAAGAACCCGCCTTCGAAAAAAATTAATTTCTGCTTTTAAGAAACACCGATCTTTGTGTTGTCACTTGCCACTGCCATCTGCTTACCAGTCCCAGATTTCGATGGCAAGAGCGATGTTTTGAACAAGTATATATAGCTCATCTCCGCTTAAGGCTTTGAGCATAGAGTGTGTTAGGAGGAGAGTCTGCTGAATTAATTTACTGGTTGTACTACACATTGTCAGCACATACTCAGCAAGTAAGAACCGCTGTGCCGTAAGTCTACGGTTCTGTCTTCTCCTCACCGAGGAAAAGTTAGCCCCCTTGGTAATCCTCTTCACTTTGTTCCAAGGGCTTTTTTTTTTTTTTTTTTTTTTTTGGAGTTTTTAGAGTTTCTGAAAAAAATCTTATTTGAGACAAACTTACATTAAAAAACAGGATATCTTGGAGCAAATGCACAGTCTCCAGTTTCATAAGGGCAAAGAACACAGGTACGTGGGCATCTGGGCTTGTCTGAGCAGCCATGTCGTACAATCTTCTTGCCAAGTGGATGTCCTAGGAAGAAAACAGCCTGTCCTCATCAGGTACAGATTCTCAAGAAACAGAAACTGTTGTTAGAAATACCACAGTTTATGTCGGATGGGCAGAATTGGCCTGAGGATAGGTCGTGTCATACACAGCAAAGGGGATTTTGAAAATAAGAGGTTATAGACCTTAAAGTAGATTCTCTTGATTATCCACGTGGACTCCATATAATAACCACAGAGGACTTAAACCCAAGCAGCTTGTGGCTAAAGGCAGAAGAAAGTCAGATGTAGTAGGAGAGGGAGATAAAAAGTATGGGCAACAACTTGTTACGCAGGAGAGGCGGGGACCTTCCAGGTGTGGGCTGACACAGCTGTCAGAAGCTTCGAGATACTACTAGCCTCTGGGCACACAGAACAGCCTGGGTTTATGACATCTGTTTTCTCTGTTGCTGGGAAGATTTGTCCCAAACAATCTGCTGAATTTTAATTACTGGCAACATGGAGCCCACATAAAAGTGTAAGGAGACCTGGCTCCAAAAAATTGTTCTCTGACTCTATGCACTCACTAAACTCTAGAAATGACTTCTGGATCTTTGACCTTATCTAACAAAATGGCGGCACCACTAAGGCAAAAACATTTCTTCTTTTGATTTAGATTGCCCTGAGGATACCCAGGACTCAGTAAATGAGTTTTACCCAATCCACTTAGGTGTAACTTTCATGCAATCCATGGGAGTTTATTTCACTTGAAATTCAGCAGTTAGGTTTAAGTGAATCTGTCTCCGAGTCTTTTAAAGTAGGATGTTCCGACTAAAGTATCAGCTGTACCACAGTACTGGTTAATATGTGCATCTGTTCAAAATAACTTCCTTCAGGTCAAAGAGGCAGCAGGCTTCTCCAAGAAGGAAGCCTGGCATTTGAGTTCTCCAGGACCAAATATTTTATATCACCCCAAATTCCTTATAATAAGATAGACTGTCTGAACTAAAAAGATATATGTCTGAGAAATTTATTTTCATTTTCTAATTATGAATATATCACATGGAAAGTGGGGAAACTCTGATATTCTAGGACAGACTAGGAAAAAATGCACCCTTAATCTTGCTGTACTGAGCTAACTACTGAAACTCGTTCACACACATTCTTCCAGCATATGATAGGCTCTTTCCAGAGGGTGTTATAAACTCTTTGGTGATGATTCTTGATTTTGTTCATTACCCCAGAACCAAACATGTGAATGAAGGTTAGACTCATGAGTATGTCACTCTAAGTAGATAGAGCTCAAACCTGGGCAAACATTGAAGGATTTTGAAGAGAAGGAACATAGAGCCTAGAATGTATTTAGAAGAAAAGTGGCATATGAGGCCATTGTTCTAAAAAAAAAACAGTTAAGTCAAAGAAGGCATTAAATTTAAGGTAATAAGTTTAGGATTTGTAACACTAGTAAGATATTTTCAATTTGTGTTTTTGTCCCATCATTGCCAGTGGAGGATGGGAGAGTAAAGGAGGTAATGATTTGACGGAGTTACACTTTATCAATAATAGCAAAGTAGTGTTTGATGAATTAAGTATTCCTAAGGTAATGTTGTCACTTGTAACAAATCAACTCCCCAAATACCAAAAAGTTGCTTTTTAAACTTTAGTCATCGTTTTAATGGAGACGTTCTGGGTGATAGAGGATTTTATTCAATGGTAATTAAAGAATTTGGCTCTTTTCATTAATCGGTTCTGCATTTCCCCTAGAGCCTCTGCTTCTTTCTGCTGTGTTCCAACAACAAAGTGCAAAGCAACTAGGGCAAAGCTCCATTTACCGACTTTACTGCCTTAGCACAAATGGCGCTTTTCACTCAATCTGTGAGAACAGGACACATGGAGGCAAAGGATGCTGGGAAGTGTAGTCTAACTTAGCAGGCATTCCTCCATAATTGTTTTAAGGACTAGCAATTGTAGGACTTTAGGAGGGTGTGGGGTCTACATCTGCAGCTGCTGCAGAGAAGGGATCTATCTGGACAACAAGGTGGCCTAAGGTAATGCAGGCGACTACTAGCTTCACTGAGAGGCACCTCAGCTCAGTGGCTCACATTTTTACACTGATTCCACAAGAATTGGTTTATAGCTCACTTTCATCCCTTAAGTGCAAAGGGTTTACAAAACATGATTGCACCAACCTTCCTTCATCCCTAGAAACTCCCTGGGAATGATATTACACTTATTTCTCTCGCTGGTTTGCTCGAGGCTTGGGAGCAAGGATGGTGAAGGGCTGTACTGAAGAAATGTTACAGTAGCTAAATGGCCATCCTCCTCCCTGGTATAAGTGGAGGAGACAAAGGTATAGTTTTATGTGTTAGCACAAGGGAGAGGGGCTTACTTCCTTCTACATTAATGCCATCTATGAAATTCCTAGCCGTTAGAGATCTTCCCTCCACACACGGCTGTCATTACTAGCTTTGAACCAACACAGTTACCTTTGCAATGCCCAGGCCATGTTCATACATATATGCCAGATTGAACATAGCTTGTGCATTGTGATGCTTGTCTGCTGCGATGCTGTAGTGTGTGGCTGCCGTTTCATAGTCCTTCTTAGTCCCGTAACCATAGTAATGGTAATCTCCAAGTTTTACTCTAGCAAAAGCATTCCCTGAGAGAAATAACACAAGGGATTCATGTAAAACGCTCAGGAAAATCAATAAGCTGTAAAAACACCACATACATATGCATGGTTACATAAGTGCACATGAAATATTCAAAACCTCACAGTCAAGATTACATGTGCTCTATGAAATATAAGACACAGTGCTTAGTGCTAGCATCCTTCATTGAAAGATAATACTCATGATTTAGAATGGTCTGAAAGAAATGACAAATGACACATTTTACCTCTTAAATTTCTAGTTTGGAGATATGACAACTCTTGGAAAAATGGCCATCTTTCCTGTCCCTAGAATTCCTTTCTAAAACTCTGCTCTCATCTGGCAGAAGCCCTGCAAGGGCAAGGGCAAGAACCACAAGGCTCTTAATTACGAAAATTCTTCTGGAGCCTAGTATGGTACTTGATAAATATTTATGGGATGATTAGACAAACACGCTAGGATATTTTTTAGAAAATGCCTTCCACAGAGGTAATTTAGGATATTACTTTCCAACAACCATGGATATTGGGGTACAGTAAGGAGAGGGGAACTGCCATTACCTTTAAACATATGTGACATCATTCTTTTAAAGGTCACTTAGAAATGGCTTGTGTTTTTCTGTCTCTCTGTCTGTCTGTCTGCTTGTCTGTCTGTCTCTCTCTGTGTACACGTGTGTGTATAAATGTGTGTGTGCATGCCTGTGTGTGCATGTCTGTCTGCCTGTTTGTCTGTCTTGGGTGATGGCCATCCTTCTGTTCTGTGGGTTGAGAGGATAAACAAATTCATGTTGGACATTTGTCTCAATTGTGGCCAACCCTTCACAAAATCTGGGATTTCTTGGAAAATAGGAGCTGTGTGTAGTAGAGTCTGAGGTATGTCCTGAGATATAGAACTTCTTCCAAAAGTCTCTGTCCATTTGGCCCAGTCCAGTAGCTAATTTTTTAAAAGTGATACTTCTAGTGTCTTCTATTAAAGCACAGACACTTTAAAGAGATGTGGTACCATGAGCCATCCTTGTTTCCCTCTGAGCAGAGCTAATGTTTTAAAATTCTTAAGCTGATAACGACATTAGGTTTCAGAGTTAGCTTCCCAGATAATTCATACAAAATGTTTAGGTGAGTGGAAGCTAGGGCTGATGGGAATGGTACCCAAGCAAGGGTAACCATAGAGACCAGGAGAGACATGATGCTCCAAAGAGAACCTACTCCATCTCTAATTTTGTTCAAAGCTGTCATCCTGAACTCAAGGCTTCTTCTTGGCCATAGCCACAAAGGGATGGGACAGTTGTGTATTCTTAAACTTTACAGTTAAGAGCAGGAGCCCTCATGCCTCTTAGAATGGAGAGCAGTGAAGGAGCCTGTCCTCAGAGCCATGGTATTCTAATGAAGTGCATGTGACAATTCTGACAGGCTCTTGGATGGATTGGTTGACTAGAGAGAGATTTCTATTTCAATTTCACAGATGCAAGGTAGTGCCTGAGCCCGGATGGCTCAGTACCCTCTTCACTTGAGGCAGCTGCTAAAAGAAGCATTCGTGACTAATTTGAAGTTTTCATTATTAGATTTCCTACCTCTTGTGAGCCACTCAGCAAGCAGCTATAACTTGAGAATAGGCACGTCTGACCTTTGGTGACACCTGATTATTTTCAGTAACCTAGCATGTGCTGTGCTGTGCTGTGTGTGTGTGTGTGTGTGTGTGTGTGTGTGCTCATGCACATGTTCTATTTAATATTAATGTCTCCTCATTTTCAAATTTTCTTTGTTCCAATTTCCACGCCATTTCCTGGCTTGAAATAAAGGCGTATTTGTTGTAATTGAGCTGATTCGCCATGGCTGAGAGATTGCTGGCGTTGTTTTCTCACACCAAATAAGGTCTTTATTGCATTTTAGAAAACATAGAATTTCTCACTAAACTCTCATTGACAGCGCTGCTGCTGTATTACCAGCTCAGCTGGGTCTGTGAAGCCACCAGGGTGGTCCCCCCCGCCCCCTGCTTCATATTAGCATCAGCTGAGAGTCATTTTTTATCCTATTACTTCCTGTTAAAAGGGATGATTCAGCCTTAACAGGAGAAGATTTCAAGAAACCTAATTGGAAATAAAATTGCTCTCCTATTGCAAGAGTCCCTCACACATCCAAATGCCAGCCGGGACAGCTGTGCAACATCTCTCTGATTTTAATGCCATAATTTTAGGGGGGAGGATTGGAAGGGACATGGTGATTCAAATGCCACCTGCCAATGCTGTTCCAGGAGATGGCAGTCTACATTCCTTACCACAAGTGAGACCAGTGAGTAGGGAGGCCTTAAGAATGTCAAGAAAGATGCTTCCCACTTATTTTTGCTTGATTTGAAAACAAAACAATACAAAACAAAAAAACCCAAAAACCCCAACATAGTGGTGGCTAAAAATCTGAAGTGTGTGAGTGTGTGGTCATCATTGGTCGCTCATTTTAGAAGAGAAGTCGAAGGTCTTTGGTGCAAGATTAATTTTGCCTACATATTCATACATAGGTCACATCTCAGATTAGCTCAGTAAACAGCCCAGCAAACAAATGCCAGGCCAAGAAAACTGTTTTCTGGAGTAAAATGATCATGTTTCAAACAACAGTTCTGGTACCATGGAGACAGAAAGTCTTAGGGCTTGCTACGAGAAGGGATTTTGAGATTGAATGAAGAAAGCAAAGTCTCAGAATTGACCTCTAGCAGCAGTATAATTTGAAGTGGCTGCTGTTGACACCTTGACCTCTCTGTCTGTTTCCAACAACACAATTGAAGCAAATCAGATGAACAGACATAGACAGGGCCCAGCCACATGCCTATTCTGATCTGATTTATACCTTGAACAGCGGCGCGGTTCCATAGCAGAAGTGCTATTGGATACATCTTCTCTTTCCCCAGAATCTTTGCTTTTTCTAAAAGAAAAAGAAAAGGGAGGGCATCCCATTGAAAAGGCTTAACTGAGGATGGGGTGTGCATATATGAATATGTAGGGCTGGGGAATTGCAGAGGTCTTATCTTACTAGATTCCAAAATGAATGCTGAATTGCTTTGAGCTACTTCATATCCCATTTCGGCAAGCAATGCGTACTGAATAAGAGAAGAATCTACGTTCCCATCCTTATAGGCAAAGTAGGCTGTCAGGAATTTCTCGGCCCAGTGGCCTAGTTCACAGACACCTTTATAAAGCTGAAGATGGGAAGAGAAATCATACAGGCTCATTAGCTTCACCCCACACATTGACCGACCTGTGGACCTAGTCTTCAGTTTCTGCCGGCCAAACAGGCAAGAACTTTCCCCCCCTAAAACTGCCTGACTTTTGAAAGTTATTTAGGGTGAAGAATTAAAACATTTACAGATAGTTTTGTCTTTAGCAACTTGTTCCCAGGCTCCTTTTAATTTGTGTAATAAACTTTCCTGGTTTGGAGGCTATTCGACAGGATAGGAATATCAATTTGGGGCGCTTCCTTGACTCTGTCATTTTAAAGGCACTGTTGCTCGGCTTGGACAAGGCTACAGGGATGTGGGAAGGAGAAGGGAGGGAGTCAGTGCTGCGGGCCATAGGTGACATAACCGGGAGGGAGCTGTGCGGAGCTCCAAGGGGACAAATGTCAACTTAGCTGAGTAGCCCTTATGTAACCAGAAGAGCTTAGCCATACATAATTCATTAGGAAGTTGGCAAAGGAACAAATCTAAAGATAGATTATTAGCTGGCAGCTTTTGAAATGAGTTTCAGAGGGCCCAGATTGCAACGTGGAGGTATTTATACCGGTGCAGTGGACGCATTTAATAAATCAATGAAGGGCATTAAGGTCCTAAAAGCATTCTTTTGAAAAGTAAATTACTGGCTCAGGCCGAAAGAACCAACCCGCTTGCTCAATTGTCATCCGAATCATCAAAAACCTAAGAGCCCAGTTTTCTGGGAAGGAGTGGGCTATGTCTTCTAAGCCAAAGCCAGCCTTCATCTCCCAAGTAGCAACTCCAGTTCTCACCAGGAGTGCCGGATTGCTCGGCAGATCCTTTGGAGGCTGACACGAGCTTCTTGACTGGAGTCAGAGGCAAACTCAGGAGAGGAAGGAATCATTACCAGCCTTCTCTTCTTCAATTTAAGTTACACTATTGTTTCTCTTCCTGACAAATGGTGGTGTTCACTGCTAACTGCCATAAAAAAAGCCACAAAACAAAGGCACCAACCCACTCTGCATGACCAATGGAAGAGCAGTAAGAGCCACCCGTGTTTACCTCCACGGCTGTTCTGCATGATCTCAGCACTCCGGCGCCAGTTGCGTACATCTCGGCCAGGTAATAAATGGCAAGAGGCTGCCCACTCTGAGACGCCAAGTAAAAATATTTGAAGGCAAGTTTATAATCCTTCCACACTCCAGAACCAGCTGAAAATTAAAATTCTCTTGAGCTACTTATTTATTTTATTAAACTAATGCTTTACGGCTATAACGGTCATCTTAGTACCCACTACTCAGGACAGGATGGGAACAGACCACCAAAGCATGAGACAAACTATTTCAGGTTCACTGTTTTGGGGGGAAGTGGCTGAGTGACTCTATGATCTTTATCCATTCAGGAAATTACGACAAAAGACTATTTGGTTTTATGGATGTGGGAGGTGAGGTCATGCATGACCATGAGAACTACTCTGATATTGTTACACACAAGCATGCATGAGCACACACACAGACACACACAGACTGAAATACACACACAGACACACAAACTCACACACACAGACACATAGACAGATACACAGACACATAGACATACATATAGAGACAGACAGACAGACAGACAGACAGACACACACACACACACACACACACACACATGAGACATGTGTAGAGCTCAACCATCCACAAATACAGAGCAGGCAAATCCCAGGGCCAGGAAGAACAGCTCTGTCTGAACTCAGAATTGGACTAAGGAGAGGCATTTGATGCTGGGCAGAGTCAGTAGATCCCTAGCAGGAGAGATTCTTGGCTCAGCTCTTTTGCTACAATTATACCTCAATCTGAGTCATTCACATCTAGGGACTTCACTTGTGAAAAGGAGGGGGCTTTCCCTGGATTGGATTTATATTTCCTTCCAGCTCTAAAGTCTCATGGCTTTTACCAGCAGTGCCACATAGGAATTAAGCAAGAGCAGTTAACTTAGCCTGGCATAGTGGCACACACCTGCAGTCATAGCACTCCGGAGTCTACGGAAAGAGGGTGGTCAGTCCAAGGCCAACTCAGACTACATGGTGAGACTCTATGTCTGAATAGATAAGTAAATAAATAAAAATTTTTTAAAAAAATTAAAAATGACAAAAAGGCTGGAGACAGATTGCTTGCAGTTGAATCCCAGCTTGCCTATGTAGTCTTGGGTAACACGTTTAGTGCTGCTCATCTGTAAGCTGCTGGGGTATCCATACGTCGAGAGAGTAAAATGAGCTTGACCATGCAAAGCCATTATTATCACTCTTCTTTAGGAATAGTACCATTGAGGAATCAGATTGTAAACCGAGGACTTGGGAGTGAGTTAGAACAGGATGTCCAACACAAACAGGACAAAACAGGCCCTCTTGCTGGACCACAGTGGAAAACACCGACAGACTTCTTGACTGGATGTGACCTACTTGGTAGAGTTGGCTGTTGACTCCACCTCTGATGTGAAGGACGTGGCGAGGGCACGTTCAGATCTCTGTGATGTGTCCAGACCCCTCCTCCTTTACAACCCCACAGGAATTACTGTAAATGTTCATCACTGTCTGAGGCCCTTTACCCTAACAACCTCGATATTGCTTTAAGAAGGCAATATTTTTGCTGGTGAAATAGTTGAGGACAACTTTCCTTCCTCGCCTCCCTCCTCACCATCTTACTCCAAAACACACAGACAGAAATACACATGGACACACAAACTCACACACACAGACAGACACATAGATAAGCAGACACACAGACACATAGATACACAGATAGACGTATAGACACAGACAGACAAACAGACAGACAGACAGACAGACAGACAGACAGACACACACACACACACACACACACACACACATGATGGGAAATCCCACTTGTTTATTAAGACCACGAAGCCACCACCTGCCCAGGGTCAACAGGATTCTGATTCCACTGACTTTTCCCAGAACCTCCTTTTACCAGTTCTGAATGTAACCATCTCTTCTCATTTTTATAACAATTCCTTCTTGGATTTTGTTCCCTTCAACTCCTTCTTCCTCTTACAGGTACACATTTGGAAATAACATTTCGATTCTTGAATTTCTCACTTTGCATTCACACCCTAACCCATTCCAATAACTACAATAACACCAAGATTCTCCATATTGACCAAACAATAAGGATTCCGAATCACTTCCCCTTCTTCTCCTCCTCATTCCCTCTTCTTTCTTCTCTTTCATTTGCTTTTCCTTGTCTCTATGCCCCCCCAGTTCTCCTCCTCCATTATTACTGTTATCATTAGACTTTGTGCTACATTATCAGAAAAATGCACACAGTCTCATTCACTTACTCTACCTGAAAAGTTCTATCTTTTCTGTCCTTTTGGATCTCTCTCAACCCCTCTTCCAGGCTTTTCCTCCCTTGATGGTCACTGTTCTTTGGCTTATCTATTCAAAATGCCAAAAAACAGTCACCAGATTTGGGTGTGGCGACATCTCTTCCCCCCTCACATTTTTTTCCATTGCAAGGTCAAGTACTTTTCATTCATACCTATATGTTTTTGTCTCAAATCTTTCTCCTCGGCTTTGTCCTCTCCTGTGTTTTTCGCTATCACCAGAACCTCAAAGCTAAGCTTGCCAAAGGCAGGCGTCCTGACCCTATTCCATTACCCATTCGTCCAAACTTTTAGGTCTCTTTAAAGCTCTCTTTAAACCAATGCTGCCATGTCCTTTCAGGCTACTCAGACCAACCCTTTCCTGTTTGTTATATGGGGAGATGACTCCCCAAGGCATACATCATTCCAAGTAAGGTAGCCATATTTGTGGTACCTACAGTAGTACATGAAGCCTAGCTGGAACTGTGCATTAGGCCATCCCTTCTCTGCAGCTTTCTGGAAGTATTTAAGTGCTTCACCATAATTCTGCAAGGTAATTACACCGTATTACTCAAAGCTGTATGCATAACTCCATGGCAACAACCATTTCCCAGCTTAAGTGTACAGTCAGTATTCTATAGGCTAGTTAAAACAACACCAGAAACATAATGGTTTCATTATTATATTAGACTCTCTAAAGAAATAATTACCTTATTTATAAATCGTATTTGTCTGTATTGATAGTTGGTTTTGTTAGCTTAAGCTAAGAAGATAACTTTCTCTACCAATAAAATTCTCAGGAGGCTACTGTTTCCAAAGCTAGTTTGACCCCATGAGTCTCAGACACAACTGTGGTTGCTATTCTTGTCACAGGTTTGTTCCTCTTTCTTTGGCAAAGATTTTACTGAATCACTTAATTCTCTGTCAGATGTACTAGTTTGACTAGCTAAGCAATAAGAACTAATTATACGTTAGTGCATGACCATTAATTTTAACCCCACAACTGCTGGCAATACATTGAAGGAATGATAAGCTTATTGAACATACCACAGGAACACCTTTTCCATGGAAGTAAAGGAGACCAAGTCCATGAAGACCAATTGCATTGCCCTAGAAGAGTTTAAAACATGGGTGATGAGGAAAATCACAGCAAAACCTTAAAATATTTCAAATGTACCCAGAAAGAAATGGCCAAGGCCATCAATCAGGCAGATGGCTCAGTATTATGGCCTTTCACACCTTCATAATCCCCTCTGACTAGAAAAGAAAAGGAGGAAATGGGAGTCAGACAGCGAACTCAGTCTCTCATTCAGCACTTAGCCCTTGCTCTATTGCTGATTCCATAAGAGGCACTGGGCAGAGGAAGAGGTAACTTGTGCCTAGGACTCCTAGAGTGTACAGATTCCTGGGATCTGAGCCGTAACAAAGAATGGGGTCAGCTTCCTTTCCCCTCCTCTCCTTCCATCCTCCCTCCCTTCCTCCCTCTCTCCCTCCCTCCCTCCCTCCCCTGCTCCTGTTCTTCCTTCCTTCCTAACTCGGTATTTTGTTTGTTTTAGAGGTCTCACCAAGTACCCCTGCTGTACTCAAACGTACACGCATCATCCCGTCTCAGTCTCCCAACTGCTAGCTAGGGTTATAAGCCAGCAGCACCATGCCCAGTTAGGTGGATCTAACTTCTTACTCATGCTAAATGTAGTAAAATAAGCTGGGAATGCGGTGGGCAGATAAAACGGGATACTTGACTGCTTAGTTCATGCTAGGAACTTGCCAGAATCAAAGTAGTATGCTATTGATATTGAGCCAAGACTCAAAAGATGGATGCATTTTCTAGGATGGGAAGGTCTAGTCAGATAATTGTCACCTAATTAGGCTGAAGGGAGTTGACATCAATGATCAAATAACAATTCAGAATGTTGGATTTCAGTGAAACCACTGTTAACAGTTAATAATTTATTTTTGTTTATATGTACTATATTTGCTAATTTATGTGGTATGTATTTATTTAAATTCAATAGCTCATAACATCACCAATTGCTACTTGATGCTAAATTACCATTTCTTTTTCTCATCGATATTGAACACTCTAAAAATGGGGTGCTTTCAATAAGAGGAGGGCAATGCTCAACTAGCACATGATTTGGTATGTCAGAATTTAGTATCTTAGTCCAGGATGAAGAATGAGCCTTAAAATGACTTCTTCACAGGCAGATGGATCACTGGGTAAAACTGTTTGGTTTGCAAGTAGAACAACCTGAGTTCCAGCCCAGGAACATATGGAATCCATATATTCCTGAAATGTTCTCTGATCTTTATGAGTGTGTGTGCATATAACACACATGCATACATATACACACAGATACACACACACACACACACACACACACACAAACACACACCCCTGGTGACTTTACAACCAGAGTTTCTTTTTTACTTAGCACCCCACCCCCCATGCCTTGCCCTCTGGTGTCTGTGTTAGGAGCCAGGGCTTGGCTACTTGGCTTCTGGTCAGCATATTTATTTGTCAATCTGTTTAATAGACTTACAGAGTTTCCTCAGGAAGCTAAATTCTGATATAAGGTTCTCCAGTGTCTCCTAACAGCCTACATTTAGTTCTTGTGAATGCAGCCAGATCATGCCCCTCTGACCAGGGAAAAACACAGAAACAGAGAAGGCATATTTCAAACTCCAGCTCAATAATCCCAGCTTTGAGCCTGTGCATTTCAAAGGACTTATAAATCCACCAGATATTTCATCAATATCAAACAAGTGACACAAATGGCCTTCCTGCTTGTTTTGTGCTGTGCATTAATCCTGAGACCATGAACTAAACAACCATTTTATAATCTAGGTACACCTGTGTCTTTTCTTCTCTGTTCTCTTACATCTACATGTGATCTTTAGCAATCAATGTCTACTCTGTTCTGAAAATAAGACCTACTGCAAGGGATGTGGCAAAGTCTAGTGTGTCTACAGTCTAGGTGGCATCATTTAAATGTTGAAAAATGACAGGGGAGGGAAGGAGAGGAAGGAGGAAGGGAGAGAATTATAACAGCCAGAACAAAATATATTCCTTCTTTCATTGGAAATAAGGCTGGAGCATATATTTAGAGTCTTACGACAGGGGTGGCCCACTCTAGCATCTCCATGCTCTGTGCTGGTAGTGGAAGGAGTCGCCAGATAGCATCCTTTGAGGGTGACAGCCATTATTATTGTCATTAGAATGGCTGTAGCTCCTAGCAAGAGATCTTCATAATCTGGCCTACTGCTGCCACCAGAATTTCTGTTCAAGATTCCAGCTTTTTGGTTTACACCCTCCTCCCCAGTGTATGGAATTCAGCTTCAGTAGTATACCATCTTGTGGTTTGTGGAGAGCGTGAAGCTATCAGGAAGCCACTGTCTGGGCTGCACTGGGGCTTTCCAGTGGCGTGGCTGCTTTGGGATCGCCCATATTCCTCTGAGACAGTGTTTCTCCACCTGTGGGTCATGAACAACCCTTTCACAGGGGTCACTCCATCCTGCATGTTGGATATCTATATCATGATTCTTAACAGTATTGAAATTATAGTTATGAAGTAGCCAATGGAGGTAATTTTATGGTTGGGGGTCGCCGCAACACGAGGAACTGTCTTAAAGGACCGAGGTGTTAGGACGATTGAGAACCATGACTCAAAGTCATCCTTACTCATGCTCTATTATAATAAGTCAATAAACTCACTGGTTTGATGAGCTGAATTTGGGTGGAATCATACTTTGATCTGTCATTGAGTTCTGTCTGGGACAAGTGAACCATTAGCAGGATCCAACAGTCCATGGTTTGATGAGACATTTACTGTTTTTCAAAAGTACCTTCTGAGATGAACAAAACATATGTGTAGCTAACTCCCCAATATACAACTTCCATGTTAGGGCTTCATGTTATTGACTAGTTAAGTGACACGGATGTAGGGAGCACATGGTCATTAATCTGATGTTGAATGAACTTTAGCAACATAGGGCCTGGTCCTCCTCAAGTTGAGGGGACATGGAGTTCAGACAGTGGAAAAGAGGCCACAGGGCAAAAAAGTCTAGAACCCCAGGGTAGAGGGTGAGAGGCTAATTCAAAAAAACGTGGTGTGTTGGGGGAAGGATTTTGTGAGCTGAAGGATGTGGGGAACTTTGTGGTGGAAAAGAAGACTGAACCCTGCTTAGAAAGAGAAGGACTTAAAGTGAGGTTTAAGGAAAGGAAGGGCAATGGTTGTGTATGGGCACAGAGTTTGGCCTGATGTGTTCCATGTGGGCTAACAAGACAAAAAGGTTTGCAAACCATTGTTTAGTCCTGGCTCTGATAAAATTTAAAGCAAACACACAGACACACACACACAGACACACAGACACACACGCACAATTGTGGAGACAGGTTGTCCAGGTCAGCCTTGAACTTGACATGTAACTTTTGATCCCCCTGCCTCCACCTATGGAGTGCTAGGACACATTGGCTTTATGCAGTGCTAAAGAGGAAACCCACGATTTTGTGCTCACCAGGCAAACAATTGATTGACTTAGGTATAGCTCAACCCTAAAAATAGAATTTTCTTTTTAAGTTGCAAAACAGAAATGTGTATGAGAAATCCAGCAAGTTGTTCAAGCGGTGACCACCGGGTATGTGGCTGTGTTTTTATTTTTTTTATCTTTATCTTCTTTGTTCTCAACACCACTGAGAATAAAGAAGAAAAGCTAAGGTTAAAATATAACCAGCCTAGGCCATTGCTACTCATAATCTTCAAGTACTCAGGGAGCAGAGTTAATTTACACACCCTGATCTCTGGCATTTTTCTTGTGGGATAACAAATCACCATTATTTGCCAGGTTACAAGAGATTGTCCTCTGATACCTCCTTGTCATCCCAGTCCCACCCCTGTTTGCCTAATCTAATGGTACTCCAGATAACTGTCTCTCTGAGCAGCAATTTCATACAAATTGCAAGCAAGAGGTGCAAAGGACTAACCTCTCTGTAACTTAACCACAAGAGCGGTAGCCACAGGCTGCTTTTCCTTTTTAAATAGGCTCCTAAGGCAGTGCACAGCTTGTGAAAATGAAGAACAGTTGAAAGAATTCTTGATCCAAGTCTATCTTGGTTGCCAGTTTACAGAATAAAATTATATGACAGAAAAAAATGCTTCCTACTATGGCTGCCAGAGAGTTAATCAGAGCGTTTTCCAAGACCAGGTTAATGAGTGTTAGATGATGTCTCAGTTTGGGGTTCTGTTGTTACAATGAAATGCAATAACCAAAAAGCAAGTTGGGGAGAAAAGGGTTTATTGGCTTACATTTCCACATTGATGTTCATCACTGAATGAAGTCAGGATAGGAACTTAAACAGAGCGGGAACCTGATGCAGGGGCCATGGAGGAATGTTACTTAACTGGCTTGCTTCCCCTTTCTCAGCTTGCTTTCTTATAGAATCCAGAACCACTAGCCCAGCGATGGCATCATCCACAATGGACCATGCCTTCACTTACTGATCATTAATTGAAGGGGAGATTTAGAGTTGGATCTCATGAAGGCATTTCCTCAACTAAGGCTTCTTTCTGATGACTCTAGCTTGTGTCAAGTTATTTATCTATCTATCTATCTATCTATCTATCTATCTATTTATTTATTTATTTAGTTTTCTCTGAGACTGGGTCTCATCATGTAGCTCCATATAGATTGAGCTCATAATGATCTACCTGCCTCTGCTTCCTGAGCGCTTGGATTGAAATTGTGTTCTACCATGCCCAGCAAGGCAAATATTTCAGCAGCAGAAAACACAGCATGCATGCCCCCAGTTCCTAGGTATGGTGTGTATGTGGGGGGGCAGGCTTTCAGACCACCAAATATACCAAAGTCCTTACACAATGAACCTCTCACCCTTGATCACATAGCATTGCATATAGTCTACACATATTCCCTGTATTTTGAATCATCTCTTCATAACATAACAAATACAGTCTCAGGGGTTGCAAACGGTCATTATATGGCTTGGAGTATAGGACACATACAGACAATGACTGTATATGTCCAGGTACAGTTCGGGGGTCTGTAGTTAGTTGGATGCATGCCCATGGAACATGCTATACAACTGTCACACTTTCTGTGTTTCCTCAGAGCTGGCAGCCATTCTGCCTTGGCTGTACATCCGGACCACAAAAGACAACAGTTGATACCCAGCAACTATGATACGCCAGGCAGGGCTTAGTGTTTTGTAATATTACGGCATTAAGGAAGTCTTATGTTCCCAGCTTAAGAATAGGGAAAGTGAGGCATTAAAAGTTAAATAATTCAGGTTAGCAAAAACTATTCTCAACAAAAAAAGGAACTTCCGGGGGAATCATCATCCCTGACCTCAAGCTTTATTGCAGATCAATCGTGATAAAAACAGCATTGTATTGGTACAGAGAAAGGCAGGTAGGTCAATGGAATAGAATTGAAGATCCAGAAATGAACCCACACATCTATGGTCACTTGATCTTTGACAAAGGAGCTAAAAACATTCAATGGAAAAAGTACAGCATCTTTAACAAATGGTGCTGTTTCAACTGGCAGTCAGCATGCAGAAGAACGCAAATCGATCCTTTCTTATCTCCCTATACAAAGCTCAAGTCCAAGTGGATCAAAGACCTCCATATAAAACCAAGTACACTGAAACCTTAGAAGAGAAAGTAGGGCAGAGCTTCGAATGCATAGGCACAGGGGAAAATTTCCTGAACACAACACCAATGGCTTATGCTCTAAGATCAAGAATTGACAAATTGGACTTCATGAAATTGCAAAGTTTCTGTAAGGCAAAACACACTGTCAAGACAACAAAACAGCAACCAACAGATTGGTAAAGGATCTTTATCAATCTTACAAATGATAGAAGGCTAATATCCAATATATACAAAGAACTCAAGAAGTTAGACTCTAGAGAATCAAATGATTCTATTTAAAAATGGGGTACAGAGCTAAACAAAGAAATCTCAACTGAGAAATATCGAATGGCTGAGAAGCACCTAAAAAAAATGTTCAACATCTCTAGTCATCAGGGAAATGCAAATCAAAACAACCCTGAGATTCCACCTTACACCAGTCAGAATGGCTAAGATAAAAGACTTAGTTAATATTAGATGATGGTGAGGATGTGAAGAAAGAGGAACACTCCTCCACTGTTGGTGGGATTGCAAGCTGGGACAACCACTCTGGAAATCAGTCTAGCGGTTCCTCAGAAAATTGGACCTGAGGACCCAGCTACACCACTCCTAGGCATATACCAAAACATACTCTAACATATAACAAGGACATATGCTCCACATGTTCATAGCAGCCTTATTTATAATAGCCTGAAGCTGGAAAAAACCCAGATGTCCTTCAACAGAAGAATGGATACAGAAATTGTGGTACATTTACACAACGAAGTACTACTCAGCTATTAGAAACAATGACTTGATGAAATTCCTAGGCAAATGGATGGAGCTTGAAGCTATCACCCTGAGTGAGGTAACCCAGTCACAAAAAACACACATGGTATGCACTCACTAATAAGCAGATACTAACCCCTAAAGCTCTGAATCACTAAGAAATAACTCACAGACCTTATGAAGCACAAAAAGAAGGAAGGCCAGAATGTGGATGCCTCAAACCTTCTTAGAAGGGAGAACAAAACACTCACAGGAGGAAATGCAGGGACAAATAGAGGAGTAGGGATTGGAGAAAAGATCACCCAGAGACTGCGTCACCTGGGGATCCATCCCATATGCAGCTACCAAACCCAAGCGCTATTGCTGATGCCAAAAAGTGCTTACTGGCAGGAGCCAGATATGGATGCCCTGGCAGAGACTCTGCCAGAGTCATACAGATACAGTTGAGGATGCTTGGAGCTAACCATAGGACTGAACACAGGGACCCAAATGAAGGAGCTAGAGAAAGGACGGAAGGAGTTGAAGGGTTTGCAACCCCATGGAAAGAACAATATTATCACACCCTCCATAACTCCCAGGGACAAAAACACCAACCAGTGAGCACACATGGCTCCAGTTGCATATGTAGCAGAGGACAGCGTTGTCTGGCATCAATGGGAGAAGAGGCATTTGGTCCAGTGAAGGCTGGTTCTCCCAGTGTAGGGGAATGCCAAGGTGCTGAGGTGGGAGAGGGTGGTTGGGAGAGGGAGCACCTTCATGGGAGCAAGGAGAGGGAGAGGGAGGATGGGAGTGGTAGCAAAGGGGAGAACATTTGAAATGTAAACACACAGAATATCCAATAAAAAAGTTGCTTAATTCATTTGTGGCCTGGAATAGGCTGTAGGCATGACTCTCAAGCCAGAGTCATGTTCTTCTCCTTTCCTTGGGTACCGCCCTGACAACCTCACATCTGGGCCGCTGAGGCTCCAGCCTTTAGATAACCCGTGCTGGAAAGCTGAATGCTCACCATGTTTGTATTAAACTTACTGCAGTTAGTGATTTAAGCGTTCTCTCCGCCCCTACCACTTTACTTCCTCTTCCCAAGCCATGGCTTCGTCTGCCCATCAGGGTAGAGGGAAGCTGTGCTTCTGTGTCGCTTTCTGCTGGCTCCAACAGGGGTGGGACCGGTCATGCTCCCTTCACTTACCAAAAAGATGGGAGACACTCGAGCTCAGTGCTTTATTGCAGACGATATACTTCCCTCAGACACAAAATTTCTTTCTCGGGTTATTGTGAAGTGCAAAAGAAACCGGATAAATGCATGGCGCCTGTTAGTATACCGAAGCACACTGTGGCCCTCCGGGTTCTTGAAGCTTCGAAACTGTTACAGAGTCCCTGCTGCTCTGGTGGCTCCTCCCAGCTTTTCTCCCTGAGAGCCCTGCCCTCAACTTCTCCAGTTTATGGGCTTTCCTTCCCCCAGATTCTCACTCCCATGAGACCCTATGATTTCCTCCATGCTAATCTCTGGCCTTCTTTTGTCTTCCTTTATTGGTCTTCTCTTTGTTCTCTTTCTTGATCCTCTCTCTCCCTCCCCACTCCCCTCCCACGGTCCAGTTCTGTCTGCTGGCTGTGTTTAAGCTACTACTTTCTCTCCCGGCTCTGGGCTCTTGCAGACACCTCTAGCTATACTCTCCCTCTTATCGACAATAAAAACCTTTTCCTCCCCACATCCCTTGGAATGGTCTTCACTTTACATACTTCTCACAAGGGCTTAGGACTTTGAGGTCAATTCCTGGAAATCGATTCTTGGGTCTGCTTGAAATAGAAGCCACTTATTTTACATGATTACTGCAGCGGGCTGAGGGCATACCTTGCTGGCCGCCATGGAGAAGTATTTGAAGGCGGTGGCATTATTTTGTGGTGCCGCAACATTCCCTTCTAAATACATCTGCAGATGAAAAAGAGGTTGTAGATAGCAAAATCGCTCAAGAGTGAGGTGAATGTTTTTAAGCTAAGTAGCACTAATGATTGTTACAGTATTGGGAGTATAGTAACTATCACTGAATTTTCCATTTTAAAGTAGTACACGTTATTTTAGTTTTACATCAAGTAAGAAAGAAAGCAGAAGAAACTGTTACACACACACACACACACACACACACACACACACACACACACACACGGGGGGGAGAGATTGTATCAGAACAAACAAACAAAAAAATGGACCCTATGTGTGTTTTCTCCTGTTCCTTGCATCTAAATTACAGTATGGGACATTTCTGGAAGCAGGGTATGCATTCCCATGGTAACTAATGCAAATTGGCTGTAGGGAGCCAACGCAGCCCTGGGGAGTGGAGGGAGTGACATTTTTAATGGAGGGAATGCCCCATCAAATGGTCCATAAGGGCTGATTTTGAGTTTGGTTGGGGTAGAACTAACTGTTTCTCACTCAACGGGTAGAGGAAAGACAGACACCCTCTGACTGGGCCAGGGTTTGTACCATTCTTGGATGACTGTTAGCTTGTTACTCTTGGGCCTAAGGGAAGCCCATGGGTTCATAGTTATTCTCTGCAGAGGACTCCAGGCCAGGTGTACTTCAAGGTTTTGTGACTGCCTCAGATAAAGGCTGATGTTCTGATCGGCTTCTTCCTCTTACCTTAACAGCACCAGCCGCTCGCTGCCCACAGCTTAAGTGCGTCTTCAGCTGCTGCCATAAATGAGTTCTTTAAGTGTGGTCACACCTTATCCTGCATTTAGTCATACCACTCAATCCTTAGAGAGGGAGGATGTGTGTGTGTATGTGTGTATGTGTATGTGTGTGTGTGTGTGTATGTGTGTGTATGTGTGTGTGTATGTGTGTGTGTGTGTATGTGTGTGTGTGTGTATGTGTGTCTGTGTGTGTATGTGTGTCTGTGTGTGTGTGTGTATGTGTGTGTGTATGTGTGTGTGTATGTGTGTGTGTGTGTGTGTGTGTTGGGAGAATATTGCCAGCAAGCATGACATATCAGGACAGTCCTGTTGAATTGGCTCTTTCCTTTTGCCATCATGTGGTTTCTGATGATTGAATTCAGTTCACCAGTATTTCCTAGCAAATGTCTCACTTGCTGAGTGTTCTCACTGGCCTGTCTACCTTACATTTCTTAGGCAGGATCTCTTACTAAATCATGGATTCACTGATTTAGCTGGACTAACTGGCCAATGATCTCTGAGGATGTCTGTCTTTACTTGGGGTTACAGACCTGATAAAAAGATAGGTTTTTCTGGGGAAGGTGTGAGTGTGTGTGTGTGTGTGTGTGTGTGTGTGTGTATGTGTGTATTCATGTGTGCTGGAGATCTGAGCCCAGGTCTTCATACTCAACAACAGGCACTGTATAAATTGAGACAACTCCCCAGCCCCCATATTTCTTAACTCCTAAAGAAATAAGGGACTGAGGAGGTGGAAGCGTGTACCTTTCCTATAAATGCCATGGCATTTGCGCTCCCAGCTTTGGCTGCCTTTAGAAAGTAGTATAACGCCTTCTGGAGAGAAAAGGAACAGTGTTACTGCCAGTCACAAATGCATTCTACAAAACGACTCTTTGTACTAGATTTTATTCATTCAATGTGCATTCAAAAATATCTGTGAAATAACCATTTTGTTCAAGGCACTCTTCCAGTGTTATTTCAACCATTAACCTGAAGAGTAGGAGAACATGTGTATGTGCATATGTGTGTTTGTATTCTGAAACAGGATATATATATATATATATATATATATATATATATATATATATGTATATATATATATATATTTATTGAACGTAAAGGTATTTTTCTTCTCATATTTGGAAAAGCTAGATGGGTAAGTGGCTTTGTCAGGAAAGATGAATCTCGGCTACAGATTTAAGTCGTCTGTTGTTTGGAAGAACAGACTTCTGTGTACTTGTGTTGCGATAGCTTGTACTACAGTTGGCAGAATCCTCAGGTTTATGAGGCAGAATAATGCCAGACACCCAGCTGCTTGCTGAGACCATGATTTTCTGTAGAGGTTAAAAATAGTTTCTTCTGAATCAAAGTGGAGGAGACCAGTAAGATTAAATATTCTAAAATAATCTTATCTTTACTGCTCCACTCTCTGGCCTCATATTGACTTTCTAGAGAAGTCCTGAGAAATAAAAATGACTGACCCCAGAACTGATATCGAAAGACAAGTTTTCAGTGTCATATTTGAACACAGGGCATCTGTTCTTTACGAGGTCTTGACTAGATTAGGGGTAATGATCTGTTCCCTCCCAAAGAGAGGAAAATGTTTAGGGAAAAAATATGGATGCCTCTTGTTTGAAAGGCGCTCTCATATTGCTAAGTCAGCCCTCCTTGTGGACCTAAGTAAGGATGCACCTCTGCTGGACTTCATTGCTTCACTACCTCTTTCATCTTTAGAAAACTTGGTTAACATCTGCTATATGCCTCTTGGTACATGAGCCATCATAAGTCATTTGTAAATGGACAAAATCATGCTCCTTTAGATTTCTCGTTTCTAGAAGGTGTTATGCATCCCACTAGGCACAAAAAGACATCGATGACTTTATCTGTTGCTGACCCTGAATGTTATATTGCTGCTCTGTCAAGTAGGATGTTCCCATTGGTGAGATAGTGGCATGGCTGTTTGGGGCTAACCAATACATTTCTGGTTGAATTTAAGGCCAGACCTACAGGAGAAAACGCACTGACTGATATTATTAACCTACCCAAAGCCAACAGCTAGGGAGGTCATAGGCCCTAGTAGAGGACCTGTAACTTTCATTTTGCTAAATGTTCATGCTATCAAACGACCTTCTAAATACTAATGTTTATTATCCCATAGATTAGTCTGGCTGCCAACCTTGATCAGAGAAGCTTCTTTTTGCAGTGAGTAACAGTTAAAACAGAGACTCATGATTGGTCAGAGACTTGAGAATAAGTTACTGGTGAATGCTCAGTCCTAAATCAAATATATATCCTATTTCCCCTACCCACACTGGGTCAAAGAACATCGTGGAAGAGAGGATAGAATGTATGAGCCCAAGGATAAGAAGGAATGCTGTGGAATGCAGTGGTCCAGATGTGACAAGGTTGTTTCATGTATGAATTCACAGCAGCTGTGGTTACCTGTACAAGAACTGGGTAAGATCAAGCCAGTCATCATTACAGCATGGTTGGGGGTGGGGCTTATAAGGCCCTGTCCCTGATTGAAGAGCTATCAGCAATTAAAGGTGCTTGGGAAGACAGAGTCAAGTTTCCATGAGGGTTTGGCCACTAGTAGGTTACTGATACTCCAGTGGCTGGCTCCACACCTGTGTGCATGTGGGTATCAATAACTGGGCTTAGTTTTATTTATTCATAGAAGAATTTATATCTGTATCACAATATACCTATATGAAGGGAATGGGATGTGAGAGGGGGGTGTGTTAGGGAAAGAGGTCCAGCAGAGTAAGTGGGGAGTGAGAGGAAGGTATGGTGAAGACACACCAAATCTCTGTGTGAATTCATAGTCACTATCAAGGAATGAAAACAGCTGAAAGATCAACAAATAACTAACAATAGTTTAAAGCAAAACATGACTCCTACATTTGCCTCCCCCACAGGAAAATGAATATATCTCAATAGCACTGAGTATATAAAATAAAAAGAATGCCCCCAAATAATTAGATGGATAGAGAATGGGAGAAGAATATAGACTGTACTGTTTCCTAACAGATGTTTATAGGGCTTTTCTTTCTAAATTCTTGTACTGTTGTTATAAGGAAGGACTATTAATATCTCATCTTATTTATTGACATCTAAAGTCATGCAACCAGTATTAGGCTTCCATAAGCAGAATAAATATAGTTTCTATGTCCTTGGAACTCTGCCTCCAAGGTATAAAAGGAGAGACCAAAGTGCCAGAAATTGACACCATATTGTCACTGTAAGTGATACTGTATTGAGGGCATCAGAACCTAGGGGAGTGTTAAGAGCAAGGGAGTCTTCTTCATTCCCTTGGAAATGTCAAGCTATCTAAGAAATTAGTGTTTCAGTGTGGCTGGAGAATACACCAAATCCAGCGCTTGTAAAAGTAACTGGAAGTGTAAGTTTCGGCTACTAAACTAAGGATTTAATTGTATCCAAAAATAAACATTATTAGAGATTTGTAAGCATTGGGAAATCTTGAAACTAAAGTCTCTGGACTAATATAAGTGTTAGTTAAATGGGAGAAATTTAAAATTATGTGTGGTTTGCCAAATTAAAAAGAAAAACAAACAAAAAAGTCACAGGTACTGAGAAAAGGGCATTTTGTATCAATGCTTTTTTTTTTTTTTTTTTTTTTTTTTTTAATCCAAATACTGAGACCTGTTGATACTGGATATAATCAGGTTGGTATTGTCAGACTCTGTGGCTGGAGCTAAGCATACACCCAAATAAGGGTGTCATTTATGCAAGTCACATTAGCTCTAGGTTTGATTTATTTATTTAGATTCCCCTCCCTTGTGTTCTCCAGGTCATAATATCATTTACATTACAACAGACATCATGTCTCTATAATGCTATTTACCCACCAGCTTATCTGTTTGTCCCCTTCATGTTCTACTAACAAAGTATCTTCCATATATTAAGCACCCAGGAAATACTTTTTTTTAAAGGAATGAATGAATAGATATCTATGAGTCTTTAAAATAAGGGACCTAGACTTTAATTTTTATGTGATATTGTACTGGCTGGTTTTGTGTCAACTTGACACAAGCTGGAGAGAAAGGAACCTCAGCTGAGGAGATTCCTTCATGAGATTCAGCTGTAAGGCATTTTCTCAACTAGTGATCAAGGTGGGAGGGCCCACTGTGGGTGGTGCCATTCCTGGGCTAGTAGTTTTAGATTCTATAAGAAAGCAAGTTGAGCAAGCCAGGAGAAAAAAGCCAGTAAGCAACATTTTTCCATAAACTCTGCATCAGCTCCTACTTCCTGATCTGCTTGAGTTCCAGTCCTGACTTCCTTTGGTCAGCAATGTAGAAATATTGAATAAACTCTTTCCTCCACAACTTGCTTCTTGGTCATAATGTTTGCGCAGGAATAGAAACCCTGTCTAAGACAGACATCTTGACCTAAATACTATGGTCCTAAAATAATTTCAAAGTCCAGTTTAGAACTTTGGCTCTCAATTAATCTATAGTAGAGAGTTCTGGTGTGTGTGTGTGGGGGGGTGTGTGTTTCTTTCTGGGAGAAAGATAATTTGAACTTTTAAAAGGAAATAATCTACTCGGAAGCAAATAAAGGTTCTAGAGTTCCCCAACCCTTGACCAATGTGATTCCATAGGTTGTAAAGGCTTGGCAGCTTCTCGGACACCACTTAGTGACATGGCTTACTCTTCTCCAGCATTGTGGCTCACTCTTTTCCACGTGGCTCGCTTTGGTCCAGTGTCTTGGCTTCCTCTTCTCCAAAGCAGTGATGTACAGTACCCCACTGTGGCTTACACTCCAGTAGTGTGGTTTTCTTTACTTCGCTGTCTTTGCCTACTTGGGATTTCAGTTCTTGATTCATCCTCTTTAATCTTATTGGTTCTGATGTGGTTATTGGTATTGTGTAAAATTATTTTGTTTTTATCTTTGTTTTAGTTTTTAAGACAGGGTTTCTCTGTGTAGCCCTAGCTGACCTGAAACTCTATCTGTAGGCCAGGCTGGCCCTGAACTCAGAGCTCTGCCTGCCTCTACCTCCCAAGTGATGGGATCAAAGGAATGTACCAACACATCTGGCTATGCGTGCCTGACCATAAAAATGTATTTGACACCACATGAAACTGCCATGTAAGCCACTTTGGTATATATCTATCTGCAAAACCAACTTAGTGCTCTCAGAAATGTTGATGGTTTGGAGATGTAGTTTCACAGTTTGTTGAATGTTTTGTGCTTGTCTATCATTTATAGATCAAAGATGTTGATATAATGCTTTCTTAGCATGTACAAGGTCTTGGATTCAACACCCAGCACTACATAGACTGGGTGTGGTATTCATCTTTGTAAGCCCAGCACTTACAAAGCACTTCCACCAGGAAGAGGAAGGAGGAGGATCGGAAGTTCAAAGCCATCCGAAGCTGCAAAGTGAGTTTGAGGCCAGTTTGGGCTATGGATCTCTAAGGCAATTACTGAACACTTACTAATTGCCCATTCTACCATGTACCGATGGCTTAAAGTTATATTGACAGCTGTTTTCATTCTCAGAAGAAGATAAAATAATGGCTTGTTTCGCAGCTAATGGTGTGCTGTTGTGCTAAATAGCCTATATTGGACATTGTGTTAAGTAAAGTTTCGTTATTTTATTTTTAACTGTTGCTGGCTTTGTCGTTCTCTTCATCTCTGTCTCTGTCTCTCTATATATGTATATACACATATACATATATATGCAGATAAATCATAAATGTGGCTTTTCATTGGCTCTAAGAAAATCCCCAGTTTAATCAGTTTGCAGCATTTGCTCCACAATGAAATGTGAAGGAAATGCTTTATTCTGACTATTATAAGCACTTATTTTATCCAGACCTCTGTAGATCCTGCTGAAGCGGGACATTAGCCCTTTCTCTATCTGGGGTAGCAGAGAGGATGATGCAGTTGCCTCAGGGTCGATATTATTCCTCTGCCAGTTTTAATTTAATTATGCTGCATCCACTTTAATAATGTGCATCCAAGCACAGTTTTCCTAATGCAATTCATTCTGAGCTTTTATATTTTAAAGAACGCAAATGAAATTAAAATTTGTATGTGGAAAAATTCAAGATACTGTAATCAAGATTTGCACATATACATTTTTAAAAAATAATTACAAAGTTGGTCTTGGAGAAGCCCAATTTGTTTCCTGTGATAACAAATCCTGAGAAATGAATTCAACCAAAAAGCAAGCAGCGATGGAGAAAGGCAGGGAAGTTATTCCTGGGTATTTTCATTTTTCATTTGCTGATCAGCAAACTGGAGCATCACCTTTAAAATGGGCCTTGTCATAATAATTTCTTCAGTGGACTGAGACATCACGCTGGCTAAAAGTGGGGGAGCTCAGGCTGAGAGGCGTCATCCCACGGGGAGGCCATTAGCATCCATCCATTCAACATACATTTATCGAGTGCCTCATATACACCAGGCACTACTCCGAGCAGAAGACAAACTGGTGATTTAGAGAAACAGGAACATCTTCTACAGTGGGCACAGACAGCAGTGAAGACCAACAGAGAGTGAGGAAAGTAAGTGGTCTGGGAGTGTGAGCAGCGGAGCCTGAGTCACCAAGAAAATCCTCTCCAAGGGGGCGAGACTTGAGGGATCAGAAGCCAAATATGGGAGAAGCTGCAGGAGCAGCCTCTTGTGTCTTTGTGTCCTTTTCACCCACCCCCATTCCACGGCTAACCGAGCAGAAGCCAGTCAGGTTTGCGATTTCAGAGTTGTGGATGGACTTCCACACACATTCAAGTTCATTAAGTTCAGCAGTGAAAAGGATTAGCCTGGACTTGTCCCCCAGAGTGCCTGACCAAAGGCAAGCTTCTGGAATTAAACCCATGTTCTCGGAGTCTCCAGATGAGAAAAATGAGTCCAAAGCTGTACTGGCTGGTTTTTTGTCAACTTGACACAAGCTGGAGTTATCACAGAGAAAGGAGCCTCAGTTGAAGAAATGTCTCCATGAGACCCAGCTGTAAGGCATTTTCTCAACTAGTGATCAAGGGGGGAGGATCCAGCCCATTGTGGGTGGTGCCATCCCTGGGCTGGTAGACCTGGGTTCTATAAGAAAGCAGGCTGAGCAAGCCAGGGGAAGCAAGCCATTAAGTGACATCCCTCCATAGCCTCTGCATCAGCTCCTGCTTCCTGACCTGCTTGAGTTCCAGTCCTGACTTCCTTTGGTGATGAACAGCAATATGGAAGTGTGAGCTGAATAAACCCTTTCCTCCCCAGCTTGCTTCTTGGTCATGATGTTTTGTGCAGGAATAGAAACCCTGACCAAGACAAATTGGTACTAGAAGTGGGGTATTCCTGTGACAACTTGACCCATGTTTTGAGGAGGACTATGGAAAGACTTTGAAGCTTTGAGCTAGTAGAGCTATTGGGAAATGAAGAGCTCTGTGGGATGTTTTGTGGAGCTTGGAAGATAACATTGAGAACACTGCAGAAGATGGAGGCCTGGCTTGTGAAATTTCAGAGGGAAAAATTTAAAGACTCTTGTCAGAGCTGTTGCTGTTTTGATTGTAAAGATTCTGTGGTTTTGATTACCTGGGGCTGAAGAATCAGCTGTGATTAACAAGATACCAGAACTACTAAATCAAAACCTTTGCATTACTGGGACTATTGATACTGGTCAGCTGGAGCTAAGAAATTAGCAGTTATTAAGAAGAGACCAGCATCATTGAGGTGAAATCTTCTGGGAACTGTTTTATAAGAGCACAAAGAGGCTATGTTCCAGAGATAGCCAAGGTTGTACCTTGTGCTGTGGCTGGACTTGGTCATGTGTAAGAATTATGCAGGTGGTACTGGTTTTGAAGGAATGAATCAGTCATGAAGAGCAGCTGAGGCTCGGCAATGTGAGAGGCCATGGAAGGCCATTGGTGATGGTTCAGTTGCAATTAGTGCCCAAGGAATGACAGTAGTGTTTTGGAGATGCCAGTACCCTGAGATGACCACCAAGAACAGCAGCAGCAGTGGAGAATAGGCAGCTGGAGCCTAGAAGACAAGGTGTGTGCTACAAAGGGCAGAGCTGGAGAAGTGACTCAAGCCCTTCAAGGAGCCCAGAAGTTTGTAAGTGGATTCCCAGACATTGGATGGTTAGAGATTGATTTGGTTTTTATTGTGACTGTGCCCTGATATTTTTCCCTCTTGAAGGAAGAAGTGGAGCCCGCAGTTAAGAAATTTTGAATTATAAAAGGCTTTTATTTTTAAAAGAGACTGGATATTTTAAAGGGATCACAGTTTAATATATAAGAATTTGTAAAGAATGTGAGACTCTTATGGTTATTTAGATCCTGGAGATGAACAAGAAAGTAAGGGTTGAGGCTTAATAGTGTTGTGTTTGAGTGTCAAGTTGACAAAGGGTCAATTGTACTGGCTGGTTTTGGGTCAACTTGACACAAGCTGGAGTTATCACAGAGAAAGGAGCTTCAATTGAGAAAATGCCTCCATGAGGTCCAGCTGTAAGGCATTTTCTCAACTAGTGATCAAGGGGGGAGGGCCCAGCCCACTGTGGTTGGTGCCATCCCTGGGCTGGTAGACCTGGGTTCTATAAGAAAGCAGGCTGAGCAAGCCAGGGGAAGCAAGCCAGTAAGTAACATTCCTCCATGGCCTCTGCATCAGCTCCTGCTTCCTGACCTGCTTGGGTTCCAGTCCTGACCTCCTTTGGTGATGAACAGCAATGTGGAAGTGTAAGCTGAATAAACCCTTTCCTCCCCAGCTTGCTTCTTGGTCATGATGTTTTGTGCAGGAATAGAAACCCTAAGACAGAAGAAGCCATTGATTAGAAAGTCGGAGATGAAGGAACTTGAGTGACCCTGGCTTTCTGTATTCTTGCTCTGAAAACAGAGAGGCAGATTTTAGGGGCCATATTGTGGGAGTAGTGTAAAAAAAAGAAAGCTATTTACTAAAAAACAGCACAGGTTTTCAATGCCGAAGTCCTGCATTCAAGGTTTCCTTCAATTCTGAAGTTTTATTTTTACTTTATGTGCATGAGTATTTTGCCTGCATGGGTGTCTGTGCACTATGCACGGGAGGAGGCCAAAAGAGAGCTTCAGAGCCTCTGGAACTGTGGTTACAGCCCGTTGTGAGCCATCATGTGGGTGATGGGAACTGAACCTGGGTCCTCTGTAAGAGCAGCAAGTGCTCCTAGCTGCTGAGCCATTACACCAACCCTCAAAGTTTGCTTCTTGGTTATAGTAACTTTCCAGTTGTGGCACTTGAAATAATTTGCCTTATTTCTCCAGACCAGGCTTTTCATCTGTAAAGCACACCTAAGAAAATCTCTACAAGAGTGTTGCTGGAGAAGGTCCTCATGATGCCTGAATCCTGGCTGTTGCTGCTATAGCCTTGGGGGCCTTTAGGGCCACCCAAAGAGCTTGGATAGCACCTTACTTGAGGTGGTTCAAGCCCCCTTCAAGTGTATGTGTTGTGTGTGGCTGACTGACACTACGTGTGTGTGTGTGTGTGTGTGTGTGTGTGTGTGTGTATGTGTGTGTGTGTATATGTGTGTGTGTGTGTGTATGTGTGTGTGTGGTGTGTTGATGGGGTGTGTTTTGTAAAAAGGCTGTCCTCTTTAAGCCAATCACAGTTTCTGTTTATAACCAATGGGAAAAATGTTACAGTATGTACCCTATGACTAGCATTTATTGTAAGCTAAAATAGGACATTAGAGTAATCTGATGAATACAGAACTCCCATCTAAGGAGCTAAAACAGTGCTTACAGTTAGGTTTTAAAGGGCCCAGAAACCTTCATTTCTGCCATCCTGGGATGTATTTGGTTATGTAAATCACTACTCACTTTATGAAGTTAACTTTGACATTCATGTGACGTTTACCATCTCTCATGTAAAGGAGAAAATACAGCAGTAAAGACATACATAAAATAACAATATTACGTGAAACAGAAAGTAATAACAGATCCCCGCTTTCAATGTAACCACCTTAGAAAGGGGGGACTTCAATCCCTTAGGCTGTTGGGTTTCTATGTTGAGATGGAGTTTGCATTCTTTTGAGAAAATGATCAAGTGGCTCCTATAACATGGCAATAACCGCAACATAATGATTTAGAAAGAATTCTGTTTCCCAGGGTCTGTGGTGATCGGCATCTTGAGACCACAACCAGAATCTAAGCACTTAGCCTGTGATGTTGGCATAGGTTAATGTAGTCCTTTTCCTCAGTTATGCATTTGGAGGGTTAATTAAGCCCCTAACTTCACCACAATAAGGTAAGATTAAAACATTTCAGAGATGCTTAATTTAAATTTTACTAAAAAGAAAGAACATTTCTGAGCTAAACAAATCTGGTGTGATCTGTTTATATCTGGCTTTTGGGAAAGATGAACGTTCAAGGCCAGGGTGTAGGGGCGTTCCTTGTGCTCAACTCCAGCCTGCCAAACAAAATACAGAGGGTAGGACATGTTCGGCGTCTGCATAGGCATAAGGGTGCTTTTTGGTTTTGTTGTCCCTTGGAAGTTGACCTGTGCTTGGAGACAGGTTAGGAAATGCACCTGCTGGTGAATGCTGCTTTCTCTCAGAAGCAAGAATTTCTCTCAGCTCCAACCAAAGCAGCAGGCTCCCCACAACACGCTCACCTCCCCCCTTCCCTTTTCCCTTTGCCCCTGAGCTTCCCTTACCAAAGTTTTTCTCCTCTATAGGACTGAAGTTTGGGATCAACTTACACTGTAATCTTGATCTAGACCTTTTCTCCCAATAAGATGTAATTGTCCAAGAGATACCTAGAAATGATGAGTTTTGAAAATGGTTTTTAGCAGCAATCTCAGCTCAAATGAAATAGCATTGTTGCATTGTTTTGGTCTGGTGTTGTTTGGCTTGCTTTGGAAGAGGTGGGGAAACATTCCAGTCTCATTTCACTCTGTGTCTACTACTGCATAGTCAGTGGCTACTAGGCATATGGCTCTCTTAGTGGTGGAAAGCCACTGGCAAGAGTGTGGTAACAACCAGGCTCATCCTTGAAGGGTCTGTCTCACTAGATCACATAGGTGCTGTCCTCTTCCCAGTCTGGGTCCTCGGGAGTTCATTCGCATTAATATCAACACTGGAGGTACTATTTCTCCATAATGGAAACCTAGGCTTTTAAAAAGTGAAATTTCCAGGAAGAAATGCAAAATCCCCAACCCCATCACTATCCTCTTGCTATCCCCATGGCAACTACCTCTTGAATAAGCCCCCAAAGCTGCAGGTGGCAAGGGGACAAAACAGGTGGGACAGAGAGGAGAAGGCGTCTCCTCCCCTTCACATTCAAGTCAACCCTACTGACACTCAGAGAGCCAGCTCTCTGGCAATTGGCATGTTCTAAGAATGTGTCCTTTTCTGTGTACATTACTTGTATCTGAACATCTCCTCTTTCTGCCAAAAACTTATAGTATTGGTATATGTCCCAATCCAAAATCTCACTGTTGGAACTCAGATTCTCAGGTCTCTCTGTTAGCCTCACTTTTTCCACAGGAATACCTTCACTTTTTTCCAATTTGTCAGCAACTGTGAATGAAAACAGACCAGAAGATAAGATACTCAGGCTGCAAGAAGTAACAGTCAACTTGGAGGGACACTGTTAGACTTGTCCTGCTTAGGTTGTGCAGGCATCTGGACTGTGGACAGGGAGGCCCCGTGGGAAATAGAGCTTTGCTGTGCTTTGTGTATTTGGATATTTAAAAAGAGGTGGGAGAAGGTCTTTACTTGCTTTTGAAACTCATATTCATATCATCAGCATAGATTCTCTTGAGGATATGGGTGAGGGGGTGAGAGCAGAGGTCTTAAAGGGATAGCCCACAATTCCCTCTGTGCTGACATGGGCATTTCGCTGTAAGAACAGAGCTATGCAGTGATTTCATTATCATTAAACGTATGATATGATCCTGTCATAAATAGCCTCTGAAACCCAAAATGTAATTTTTTCAAGTCATTTCTTTTCTCAGATGTCTGGGATACTGGGCAGAAGTTATTCTGAAGGTAGAAATTACTGACTAGACCCACTTCTATCTAGAACCACGTGTTATCTCTCTGAGTAATCTTGCAAGATGCAACGAGACATACAACTCTGATGAGTCCCTAAGAACACACACTGCTCCACGCTCTGTTTTCGTAGGCAAGAATGAATTCTATGGTATAACAACGACAGTTTGAACCAGGGAGTGATCTCTCCTGTGTGTGTCTTCTATGTGTTTTGCTAGGATATATATGTATGTATGTACGTATATATATATGTATATATGTATATATATGTATATATATATGCATATGTTTCTTTTTTTGAGATGGGATGTCTTTATTTGGCTCTGGCTGGCTTCAAATTGGAAGTGACCTTTTTCTGATTCCCTGTCCCAAGTGCAGAGATAACAGGCTCATGCCACTGTGCCCACACTAGGAACTTTTAGCAAGCCATCCAACCTTACATAGACTAGACTCAGGGGAATTGGCTTAAGATTTATCAGTTAAGAAGCAAACATTATAGCAGGGCATAGTGGCGCACAGCTTTGATCCCTGCACTTAGGAGGCAGAGCTAGATAGATCGGTGAGTTTGAGGATAGCCTGGTCTACATAGTGAGTTCTAGGAAAGCCAGAACTACACAGTGAGACCCTGTCTTGGATAAAAAAGGGAACAAATATAACAATAAGTAAAGCAGAAATGTTTGGAGATAAATGTCAGAAAATAAGAGATGAATGCATTTATTTAGAACATTTAGATTATAATCATTTAATATAATAGGTCATATTAAAAATATTGCATTAATCAGATGTTAGCAATATATACCTTTACTATCTTTATAAATGCATGTCAACTGGTATCGATTTGAGTACAGGCAAGCGTGTGGGTGTGTGTGTATGCATGCATGTCTGTGTGTGCAGATGTTTGAGTACTGAGGCCAGGAGTCAACCTTGGGTTACATCAAGTGCTATTCATCTTGTCTTTTGATGCAAGGACTATGTGACTGGCCTAGAGCTCACTGATAAGTAGGCTAACTACCCAGTAAGCCCAGGAATCAGCCTGTCTCTGCTTCCCCAGGGCTGAGATTACAAATATGTGCCACCATGCCCTGCTCTTTTTTAAATGTGGATTTAGGGCTTGAACTCATGTCATGCTTGTACAACCAGCCCTTTAGCAGCCAAGATATAGCCCATTCCTGCCTGGTGTTAATATTTTAAAAACTGCTTGGTAAAAGTCTGTTTTACTTCTAATGCTGGGGGATTGAACAAAACCCACATTTTTGTACATGCTAGGCAAGTGCTCTATCTCTGAGGTAAGCTCCAGATCTGTTTATAATAAAATGAGTTATGAGAGCTGGGTGTGTCGACACACACCTTCAGTCCTAGCACTTGGGAAGCAGAGGCAGGCAGATCTCTGCGAGTTTAATGACAGCCTGGTTTATATAGGAAGTTCCAGGCCAGGCAAAGCTATAAACAATGAGACCTTGTCTCAAAAAACAAAAAGTAAAACAAACAAGTAAACAAAACAACCATCAAAGAAACAAGCTCCACTCTACTCCCCTGGAGAGAATTATGAGGGTTACTCACTGTAATCTGCAACTTTCTTGTAATAATTAAGGGCAACTTCACAATTTTGCAGAACATTAATTCCTGACAAGTATCTGTACCCCTAGAAAGCAAGCATACATAGGTGTTAATATCCAGAGAGTGCTGTAGTTACATATAGTTTGCTCTAAGAATATTTGATTTACAAACCAGAATCATCTGGGACATCATGCTTCCTCCAGCACTTCCAAAGGTGTAATATATCAGTGCCTAAGGTACAAGAATGCAATGACATTGGTTATATCAGTGCCTAAAGCACAAGAAATGCAATGACATTGGTTTCCTAAGTTTGGAGCTCAAACCAAGCACTGTTTTCTTCATTCCTACCCCAGTAATGACCCGAGGGCAACTCATTCCAAAGTATGTCCCAAGGTTCAATCTGTTCTGTTAAGATGGTTTCCATGGGGGGGGGGGGGGGTACTAGGGAGTAGAGACTGAGATAAAGGCATGGCAGATGGCACACCACTATTTTCTTCCTTTAAAAATCCTATGAAATAGATATTACATACCTTTGGTAAAGAACCTGATGTAGGAGGCTTTAAGAAGTTTATGGCAGATTGCTAAATTTCTCTGGTTAGTGGGTACTTTTTAATACCATGGTACAATGAGCCTCTTTAAGAGTAAATAAGATACAATGTTCCTTTTGAATAAGTAAATAAATTTTGTTTCAGGAAAAAAGAAACACTGTTGCCTTTACCTTGGCTTGGTCATATTCCATTCCTATTCCATAAGAAGATAAAAATCCTAACGCCTGAAGGGAAAAGAAAATACAAAACTCAGTCAGTCAATTTGTTTCCTAACTGTTATCTATTTATTTTGATCTATTTATGTGTGTGATTGCTTTGCCTGCACATATCTATGTGCACCCTCTGGTGCCCTCAGAGGTCAGAAAAGAGCCATTGGATTCCCCAAAAACTTCAGTTATAGATGGTTGTGAACCGCCATGTGGCTTCTGGGAGTTGAATTCTGACCCTCTGCAAGAGCAACAACCAACCACTGAGCCATCTCTCCAACCACATTATTTTTGGGTCTATATTAAAGAGATATTTTACATATGTTTTTAATAATAATTTATACTGTTAGTTTATAATGCTGTAACAAAGTGCTTTGTTACAGTGATGAGAATTTGGGAAATATCACACTATTGGGAGGGTTCTATGATATGTGTGGATCTCTGAGAATTCTTACTGTACTTTAGAATAAGGTTTAGTAATAAAACATTGAGGTCAGGCGTGGTGGTGCACATCTGTAACCCTAGGATCCGGAGGCAGGAGGTTCGTGGCATCAGGATATCCTGGGCTACATAGAAAGACCCTGTCTCAAAAACCAAAACAAACAACAACAAATCAAAAATAAAGACAAAAACAAGCAAACTAAAAAATGCTATAAACTTGTAGTTGATGTTTTCCTTTGTTGTAAATATAATTTCCTTTGATGTGTTAACATTTTGACCTTCCCATTCCTTTCCTTTGCTGTTACGGGACTTGAGCCTGGGGCTTCACATGCACTTAGCAGGTGCTCTGATACTGAGCTGTTTCCCTGCCTGTAATTTGAGCATTTTCTGTCATATTTCAAAAATAAAATAAGATTGCTATTACGAGATATTTAAGTCAAAATATGCTGAATAAAGAGGGAAAGTCTGATCACAGAGCAAGATGGGGAGGTATTGGGAGCCCCAGTCTCCATCCACCGCAGACACAGTATGCCATCCAAAAGCTTTTGTAGAAACCAGAGACAAGTTAAATCGGCGCATTGGTACGGCGCCCCAAGCCGGAAGTGTGATTCTAGCTCACATAGGCAGCTGCCAGATGGTTTGACCTATGATTTTTCACATTTGTGATGGTGTGAAAGCAATATGTGCTCCATAGAAACCCTATTTCAAATCTGGATTTTGTCATGTCCTGGGCTGGTGGCATGAGGTGCTATACTCTCAGGATGCTGTGCAGTGGGCAAATGTGGTCACGAGTGTGGTCCACCTCGTGTTGTTTGTGTTGGTAAGCTATGGTGTTTGGAAGGTGACGCAGACTCAAGGGTGTTTCAGTTTGCAATATTTTCGATTTTTATCGTCTCTTTCAGATTCATTCCATCCAGCAGCTGTGTGAGCCCTTTTTGGTTCTGATTGGGTCACTATGGTAGTTTCTAGTCTCCTCTTGTCGGTTCTTTATCTGCTGCTACTATTAGACCTCCTCATCCTAAGTATACAAGCTCATACCTGGATTACATACCGTTTTTGCTTCCGTAGGGTCGGCGTTACAAGTTCACGCATCAGCCTGGGCTTTTTGTGTGGGTCTAGAGCTAGAACCCAGATCCTAATCTTTACGGAGCAAGCACTCTATCAGCTGAGCCATGTCCCCAGTTCTGTGTCCCCGGTCCTGCATACCCGTTTCTCTGTTCCCAGTCCTGTGCTGCATCCTGAGATTGGGAAGTTGGCTCTAGAAGTTGTTCTTTTTTCCTCAAAAACACATTAGTCTAACTTGTGACCTTCGCATACTCTGTCCGCTGGCAAGAAGCCTCTAATGGTGTAAATCCTGATGTACGTCTTTGGGCTTAGAAAGCTTCCTTTTCAAGAAGGTGCACAGGAAACACTCCTTGCAAATGGAAGGCCCTGTAACTCTACATCTGGCAACGTAAAGTGTATTTGAAATGGCTAAATTGTCTACCATTAGCCCATTTTAGATCTTAAAAGAAGTGTCTTCTTGGAACTCCTGGCAATTCTTGACCCTGCTAAATTTAGAATCTGGTTCAGTTATGCCAAAACGTCGACAGTAAACGACCATACTGACTTTTAAAGTGAAGTCATCATTCGGGAAACCGAGAGTGCTTCATTTTGTACAGAGCCCAGCAGACGTGTCAGTCTGATCCTTTGGGAAAACTACGTGAACTGGAGACGTGAAGTTGGCATTAAATATCCACTCTGGCGGGGAGGGGATGTCTCTCTCCGTAAAGCTCACTGGGACACGGTGGTACCACCATGTGTGATCAAACCCGGGTCATGTTTCCTCAGTCTTCAGTAGAGGAATAACAACGGAAGGCGCCACATTCATCTCATTTTTAAAAATTTTTATGCTGCTCACAGCGCGAAAGGACATCAAGGGCTGTCACTCAGGGGAATGTGCTAAGACTGTCCACACTGTCCTTTCCTTTATGCCGGGGAGCTGACGACCTAACAACGGCACGATCATCGGCTTTTAGGAGTTCTTTTGTCCCATCCTTTCCTTTTTTGAGATAAGAATAAAACTAGATGAATTGTAAAATGATTAAATCTTAATGCTGGAAAGAAACAGATTGTGAGCTGAAAGAAGAGTGGTAATATCTGTGACACGTTAGCAGTTTTGAAGGTCAAGTTCTGCAGACTGGATTGCTCACAGGGCTGGATTCCAAGTTCCGCCATTTTGCTTCTGCAGTTTGACACAGGGTTTGTTGGACCCGGGGTTTACTGTGAAGGTTCTAGTGTAATGGATATTTCATCGTATTTTAGGGTAAATTACTTGGGGTAGGCAGTAACAATTTAAAAATAAAATATTCCCCTTGTTTTCTTTTTCTAAGAAACTGTTAAAGGAGGAAAAAGATTAAGCAATTTCCCTCTAATTACTGCACAAAGCTGGGGAGCTTTGTGATCGTTACTTTTGGCTCAAACCAGACATCAAAGCGGAGTGTGAATCACTTCTAATGAGTAACTCACACTATTAATATAAGGCCATTAACATCCAAAACACCCAACAGAAGCGGGCAAGCATCAGTGCGATTCCTGGACTGATGTTGGAGATGATCTTTTCAGCCATCGCGTGGTGCTAATGACAACAGCCCTTCCAGGGAACACCTCCAATTAGAGAGAACCGAGGAAGGTGTGGAGTCTTTGAGATATAATTATTTTCAAGTCACAGAACATGGTAAAATGTCATGTCACTTAATGTCTTCTTCTTTTATAGACCCATTGTAGTTACTTTTAGGTGCAGGAAGAGATTTTCTTAAATCTGTAGTATAATTGTTTTAAATTGTATAGTCAACAAAGTGTGCACATTTAAGTCCAATAACTTTATCTTTGAGTGGCTTTTTTTTCTCCCCACCCCCTCTCTCTTTTTACATTTATGAGTGGCTTTCTCTCTCTCTCTCTCTCTCTCTCTCTCTCTCTCTCTCTCTCTCGGTGTGTATGTGTGTGTGTTTGTGTGTGTGTGATAATATGCACGTAGCATTCAGAGGGAATCCGTTATAATCAATTTACCCAGGGGCAAATCAAACTCAGGCTTCAGGCTACATGGACAAGCACCTACTTGAGTCATTTTCATGGAGACCGCTCTGTACAGTTCTTATGATCTGGAAGGTACTGAGTCTTTTCAGAGCATCGCAGCGTGCTGTCTTTACACTTTATTGTTGCTGCCCTTTGAAGAATTTTCTTCAGTTTATTTGGATTTGAAAACATTGGGATCTTTCTGAGATCTCTGACATTCCCACTTTGCTTTTCAGAATTTCTGATTGTTTTCCCTTCCCCCGAGACATCATAAGTATCCGTTATTTATTGTCTCTCTCTGTACACACACACACACACTTTACATATTCTCTCTATATATACACTGGATATTATATAATATCATATATAATAATGTTATTATTTGGTCACATTTTCCAGTTCTTTTAGTGCATTCCTGTGTGGCATTGTCCTCCTGGCTTCTGGAAACATTTCCAACAATGCAGACAGTGTTCCTAGATCAGGCTAGCTCAAACAGCAAAGATGTCCCTGAACAGCCCTGTTAAGGAGTTATCTGGTCCCTGCCATTAGCTAAGCCACCAAACTACTCATTGTTTTTTTTGGCACAAAGCCTCTTTAATTGCATGGTCTTTGTAAAATGAAACAAATAACAGCAGAAAAAAAAAAAAAACCAGAAAGAAAGCAACCATGAGTTGCCACACTGAAAAGGCTGGTAGTCCTGGCTCAGCATCAGGCACAGTACTGGAGAATTCCTGCTCCTCCGTGTGCCAGTGATGGTTCCCAGGCCATAAGGAGTCAGAATAAAGACAGAAGGAGTTCAGGATGTCAGAGAAGGTAGACTTGCCATATCTTATCAGCATGACTGAAATTTGTATATCAAGTCAATGCCAACCTCTTTTAGGCTAAGTTTATTCACACACGTCCTCTCTTCTGGTCTTTCTTAAGAGTCCAGACACACACATATGTCACCCCATTTCTACATATGAGGGAATTAATGTATAAAAAAAGGACTGGCTGACCCTCTTCAGCCTGCTTCAGAGTTCTTCAGCGTTTGCTAAGGACTCTTGCAGGTACTATCCACATACTTTTAGTGGCTTTGGAAAGCTTATACATTACTTCCCAGCCTTCTTATCAGGTTTGGGGAAACTAAGGTTTTGAGACGTAACTCCTTTAGGAATATCAAAAAGAAGTTCAAGACAGAAAAGCATCTGGGGTACAGAACTCAGAGCAACACATGATCGACGTGACCTGGGAACTCCCTGCTTTGCTACCTTACTGCAGTACCGTGCAGCCTGTGACTGCATTTCCTAGAGTTTCCCATCAGTGCCTGATTCTCTTTGAAAGGACGATCATGGCCGTCCAGAGTCAGTGGTTACTGCTTGGAGCTGTCTCTTCTGTTACTAGGCTTGCCTTAGAACGTTGTCTTCTGACTAAAGCCAGTGGTAAGCACATGAGACGGGTAGTCTGGGTGACTTAATTTATGCATTGAAAATAAAAGAAATTATGAAAGTAAGTAAGAAAGGTGGTATAAATGATGGGGACATCTAGGGCTTTATAGATGTTCTGGTTAGTCAAACTCTAGAGACTTCATAGTTCTTGTATTTTATTATCATTCACAGATCTGTCCATTGGGTTTTTAAGTATATATAATTGCAAGAAAAATTCTGTGGAGTTAAACACAACATCCTCTAACATAAATTATGATCATATGAATCTGAATCTTTAAAATGATGATGTTGATCTATATGTATTCACATAGAAAAACATCCATGCTATTAAATGAATAAAGAGCTGACTAGGTAGCAGCAAATATTTATGGTCTCATTTATTTGAACATACCCTAAATAATTATAAAAGTTCTGGAAGGATAATAGTGGGGACAGTTTTTATAGCTTCCTTCTGCTTACCTGAAGTCACTACCAACTGAAGTCACCATCACCCCCTTATCTACCCACTTCTCTCCTTTTTACAATTTCAGGACTGAAAGGAAATACCCTACAACAACTCAATCCATTCATGACCAATTAATAATTCATTCAATTTTTCATTTTTCTGGTCTCAGACACTTTGCTAAATGTCAGAGACCATTGAGCAAGATGTGGGATCCAATGTTTTATAATTATCTTAGCTTTATAGGTACGATTTAGAAACATTGTTATATTCATCAGGGGTATTTGGTTCAACTTCTGGCTCAACTAAGCTTACAGATTCACAGGACTGCCATGAACCTCATTTGCCATTAGTCTTATTTGAGAGCAGGGGACAAATGAACCACAGTGGCCCAGTGGGTAAGCATCAAGCCATCCTTAGCGGTGTACACGGTCTTGTAGGAATTGTCATCCCAGATACCTCAGAAGAGACTCAGATGCGAGATGAGACCGACATGGGGAGGGTGTGCAAACTACCTTGGTGTAAATGCTTCATTCCCCCCAATAATGACTCCACAAGGGCAGACGCAGCTTTCCCATCTCAAGATTTACCACCGCCAGGTTCAATAGTTCAGTATAATTCCTCCCTCTCCAAAAGCAGTGTGCCAGTCAGAGGCCATTTTCATCATAAGTCATGCTAGGTAGAGACATAGTTAAAATTTTTATTCTTATCAGGTTACCTGGGAAACAGAATTAGAGTGTGAACCAAAGGTCAGATTGTCATGCAGAAGGGAAAAGGTTTCGTTCCGTAAGTAGCTTATCCACTAGGCAAGTGTAATAGTGTATTAACTTAATCTGACTGTATGCCCAGTTTCTGTGCTATATGGCTGATGACACAAAGGTCTCGAGCTTTTTAGGTAACTTTACTTTTGAATTCCTGTATTTTTATTTTATTTTATTTTTTGTTAATGGTCATGAATTTTGCTTGTAAGGCAGATAAAGCCTCTTAATAAAACACTCTAGAAACGTAGAAGCATACCTCAGCTTTGTATCAAATAGCTGAAACCAAATGGTAGATGTGCTTGCATGGTGATTAGGATGGTCTACAAAGAAAGCCTCACAGAACAAGAAGCCAAATGAAAAAATCATGGTGGCCCTCTTAATATCTGAACCAGGGGGATTGCTCCTGAAGGTCTTTGTCTTTTTATTTTCTTCCCATCTCCCATCTCTCTCTTCCTAGGTAGTCAAAAAATGACCTTAAACTCTGACTCTCCTGCCTCTGCCTCCTGAGTGTTGAAATTACTGTGTGTACCACCGAGCCGGGTTGTATGAGATGCTGGAGCTCAAACTCAAGGCTTTATTCATGCCCGGAAAGATCACTACCAACTGAGTTACACCCTGAGCCCCAGTGTTTTAAAATTTTCTATGAGATAATTATTTTATTCTTGACATAAAGAAAAACACATTTATTAAAATAGAAAAAGTTCACTTAGCTTATGAAAGATTTGAAATTGAAACTCAGGCAAATATTTAAGAATAGATTTTGTTCCACATTTCTTTATAAATATAAACACATTCTATATATAGTTTGACAATGTTTGGGCTCATAGGTCTTATGTCAGAGCATACATATGGGTGGGAAGATAGATTAGAGAACAGCATTGCTCCTATGAACTGGAATGATTTATCCTCACCTCTTGCTTTACTCCCAAAGGACACCATTTTAGTGCATTCTGAGTGCCAATAGATCTGGGTCCATGCAGTGGGGGGGGGGGGGTATTATTTATTTCACCTGTTCATATAGTTGTCTGTGTTAATTGTGGATGTAGCTATTGAAAAAAAGTTCATTGACTTTCAAAACTTACATTTTGGGCTTTGTATGATCCTTCTTTAGCCAAGGACTCATATAACTGGATAGCTGCTGTTACGTTTTGCATGCCGAAACTTCCAAATAGCAAAGCATCAGCCATTTTTTCCATAGCTTTCAAATTTCCCATGTTGGCTGCTCTGGTGAAGAGTTTGTAGGCTCTATTTTGAGAATGTACAATAAGGAAGTTGATTATCAAAAGTGAAAATTTCCTTCCTTCACATGTTGCCTTTCCAACAGAATAACTGTAGTTGTTGTGATTAGTAATGATGATGCTTTGGTGAAATCCATTATATCTCTAGACCTATAATTTTTTTCACCTCTATGCAATTGAAGATTTAAATTTCAAATATGTCTGACAAATTATGAAGCCACTAAAATGGAAATATTTGTGTAACATATACTGTGTGTCCAGCCTATGTACCAAGTCAAGTGAGAAATCAAAGACATCCTATACTGATCTCTTCCATTATTAATAAGCATTTGTTTCATAAAATAAATTCCAAAAGATACAAGAATTATCATAATTAAAATTTCACACCTAGGAAAATTATATCACAAGAATGTTAATAAATTTATATTCTAAATTAATCTTCAAAAGCAGAACTAATTGTTCAACATAGCAAAGCCAGGCTGCTTACAAAAATAACAATACAAACAAACTTTTACTGGGTGGGACTTTAGACTCTAAGTGCTTGGATTCAAGTTCTGCTCCACTACTGGTTGGAAAACTTCAAGCTAGCTTTTCTGTTCCTTCTTTGGCCACCACACGGGGATGGTTGTAGCACCTACTTGATAAGGCTACTCTGAGATGATCCTTGTGACATGCTTGGTGTAGTGCTTCATTTAGCCATCACTGATAGGATGATCACAATGACCAAATCTGTAATTTGTTCTGTAATTAGGTGGTAAGTGGAGGGTCGCCTCACACTGCACTGGCTGCTAGAAGTCGCCTGGTCTGTGTTACTGTAGTGGTGGAACATCTAACAAGTCTCAAACGTGTCAGAGATTGCTCTTACTTTTACAACATTTCTTTGGTAGTGGTGGCAAAACCAAAAAGCATTAACCATAATTTATAATCTTGGCTCAAATACAGGAATATGCACGCACGCACACAAACTGAGAAAGAAAGAGACAGAGACAGAGAGAGAACAGTCTTTGATTCCAATTTAAAACAACCAAGAGACTTAATCTTATGCACAGCCTATACTAATGCTAAGAGACCAATGCTCTCCAGTTGGCAAAGACTTGCATAGAATAGGTTAAGGGAAAAGAGCCCCAGGCAGAAAGACATCCAGTTAGGCATTTGAATTCCAGTGGAACAAACTGGAAGCCAGAATGTCAAGAAGTCAATCAATCATAGTGAAAGGAAGCTAAGATTCTGGAAAGCAAAAAACTGCGGGAGAGGTCTCCGAGGTCAATGTGATGACTTAATCTTGATTTTCAACTTGCTAGATTTAGAATCACCATGGAAACATATCTCTGGGTGTTTCTGTTGATAATCATTTTCCAGAAAGGTTTAACTAAAGGATGAAGCCCCATCTTGTTCCTGACTGTGGGTAGTACCATCCACAGGCAAGGCTTCTGGACTGGAAAAAAGAGAGCAAGCTGAACATATATTGGCATTCATCTCTTTGCCTCCTGACTATGAGCACAGTGTGGCTGGTTGTCTCATGGTCCTGATATCTGACTTCTTTGCCATGATAACAACCTTAAGCTGTGACCATAATAAAAACCTTCTTTAAATTGCTAAATTCTTAGGATGTCTTGCTTTGAGCAAATCCAAATCTGGTTTTCTGTTTTCCGTTGCTCAGAAGGGTCAGTTGCATTTCTGAAGCTGTCCCTTCTTTCACTCTTGAGGCAGGGACTGGGTCAGGATAGCCTGGGCAAAGGAATAGCCTGGTGTAAAGGCTCTGATACTGTTTGAGGATTTGCTCTCAGGACTGGGTTTTCCCACTATTGTTTGTGCCCAAGAGAAGGATCCCCTCTCAATGTTGAGTGAATGGTTACTTGGGACCTTCTAAGAGTGTTTTTGTCCTATCAGACCAAATCTAGAGTATCCTTGACCTTGACAGGAATACCTAGTGGCTCCTAATCTCTGGACACTCACATTACAGGCTGAGCATGAATTGTCAGGAACCAGGACCTCCTCAGACTCTCCTGCTCGCTGCTCTCTCCTGGCTGGGACTGTTCTCTCTTAGCTTGGCTACACTGGAAAGGCCCTGCTTTGTACTCATTTACATAGTGAACACTTTAGTGAGAGGAATTAACTCTTTAGATGAAGCTTTGAGAACCGATTTTGCACTTTCCTCATTATTAACACCCTTTGGGGCAATTAGCACGAGGCCTAAGTGTTGCTGGGATATTTTTCCTTCCATCTTCTGATGAGCCGCTAATTCAGCTTCCCTTAGGGAGACCAGCTCCCTCTTCCCTTCTTGTGAAACTGGAAGAATTACGGAGTCCCTCTCAATCTCCACTCACTAGCTTGTAGTTTGGAGGAAGAATTTGTCACAACCTCATTGTGGACAGCAACAAGTGACTAGAACAGCAACCAGGTGCTGGATGGAAGGGAGTTGAAGAGTTTGTGACCCACCATTAGAAGGTCCTTCTTCAAACTCTGCACTGCTGCATTCTATTCTCTATGGGTCCTGCTGTTTGTCTAGGACTGGCTGACATAGTTCCAGGATACCTCCCCACATGACCATACCCGGACTACTTTAGTCAGCTCATTAGGATGCTGGGAATTAACCCCATCCCAGGTTTTTGCACATGCTAAGCAAGGGCTTTACCGTTGAGCTACGTCAGCACGCCTCATAGTGAGACAGAGACACACTATTTAGTCTCAAAATCACCACCCTCCTAAGTCTATTTCCTAAGCCCTGGGATTGTGAATGCAAAAAGGCAGGGCACTTTGTCCCTCCTTTTGTTGGGAGGGGGCAGCCAGGTCCCATTCCATCCATTGTTCCTCCAATGCATCCTTGTTTGCTTTGTCTCCAGAGCTGCCACTCACCAGTTAAGCCTGGAGGAAGAAATAATAAACCTTTATCTCCTAAGCACTCCATGGTAGGCCCTGAGCCGGGAGATGATGTTTAGTCCAGGACAGGAAGTTGCCCAGGACAAAACAGCCAATAAGTGCTTATGGATGACGTGATCTCAAGGTCTTAGCTGCGGCCTTTATGATGACGCTGAGTTGTGTCCCACCACTGGGATAGAACAAACTTATGACTTTCTTTAGATAAGGTATATGAATGAAAAGAATGTAGTAGACTGAGATCATGTGGTCATTGCTTACTAGCCTCCTAGGCTAGTGTGGCCGTGGCCACCACATCTAAAAATTTTTGATTCTCTACTCCCAATGTTGGTTTGTTCATTTTCAAAATTGTTTTTAAGGTTGTGTATGTTCACCTATGGACAAAGAAGGCAAAACCATACGAAGGGGAAAAAAGCATCTTCAACAAACAGTGCTGTTCTAACTGGATGTATGCATGTAGAAGAATGTAAAACAGTTCCATATTTATCACCCTACACAAAACTTAAGTCCAAGCAGACCAAGGATCTCAATATAAACTGGAAACAACACTAAAGCTAATAGGAGAGAAAGTGGGGAATAGCCCTGAACCCATTGGTACAGGCAACAACTTCTTGAACTGAGCACCAATAAATAGTTCAGGCACCAAGACCAACAATTAATAAATGAGACTTCATGAACCTGAAAGGCTTTTGTAAGGCAAAGGACACCGTCAATAGGACAAAATAGCAGCCTGCAGAATGGGAAAATATCTTCACCAACCCTAGATATGACAGAGGGCTAATATCCCAAATATATAAGGAACTCAAGAAGTTAGACACTAACCAGCCAAATAACCCAATTAAAAATGGGGTACAGAACTAAATAAAAGTTTTACAACAGAGGAACCTCAAATGGATAGAAGCACTTAAAGAAACCTTAGTTGTCAGGGAAATGCAATCAAAACAACTCTGAGATTTCACCTTACACCTATCAGAATGACTAAGATCGGAAACTCAAGTGAAAGCACATGCTGCCAAGAATGTGGAATGAGGGGAACACTCCTCCATTGCTAGTAGGAGTGAAAACTGGTACAACCACTCTAGAAATCAGTCTGGAGGTTCCTCAGAAAATTAGACATAATACTACCTGAGGACCCAGCTATACCACTCCTGGCCATATACCCAAAAGATGCTCTAACATATAACAAGGACACATGCTCCACTATGTTCATAGCAGCCTTACTTATAATAGTCAGAAGCTGAAAAGAACCCAGATGTCCTTCAACAGAGGACTGGATACAGAAAATGTGGCACCTTTACACAAAGGAGTACTACTCAGCTATTAAAATCAATGACTGCTTGAAATTCTTAGGCAAATAGATGGATCTAGAAAATATCATCCTGAGTGAGGCAACCCAATCACAAAAGAAAATACATGGTGTGCACTCACTGATAAGTGGATATTAGCCTCAAAGGAGAAATGGAAGGAGTGTTTGGAGAGGAGCCACGTGGGGGAAATTGGGAGGAGAGGGGGCCATGATCAGGATATAAAGTAAGTAAGTAAATAAATAATGGAAAAGTGCTCTTTCTTTCTGTAGTATTGTACATGTATATGTACATGAACATGTGTGTGCATGTTAAAACCAGATGTTGACATTGAATATCTTCTTTTGTTTATTCTCCACACTATTCTTTTGATTCAAGGTCTCTTGCTGAGTTTTTATAGAACCACTTAGCTAGATAGGTAGCAAAGAACCTTGGGGATCTGTTTGTCCCCACCTTCAGTGCCAGAGTGACAGGTGACACCATGCCTGGCCTTTTTTACATAATCCGTTCACTCAGGATTCAAACTTGTGCTCAAATGTCAGGCATTCCAGAGACTGCCATCTTTCTAGATTTTCCCAGTGTTTTATGGGTAAAAATGAAGTACCACTCATTTCGAAAGACTCATCTTTGAACAAGACAGCATCCTATGTATTAAAGTGCCTTGAAAACCATAGGTCTATGCAAATGCTCAGGGAGAAAGCGTGCTAAAGCATCAACCGTTTTATTTCATTTGAAATTTATCACAAATTAGAGCAAAACGGATTTTGCTGACCGGCCCCATCAGTGACTCTTCAGAATTTTGCTTCATGGGAAGGGACTCTGATCTCACATACGATCCTTTTGCTTGTTAGGAGTGACAATTCTGAGATATTTTTTAAGGTTTATTTACTTTATGTATATGAGTACACTGTAGCTGTCTTCAGACACACCAGAAGAGGGCATAGGATCTCCTTACAGATGGCTGTGAGCCACCATGTGGTTGCTGGGAATTGAACTCAGGACCCTTGGAAGAGAAGTCAGTGCTCTTAACCGTTGAGCCATGTCTCCAGCCCTGAGAATCTTGTAATAATCACTGAACTCTTTTAAATGCAAAAGGTGGTGAACAAGATAAGCTTATCTATTATTTCTGTAAGATTTTAATAATAAACTAGATTTTCAGATTGTCTCCTTTCCACTATGAAATTGACTTGGCTAAAGGCACTAGATACTTACTCTGTTTTTTGTTTTTGGCTTTTAGACTCCTGGAGAATCTTGTTGCCCATCTTAAATAACTCATCTCCTTTATCTGTGATACTTTTCTTGGCTGGCTTCTTGACTATATGGGAACAAAGGGAAAAAAAAAAACCAATATGGGAAAAAAACAACAATATTAATTCTATATATAAATTTTGAGAAACAATGTGCTGTCGCTGTGCTAGTATTTTGTTTTGAATTTTGCTACTTATTGATTAAGTGTTGGCACTTCAAGTCGAATATTTGGTACTATTCCTGGAAGGTAGAGGAAAGGGATGCTCCCATTAGAAGGAGAGGTGTCTGCAACCTAAGAAAACGATCTGGGTTGTTGTAAGCAGAAGCTGAGGGGTGCAGCCTAGACAGAGGTAGCACCTTAGGCACTGTGTTCTTAGCCCTGGCTGTCAATGCCTCCCTTATTGGTGTCACTTGGTCCATGTACTTAGAGCCCTGAGGTTCGATATGAGCAGCAGTTATCTCCAGGATGACCACAAGAGACATAGGAGCTGAGAGGCAATCTTCTTGAAGAGTTTTCTCTGTGGAAGGCCTCTGCCATTCCTTAAAGCCTTCTTGAGATGACAGGGAAGATACATGAACTATCAATGATAACTTGCCTAGTTTAGGTGGAAACTTGACATCAATTTTATGAGACTCAAGAAAAATAAAGGAATAATATTTTCCTAATATTAATGTAATGCTAATTTTTTAATAAACACTATCACTTTTTTTGATAAGGAAAACTGATTAGTCAGACTCCCAATTCTCCACCGTTCAACTCTCTTCTCTCATTCTTTCCCCTCTGCCTGCTTGTCTGTCTCTCTGCTCTGTGTAAGATCTCTCTCCCTCTGCCTCCAAGTATATTACCGCACACAGGAGAACCTGATTAGGAAAACAGCCTGAAGCCTTTTCAAAGGAAAGGCATTTGGGACTTGAAGCCTCATTAACAAACTCACAATGAACTTTAAGTGGCTCTTTTTCTTCTCCCAGACAAGATAACAAGAGCCATCTATTTTTTTAATAGAAAAAAAAATAACCAAAAAGTGAATTTAACATTATTTTGAATGCTTCAAGTTATTTAATCAATTCAGAAACACCAGACATTTTAGCATCTAATTCTGCTTTGAGTTTTATAGCTTATCTATACTCATGATTAAAAGGAAAGAAGTAATTAGGTAAAAACTGACTAATATGTGTGGAATAATAACTGTTGACATTAGCATGCTTTCAAAGCATGAGCGTACATTCTAGAAGATTGGCTATAAGGAATGATTTACCATGGCAAGTTCCTTTCCAGGGCTGTTACTTTTATTAGTAATTTTTTTTTGCCTTCCCAAACATATTGAACTACATATTTTTGTTACTATAGTAGGATTCAATTTCCAGATAAATTTATCTTGTGGATGCTTTAATTTTGTTCTTATGATTTGAAGGTTTCCAAATTTAAGGAAAGCACAGTAAGGAAATGGTTTCAGGAGGCGTTCTGAATTTGATGTGAGATAGGCTAGACAGACACGTGGGAAAATTAAGAGGGTGGGGGCAGGGCATTGAGTCCAACAAGGTGCACCAGGACAACTGCCCACGGACTTTTGCTTTGTTATCACTAAATAGTGACACCTCTGTTCATATCAACCTTGTAGAATTGCTCCCCTCATGCAGCTGACATAATGACACATCAGAAAATCTCATAAGATGGCGGCAGAGGGTGTGCGTGTAAACGTTGTTCTTGGAAAACCATGACCCAGTTCTGGAATTTCTTATCGCCCCCAAACACACATATACCCCAGTAATTATGTTCACCATTGAAGCTTGCCTGTAAGGACTAGCTACCTAAAAAGGTGGTGTGACTCAAGAGAAACCTATAGCCTCTCTTTAGAATTAGGGTAGATCTATATAGATAGACAGACAGATAGATAGATAGATAGATATATCTATATCTATATCTCTATATCTCTATACATATCTATATCTATCTATATCTATATCTATATCTAAATCTAATTTATCTATATCTATAGCTAATCTATATCTATTAGCTAGGACAGAAAGATAGTGGAAAGGGGCTACAGAAAGGTTTTTAGAGACACCATTATCTGGAGTCTAGTTGAAGTTTTCAGTAGCTGAGAATCAAGAATTAGAGTAGTTGAGCCTGGTGGCACACAGCTTAAGTCCAAGGACTTGTAAGGTAGAGGGTCACTGATTCAGGGCAACCTGGTCTAGCCTGGTCTACAGAGTGAGTTCCAGGACAGCTAGGGCTATGGAGAACAACAACGACAAGTACTGCGATTTAAAGCACAATTAACATTTGCTATGTCCTGCACAGAGACAAAATTCCTTTTGTATAGAGATATTTCAAATAAAAATGTTAAAATAGCAATGAATTGTTCCTAAAGTCTGAGCGCCTATGACCTTCGTATGACCTCCAAAGATGCCCTTTCTTAATAGTTTTTGAGACATTTTTCTGGGAATCTAGCAAACTATTAGGTTTTGTTTACAGAGAAAACATTCTACCTTCCTCTGGGATGCTGGTGAGCTTGAGTTCTACTTTATCAGTTACAACTCTGTCCAATGCACTCCTGGAACTGAACAATGAACTCGTTGATTGAAAAGAAAAAGGTTCTTCAGCAGCTCTTTGAGGTATAACTTTAGAGGCCTCCTTTGGTAATGCTACTGTAAAGACACCCAGTGTGACTTTCTCTTGAGAGGCTCACACTCACAAAGTCTGTGTAGCATCTCCTTTACCAGAGCCTCTCTCTTCCATGCTTAAGTCTATGTTGAAATAAATATCTTCTCATCAAACTCTAACTCTGCATTGTACTTACTCATGCTGAAGTTCTTTTTCTTTTGAAGACAAGAGCCCTAGCCTTACTGGAGAGGAGGTCTCTGCAAAGAGCTCAGGCAGGTGTAGCCTGTGTCTCTGGCCTATACTTCACTGTGGATGCTGCCCTTATTCTGGAACCAACGACCCCATCTCTCTGCCCCATCCAATTCCTTACTTTGTATTTAATTCTTCTGCTGACAGTAATGAGAACCTAGAAATACTGGATAAAGGGCTCCGTTCGGTCTCGTAGTCTTTTCATATTTTTCCATTCTGTACTTACTAGCTTTAAAAGATTTAAAGGGTTTCCACGAGTTTGGTATTCTTTAAATGGCCAACCTGTAGATGCTTGTTCTGTTCCGCTTACAAACCAGCCTTACTTACAAAAGGTATTTTATACTTTCATTCTGCTACTGTGACAAAAATCCTCTGAGCACTTAGAGGAGGAGAAGGTTTATTTCAGCTTATGAGCTATAGTCTATGACTGAGAAAAGTCAGGGCAGGAACTTGAAGCAGAAACCACGGCAGACTGCTGCTGTTGGCTCACTCCCAGGGCCATACTTAAGTTAGCCTTCTTTTGTCTTAGGTTTTATTTGTTTTCATTTTATGTATATAACTGTTTTGTCTGTATTTGTACTCTTGGTGTCTGCAGAAGTCAGAGAGGGTGTCAGGTCCTTTAGAACAGGAGTAAGAGATGGTTGTGAGCCACTTTGTAGGTGCTTGCTGGGAATGAAGGTCCTCTGGGTCCTTTCTAAGAACAAATGCTCTTAATTACTGGATCATCTTTTCAGACTTTAGCTGGCTTTCTTATATATCTCAGGACCACCTGTCCAGGGATTGATACCACCCAGAGTAGCATGGGCCCTCCTTTATCTAGTAAGGAAATCAAATAATTCTGAGCACCTGGACTCATATGCCTTTAATTCTAGCACTCAGAAGGCAAAGGCAGGCAGATTTCTGGGAGTTTGAGGCCAGCCTGATATTCACAGTGACTTTCAGGAGAGCCAGAACTATATATACTCTCTGTCTCTGTCTCTGTCTCTGTCTCTCTGTCTCTCTGTCTCTCTGTCTCTGTCTCTCTGTCTCTCTCTGTCTCTCTGTCTCTCTCTGTCTCTCTCTCACTCTCTCTCTCTCTCACACACACACACACACACACACACACAGATAGTCTCCCATAAACATGGCCACAGACTTATCAGATCTAGGCAATCCCTCAATTGAGACTGTCTTCTCAGTTGAGTCTAGTGTCTCTCATTAAAGCTAATTAGAACAAAATATTGGGGATGGAGTTCACGAACTAGAGTGAGGAGTAGGTGTACCAGGACTGTCAATTCAGTTCTGAGGGACCTGTGACACCCTGTTCTCACCTCCATGAGCAGCAGGCACACACATGGTGCACAGACACACACATAGGCAAAATGCTCACACACAAAGTCTAAACTAAAAATGGAAAATTACAACAAAGAGAGAATTAGGTATGCTAGAGATCTTAAGATGGCAGTGACTATGGAAAATGTAACTACACTAAGTGAGTTTTCTATTTCAACATGTGCCAGAGACATAATGTGTAGAGAGGCTTTTGACATTTGTGACTTCTGCTTCCTTATTTACATTAATACATGTCTCAGATGACTCAAGTGTCAACGCCCTTGCCCCAGTGCCCCTTCATCTGGAGAGGTCTTTGAAGAGATGATTCAGATAAATTATCCAGTAAAGTTCCCCAGTTCAGTAGGCCTGGTGTTCTAATGGGAAGTGGAAGAGACTCCAGGGTGCACAGGTACAGAGAAAAGACATGTCAGAGTGTGGGGGCAGAGCCTTCTGTCAGAACCTAAAGTGTCTGTCCTTCGTTATCAGTTAAAACTATGTTGCAAGCTGCGTAGGCCTTAAGGCATTCCTGTCCACCCCTTTAATCTTTTAAACCTATGTTCGTTAACCTTGAGCTAACACATCTCCAAATGTGTCTTTCAACTGAGCATACTAAGTAATGGGAGTCAAAGAACATGCAGCCTCTGTAATAAAATTTCTGTCATTTTATTTCTCTTTCTGCTTTGGGAATATCTCCTATTTCTTCCTAGCCCCCCTGCAGGAATAAAGCTCCATTTTTTTTTATGTTTTAGTTATACTCATTTTGGCTTGGTATTTGCCAAAATGCTAGCCCACCATGTTGGGTTGCACGGTATTAGTCAGAAAATGACCTTCTATAAGCCAGGGCTAGAAGCCTTTAGCTGACACCAAACCTGCCAGCACCCTGGTTTTAGAATTTGGGTCCACTGAGCTGCAAGAAAGCATTATTTCTGTTAAGTCACTCAGTCCATGGCATTTTGTTATGACAGCACGAGCAAACTGAGACACTCTCAGTTTAGGAACAGACACACCCAGATCTGAGTATGAGCTATCTGCCGAAGGGAGGAGGGATTGCTTTTTTCTTGTCTCTCTAGGTCTCCAGCCTAGTGCTCTGACCTTGTTAGACAGCTGGTTGGCCCAGTCACCCACTCCTGAAAAGATTGCTTTGTGAGATCATAAGTGAGCAGTATATCTGGTAAACCTCTCTGTGTTTGGTAGTTCCTGGACCCAGGTCACCTTCCCATAGCTGAAAGCACTGGTCATCTTTGCCTTATACTGCTGACCCTTAAGTTGCCAACTTTCCTAAATAAGAGTCACATACATGTAAATGTATTCTCTGTAAAGACAATTGGGTGTATCTCTCTCTCGTGAGATGCCTGTGCGAACTCTTGACCTGTACTGCCTCCATCCTATGTCTCGCATCAAAACTCCATCTTCTCCCCACTTTGCTCTGCTCTTTCCTTTGCTTCTTGCTACATTCTCCCATTTTTATGTTTAACTCCAGTCTCTAAAATCCTAACCTCCAGATTATAAGGAAATACTTTTAAAGTTACTTAGCAAACACAAAGAAGGTAATAAGTTATTTCACACCTCAAGTTACATTTACATCATGAATTATGAAGGGATCATTGAGAGTAAAAGGACTGATGGACAAGCCACCACGGGGTCTTTGAGTCTGACCACGAGTCTATATTTACAAAGTGACGGAGATAAAAACAGAAGGCCCTTGCCTATGGCAGCAAAGCTGGCTAACGCTGGCTGCTGTGTCCTTCCCACTGACTGCAGTTGCATTTAATACAGAACAACTGCAGCCTCTGACTTTTCGGGATTCACATCAGGAAAACTCTTCACATTCTCCCCTATGTGTGCCAAGAAGACAGAATATTGTCAAGGAGGGAGAATAATGATCTGTTTCTAAAAATAACATTGCATCCAAGAAAGAATGACTCGGCACAGAGTTTAGCAGATGCGATTAACTCAAACGTACTCGAGTAAGAACAGCGCTACTGTAATGATACACTTGATTGTCTACTGACCATTGCTATCTAACACCAGGATGCCCAGGGGTACTGAAGGAAGATAGTGTTAACCTGGGAAATAAAATACTCCCTCTCTTCAAGCATAAATGAAGGTACAGCATGAAATCAGGATTCTGGCTTGAGATATAATTTACTATCTAAAACTCTTAGTTTAACCAAAAGAAATATATTTTATAAAATACATAAGAATCAAGCCAATGTCTAGTAGCAGGTGTTAATACTTATAAAGCAGTTAGTGCCAGACCGCTCTCAGTGCTCTCCGTGCTCTCCGTGCTCTCAGTGCTCTCCGTGCTCTCCGTGCTCTCCGTGCTCTCAGTGCTCTCAGCACTCTCAGTGCTCTCCATGCTCTCAGCGCTCTCCTCCATGCTCTCAGTGCTCTCCGTGCTCTCCGTGCTCTCAGCGCTCTCAATGCTCTCAGTGCTCTCAGTGCTCTCAGTGCTCTCAGTGCTCTCAGTGCTCTCAGTGCTCTCTGTGCTCTCCGAGCTCTCAGCGCTCTCCGTGCTCTCAGCACTCTCAGTGCTCTCCGTGCTCTCAGCACTCTCAATGCTCTCCGTGCTCTCAGCGCTCTCCGTGCTCTCAGTGCTCTCAGTGCTCTCAGTGCTCTCTGTGCTCTCAGTGCTCTCCGTGCTCTCAGCGCTCTCAGTGCTCTCTGTGCTCTCCGTGCTCTCAGTGCTTTCCTCCATGCTCTCAGTGCTCTCCGTGCTCTCAGTGCTCTCCATGCTCTCAGTGCTCTCCTTGCTCTCTGTGCTCTCCGTGCTCTCAGCGCTCTCAGCACTCTCCATGCTCTCAGTGCTCTCCGTGCTCTCAGCGCTCTCAGTGCTCTCAGTGCTCTCAGTGCTCTCCGTGCTCTCAGTGTTCTCAGTGCTCTCCATGCTCTCCGTGCTCTCAGTGCTCTCCGTGCTCTCCGTGCTCTCAGTGCTCTTCGTGCTCTCAGTGCTCTCAGTGCTCTCCGTGCTCTCCGTGCTCTCTGTGCTCTCAGTGCTCTCTGTGCTCTCAGTGCTCTCTGTGCTCTCAGTGCTCTCAGTGCTCTCCGTGCTCTCAGTGCTCTCCGTGCTCTCAGTGCTCTCCGTGCTCTCTGTGCTCTCAGTGCTCTCTGTGCTCTCAATGCTCTCAGTGCTCTCCGTGCTCTCAGTGCTCTCCGTGCTCTCAGTGCTCTCCGTGCTCTCTCTGCTCTCAGTGTTCTCTGTGCTCTCAATGCTCTCAGTGCTCTTCGTGCTCTCAGTGCTCTCCGTGCTCTCGGTGCTCTCATTTACTCAGCCTCACAAAGGCTCACAATTTTTCTCTTTTAAAGGAGCAGTGGCTACACTGGTTTAAAAGAGAGAAGTTGTGAAACTCTGTGAGCCTCGTGTCTAGGCGTCTACAACAGGAGTAGTTTCCAGACTGAATTAGCCACCACTTTGCGAGAATGGAATAAATTCCTTTATGTGTAACCGTGTTGACCTAGAATAGCAAACAGTAGGAGAGATATTAAGGTGTGGCTGTTGAGTGCCCTGAGAAGCAGACGCTGAGAGCAGAGTTGAAGAAGTGCCTTTGGGGTGGCTGAGTCTTGTATTTTTCTCCCTCTGGAAATCAAGCCCAGATTCCCAGTGTGGAAGCTTGGAATTAATCATCTGGAGGAGAAGAATTGAGAACCCTGAGACCAAGCTCCCTTAAGTTGGATGTTTCCTTCTCACCCTTCCCCGCAAGATGTGAGAGTGATTCATCCCCTTCTGGAAAAGATGTGACTGACCTCTAGTCAATACCATTTCAACCCGAGACATAGTTTTTGTGGCTGATCCTTTGAGGTCAAAAGGGAAAAGAAGACTTTCTAGTGAGTGGTCCAAGAGAGACATACATTGTTCACTCTCTACCTCCCTCCTCATTGTGAAGTGTCTCTGGACCCTCACCTGGGAACAAGTTGGAATGGAGCAGAGGAAGACCCTGAGGCAGATTTAATAAAACACTTTGCGTGTACCCAACGGCACCTTGGAACAAGAGTTGCCTCAGGACTGTCCCAAGTGAAGCAAGATGATCATGACTTTCTACTCCTGGTCTGATGGCAGTTGGCAGTGACTCCCGGGGCAGCCATCTATTTGGAGGTGCCTGTCTGAAAATACAGTCCCACTTGGAGACTGAGGGTTGTCTGCAATGGGGGACATGTGCTCGTTAAAGGAGTGTTTGTCTGACACTTGTCAGTGTTGCAACTGTTCAAAAAGTCAATAAAACGGAAGGCAGAAGCTTAGCCTAGCTGTTTTAGACTGCAGAAACAAGAGAAAGGCACGTCCAGACGCGATTTATATAAGTTGTGAAAATATTCTCCTCCATCCAAGGATGTGGTAGTGGCAGAGAAAGATAAGTAAAATGAATGCCGAGTAATCCCATGGGAGTCAGGAGGGAACACAAGAGTCTGGAGACCCAGGGTCCACCACTCCAGCACTCAGACTGGCTATTGATTTGTCCAGCCAACAATTTAATAAGGATAATTACTTTTTTTAAGATTTAATTTTGTCTCAGAAGAAAGAATTAGCTGTTGAAGTCATAGGGCTAAGTACTCAGAGGGAGAATGTTTGTGCCATCTTCAAACAAGTAATGGCTGTGAAAGCATCATGTTCAACCATAAAACATCACTCACGTGTGCTCTAGAAGGCCAAGGCTTTACTACTTTTGAGTGTCACCTATAATACAGTGTACTTCAAAGAAAATTCTGAGTTTCAACTCAGTTCGAAGACCATGTACTAACTCTGCACAGAGACAAGCTGATTCAGTTTAATTCATCAAGTATTTATTCGCTCTGAGTACTTGGCAAACCCTGTGCCAGGAACACATCTTGCTTTTAAGTGATGGGGATGCAACTACTCTTCCTTATATCTGAGAAGCTCTGGGTTAAAGAACAATTGGCAAGACTGAAAAGGAGTCATTGCTGTTTTCACAGTGTGGAAAACCATATGCATGCTCTAGAGACTTCAGCTTGATGTCAATCGTTTCCATTTCTAGAATAGAAGCAGTTTAAGATGAGTTAGGCTAAGTTTTGTTTCTCTTTTAGGGTGTACCCAGAGGCCTGGGAAAATGCACTTATTCAGAACACCTATATCCAATTGCCAAGATGACATTCCATGCACAGAAATGTTAGACTAAATAAATCAGAATTCAGCAAGGTTTACAGTGAACCTGTAATCATGTCTAATCCTGTGTTATTACTTCACTTCCACAGTTTGTGAGGTTCAGATTTTCTTATTAGAGAAGATCTTACCTCCACGGCTTCCTCTTTCTCAACTCCTGATGCCTAAAACATGTTTTCATGCTATTTACAGTTTTGAGGAACACAAAGCCATAAGGGCCAGTTTGTGTGTGGACAACCTGGTGCTGTCGTAGTTATCTGGCATGGGTCAAGATGGCTAATGACAAACATGGGAAGGTGGGGTACAAGTTATCACAAAGTGACAGACCTCAGGTGTCTGCAGAATCCACAGCTTAACAGTGATACAATCTGTTATGTGACTATGATACAATCTGTTATGTGACTATTGCCGGCAGAATGTTAGTGTGAATTTTATATATATTGGGCCCTGTAGTCAGAGGCCAGAGATCTTCTGCCTTTGATAACAACCTGCCTATGAGCGTCTCTAGGCCTGTCTCTATGTGAGTGTCTGTGTGCTGGTGTATGTGTGGGTACCTGGTCTTCTACGTGCTGGCTTTTTTCTGAGTCTATGACTTCTCGCAATCCCTTTGACTGTCCAGTCTCCAGTGACCCTCCGTATCTCCTGGCGTCACCTTGCATCCATTGACTTAAAGGGAAATGTAACATCTTCTTGAGTTGTTCTAGAAGAATATTGCCTTTATGAAACGAGTCTGAGATTGCAGACTTAAGATTTCACAGAACAGAAAGAGAGGCTGATGTATTCCAGGGATTAAAACAGCCTTTTTGTTCATCTGAGGCATGGATGACTTAAAAACATGACTTGGAATCTCCCAATTTTGGGGTTTGTTGGCATCCTGACTTAGCACCACCATCACCTTCCTGGCTCCTAACATGACAGGGGGAGAGCCAAGAGACCTAATCCCTACACAAAGAACTGTAGGCTACTAAGGAATGCTGAGAGAGGGAGAAACAGTCTTCCCCAGGGAACAACCCACCAATTGCTTATCTAACACCAACTCATCAGCCCTGAAAATGTATACAGGTAATGTTATACAGACTGAGCAGGTTGTGCTTATGTACCACACACACACACACACACACACACACACACACACATACACCCCACTACCACCACCACCACAACCAATGCTGCTACTTAAAATTTATGAAAGAGGCCATGAATTTGAAAGAGAAGGTTTGGAGAGAGGAAAGAAATGAGAGAATTGATATTGTAAATCTCAAAATTTTAAATGATAAACAGCTCGAGGAACTCAAGGTGTCTTATGAAAGAGTTGAAGAAAGATTGAGGGACCTGAGGAGGACAAGAATGCCACAGGAAGACCAACAGAGTCAACTAACCAGTACCCTTGGGAACTCCCAGAGGCTGAATCACTAACCAAATAGTAAGCATGGGGTGGACCTAGGCCTCCTGCACATATGTAGCAGAAGAACAGCTTGGTCTTCATGCAGGTCCCTCAAATAACAGCAGGGGCTCTCCCTGAGCCTGCTGCCTGCCTGCCTGTGAACCCCACACTCCTAAATGGACAGCCTTGTGTGGCCTCAGTGAAAGAGGATGAGCCTATTCCTGTAGTGACTTGATGTGTGTGAGTGTGTGTAGAGGTGTTGATACCCAGAGGAGAGCTTCCCTTAAGAAAGGGAAGGCAGAATGGGGCAAGAACTTGTAGGAGGAGCTGATATTGGATTATAAAGAGGATAAGTAAATAAATTTGATTTTAAAAATTGGCATCAGCTGATACCAGCTTCCAGCGTGAGGTGGAAGGGGGATCATAAGCAGATGCTTGCCCACTTTCAATCCATAAATGATTGTTAGGGCAGTTTCATGAAGACATGCATGCCATTTAACATATTTCAGCAGATAGAATCTTCACAACTTCATCACGTTTAGAATTCAATCTGGCTGATCCAGTAAATATTATTATGTAGATTTGTAGAACTACTATGAGTTTGGGGCTCTAAATTTGGCACTCTCCCACTGACTTCTGTAACAAGAGATTGGGCAAAAGATTATAAATCAATGAATTAGTAGGTATAATAAGGAGTTTGGACTAATAGTTTAAAATGGTCACAGTGAATTGTTTGGTTTTTGCATTTTTTTTTTTTTGTGGGGTTAGGGGATTGAACTACCCAAATCCTTGAGTAGTAAGGGCCTTCTCTTCTACTGAGCTACACTGCCCCTTACAGTAAAATTTAATAAGTATAAATCTTACATTATTTTACATTTAATTCTTTAGTGCATGTGTCTCTTGCATATTACATATTACGGTACATATATATTACGTATTACAGTGCACATATGGAGTTCTCAGGACTTCTTGTAGGAGTTCTGTTCTCATCTTTCACCACATGGGTTCCAGGGATTCAACCCAGGTTGCTATTGGCTTTACACCTGGAGCCATCTCATGGCCTCAACTCTTAAACTTAAAACCAACAAGGGTATGGAGGCTGGAGGTACAGCTTGGTGGCAGGGCACTGCTTCAAAGGTTTTGTGATTGATTTCCAGCATCGAAAACGAACAAACTTTGAAGATATAAGGAGTAGAAAAATACACGAATCGAAGGCCAATTAATGTGTCATCTGGCCTTGGCTGTGGTCCCCAGCTATTCAAACACTAACCTAGTTAGCTTCTGCCTGGTAAGTCTGTCTCCCTCCCTCCCTCCCTCCCTCCCTCCCTCCCTCCCTCCCTCTCTCTCTCTCTCTCTCTCCCCCTCCCTCCCTCCCTCCTTCCCTCTTTCTCTCTTTCTTTTTTGTGAGCTCTACCCTGTTGCCTCCACCTCTGCTACCATCCTTCGTCTACATCAGAACCCAGCTTCTTGAGCCTTCTTCCTAGGTAGGGTTACTACCACTCTAATGAAACACCATGACCAAAGCAACTTGGGGAGAAAAAGGTGCTTCCACTTCATTATCAAAGGAAGTCAGGACAGGAACTTAACAGAGTAGGGCTGGAACCTGAGAGGAGGAGCTGATGCAGAGGCCACGGAGGGGTGCTGCTCTCTGCCTTGCTCAGTATGGCTTGCTCAGCTTGTTTTCTTAGAGAACCCAGGACCACCAGCCCAGGAATAACACTACCTCTAATCACTAATCAATGCGTGGCCCTGCAGGCTGCCTACAGCCTGATCTTATGGAGGCATTTTCTTGAGTTTCCCTCCTCTCAGATGACTGCAGCTCATGTAAAGTTGACATAAAACTACCCAGCAGCACCTTTCAGTATAGACTGAAGACCAAAGGTTCTCTGGAAATTTCCCAGGCCATGGGGACTGTTGAGGCATTCAGCCTCATGGACTGAGAATCCCCAAGTTCCCAGCCTCTCCAGGGTAAGGACGGCCATTGCTGCATACCCAGACCGATGGTGTCAGTCAATTAAGTAAGTGTGCTTTTAATCTGTATTAACCATATTGGTTCTGTTCCTGTAGAGAGCTTTGATTAACATGTTTTGGTTTCCTGTTCCACAAGAAAGCCTCTGGTGGGAGAGCTTATGTGTAGTGGGATGGGAATGGTGTACATTAGGAGGGCCAATACAGGTTAAATAAAAGGCAGACCATATTTCTCCATTAAAAATGACAGGTAACTATTACAGTGTATGACATATTTTAAATAAGTTTAGACATTTACACATTTTTATAGTATCACTGAAAACAGATATTCTTACAATTTCCCCCTCAATATTAGCTGCCAAGTATCTATTTAAATAACATGTTGACAGGATAGGAATATATATATATATATATATATAAAACAGAGAAGAGTGCATTGGGCTTAAATAAAATGTTAAAAATATTTTTTAAACTTTATGTTTGCAATCAAATAAAAGTAGGAGTGGGGGAAGGGAGTAGGAGAGGGATAATAGAGGGGACTGTGGGGTGAATATAATCAAAATCGCTTACACACACACACACACACACACACACACACACACGATATTGCCAGAGAATAAACATTTTGAATTCTACACACAAACTCTATGGAGACAGCATTTTTCTAGAATCTTCTTTTATGTTAAGAAGTCTAACTATGAAGCATGTGTGCTTTTGTTAGGAAGACTTAGGCTACCAGCGTTGAACAAAACAGGCATTATATTAATTTTATATTTATATTAATTTATAATATATTTATATTAATTTTCATTTTCTTGGGTTTCTGTTAGCAGAGTAACTGATAAGGGCCTGTATAATTTTGGAGATTTTTTTTCTCCCGTGAGACATAGTTACCTGTTACCATTATCCTGAATCCTGAGTTAAAGCCGCAGAGCAGGAGCCAGTAGAACATGACATTGTTGTGTGTATAAATATTTATAACCAGGGCTGGAGAGATGGCTCAGTGGTTAGAGCACTGGCTGCTCTTCCAAAGGTCCTGAGTTCAAATCCCAGCAACCACATGGTGGCTCACAACCATCTGTAATGAGATCTGATGCCCTCTTCTGGTGTGTCTAAAGACAGCTACAATGTAGTCACATACATAAATAAATAGATCTTTAAAAAAAAGAAAAGAAACAAAAGAATCATAGTTTAAAAATATATATTTATAACCATACCCTGTGTTTTCTCAAAAGCAGCTCTAAAAATGTCATTTGTGCTTAGTCAGCCATTTCAGAGTGTCAAGTGCAAGACTGTTCTACTCACAATAGTTTCGGCTTCTCCTCAGGAGATTCTCACTTTGAATTCCTTTTACTTTTAACTTATGTTGATGCTTCCTTTTTCCTAAGGGATCTTCTCTTTTATTGGATATTTTGTTTGCTTTTCCTTGTTCCAGTAGGTGTGACAAGAACTGCTTGGCTTTGCTCACTGATACCTGTGATGAAAAGGATCCGAGTTCATCTCACTCCTGTGTGACTTTTAAAAGGAGGGTTGAAAACTTTCTCATTTCTAAAACAAAGGCAAGTTTAGTACCCCAACTTTTAACATCAAAATGACATATGGCTTGCTGCACTTAAAGAATCTATAGTGTATGGAGGAAACTCTTTCAAATCTGCTACATTATTATCTAAACTATGGAGCCAAACAGTAAAAACTAAATGTTATAAATAAAATAGAAGGAGAATTTAACCAGTTTACTCTTCCCCTGCTAAGTTGTCATGGTGATATCAATTATGTGAGCTTAAATAAGTGGAGATGATTCTGCTTCACATGTTACACAAATATATAAGGAACTGTCACAACCTTTAAAAACGGAAAAGAGGTCTTTCCCTGGCGTATTTCCTAGAATCGACCTAATTAACCTACTTGAATTAAAGTTACGAGTTTTTAAGTGTGTGTATGTATGTGCAGTTTATTTTGAATTGTACAAAATAATAAAGATTAAAAAAGAATTTAAGGAGATGGCTCAGTGGTTAAGAACACTGACTGTGCCAACCGTCTGAATATCATTCCCCTTCCACTGGTCCTGTCTGCTGGGACAGACTGCTGGCTAGTCTGCTCTCTGGAAGAGGCTGTATCCTCAGGCATACCAGAGGACCCACTGCACACAGAGCATCTGGTAAGAACACTCCTTCCCTCCTTCCCCCCACGAAGGCTGCTGGGAGCCCAGTGGACTTGGGGACCTACCATTCCCCAAGCCCCTCCCACCGAACCCAAATACTACTCCCCTTTTGCCTGGTCCTTTCTGCTGGAAGCTAGTCTGCTCCCTGGAAGACACCATATCCTGAGGCATATAAGAAGATGGGCTGCACTCAGAGGCATCCCAGGAGATCTGCTCCACCTAGGGCATCTGACAACAAAGCTGGAGACATCCCAGGATGTCCACTGCACCCAGGACACCACAGCTTGAAAGCATCCCAGGACTACCTCTGTACACAGGGCAACTGGGCAACAGACACCACAGTCTGACGACCTCCCAGGGGCTCTGTGGCATGCAAGGCAACTGATCCAAAAGACTGAAAGCCTCCCTGGAGTTCGGCTGCACACAGGGAAACAGAAACCACATTCTGTAGGCTCCCTGGAGAACAGCTTCACATAGGACAACAGCTTGACAGCTCCACTGAAGACCCAACAGTCTGAAGGCCTCCCAGGAGATCTACTGCAGCCAGAGCAACAGATCAGAAGCTTCTTTACCCCCCCTGAAGACCCTCCAGTGGGAAAGCACCACAAGAGATAAGCTACTGCCAGTGTAGCAGGCCTACCAGCAGACCTGTAGCAACCCAGAGAAAAAGAAGGAAGACTCCAGACAGAGTCAATCAGACCAGTAAACACCAGGGATAACCAGATGACAAGAGGCAAGCACAATACCAAAAGCAACAGAAGCTAATATACGTGGCCATCATCAGAACCCAGTTCTCCATAGCAAGCCCTGAATACACCAACACAAAATCAGAAAGCTGACCTAAAATCCTATCTCATGAAGATAATAGATCCTTTAAGAAGGATATAACTAACTCACTGAAAGAAATACAGAAAAAACATAGGTAAAGAGGTAGAAGCCCTTAAAGAGGAAATAAACAAACCCCTTAAAGAAGTACAGGAAAACACAATTAAACTGGTGAAATAATTGCATAAAGCAGTCCAAGACCACAAAATGGAAGTAGAAACAATAAAGAAAACAAAAATGGAGGCAAACTTAGAAATTGAAAACCTAAGAAAGAGGTCAGGAATTATAGATGTAAGAAAGATGAGGAAGGAAACAATGTTCATCAAAGGAAAAATCTACCAAGAACCAGTCTCAATTCTGAACATCTATGCCCCAAATTCAAGAGTACCTACATTCATAAAAAACATTACTAAAGCTCAAAACACACATTGAACCCCAGGCAATAATAGTGGGAGACTTTAACATCCCACTTTCACCAATGGGCAGGTCATTGAAACAGAAACTAAACAGAGACACAGTGAAACTAATAGAGGTTATGAACAACTTGGATTTAACAGACATCTATAGGACATTTCATCCTAAAACAAAAAGAATATACCTTCTTCTCAGCACCTCATGGCACATTCTCCAAAACTGACCGTATAATTGGTTACAAAACAATCCTCAACAGATACAAGATTGAAATAATTCCATGTACCCTATCAGACCACCATGGTCTGAGGCTGGTATTTAATAACAACAAAAATAACAGAAAGTCCACATACAGGTGGAAACTGAACAACTTTCTACTCAATGATAACTTGGTCATGGAAGAAATAAAGAAACTAAAGACTTCCTGGAATGAAAATGTTGACACATTATACCCAAACTTACGGAACATAATGGAAGTAGTACTAAGAGGAAAATTCATAGCACTAAGTGCCCTGGTAAAGAAACTGGAGAGATCTTACACCAGCAACTTAACAGTGCATCTGCTAGCTCTAGAACAAAAAGAAGCAAACTCACCCAAGAGGAGTAAAAGGCAGGAAATAGTCAAACTCAGAGCTGAAATCAACCAAGTAGAAGCAAAGAGAACATTACAAAAAATCAACAAAACCAAAAGCTGGTTCTTTGAGAGAATCAACAAGATAGAGAAACCCCTAGTCTAACTAACTAAAGGGCCCAGAGGCAGTTCCAAAATCACAAACTCAGAAATGAAAAGGGAGATATAATGACAGAAACTGAGGAAGTTAAAAAAATTATCAGGTCCTACTACAAAAGCCTATATTAAACAAAACTGGAAAATCTAGATGAAATTGATGGTTTTCTAGACAGATACTACATGCCAAAGTTAAATCAAGAGCAGGCAAACTATCTAAACAGGCCCATATCCCATAAGGAAATAGAAAAGATCATTAAAAACCCCCCAACCAAAAAACAAAACAAAAACAAACAAAACCAAAAAGCCTAGGGCCAGATGGATTTAGTTCAGAATTCTACCAGACCTTCAAAGAAGACCTGATACCAATATTCCTGAAACCATTCCATAAAATAGAAACAGAAGGAACATTACCTAATTTAGTCTATTAAGCAACAATTACTCTGATACTTAAACCATACAAGAATGCAACACAAAAGAGAACTTCAGATCAATTTCGCTTATGAATATCAATGCCAAAATACTCAATTCTTGCTAACTGAATCCAAGAACACATCAAAACCATCATTCACCATGATCAAGTAGGCTTCATCCAGGGAATGCAGGGATGGTTCAATATATGAAAATCCATTAACATAACCCACTATATAAACAACCTCCAAGAAAATAATCACATGATCATCTCCTTAGATGCAGAAAAAGCATTTGACAAGATCCAACACCCCTTCATGTTAAAAATATTGGAGAGATCAGGAATTCAAGGTCAATACCTAAACATAATAAAAGCAATTTATTGCAAACCAACAGCCAATATCAAATTAAATGGAGAGATACTTGAAGCAATTCCATTAAAATCAGGGACAAGACAAGGATGTTCTCTCTCCCCATATTCAATATAGTACTTGAAGTACTAGCTAGAACAATAAGACAACAAAAAGATATCAAGGGGATACAAATTGGCAAAAAAGAAATAAAGGTATCACTATTTGCAGATGATATGCTAGTATACATAAGAGACCCCAAAAATTTTACCAGAGAATTTTTCCTTCTGATAAACAGCCTCAGCAAAGTGGCCAGATATAAAACTAACTCAAATAAATCAATATCATTCCTTTATAGAAATGATAAATAGGATGAGAAAGAAATTAGAGAAACAACTCCCTTCATAATAACCACAAATAATATAAAATATCTTGGGGTAACACTAACCAAATAAATGAAAGATTTGTATGACAATAGCTTCAAGTTTCTCAAGAAAAAGCTGAAGAAGATCTCAGAAAATGGAGAGACCTTCCATGCTCATGGACTGGCAGAATTAACATAGTAAAAATGGCCATCCAAAGGCGATCTACAGATTCAATGCAATCCTCATAAAATCCCAACAAAATTCTTTAAAGACACGGAAAAAGCAATTCTCAAATTCCTCTGGAAAAGCAAAAGTACCCAGAACAGTGAAGACGATTCTCAACAATAAAAGAATGGCTGGGGGAATCCCCACTCCTGACTTCAAGCTCTGCTACAGAGCAATAGTGATAAAAACTGCATGGCATTGGTACAGAGACAGACAGGCTGATCAATGGAATAGAATTGAAGATGTGAAGACCCAGAAATAAAACCACACACTTACACACACTTGATCTTTGACAAAGAAGCCCAAAACATATAATGGAAAAAAAGAAGCATCTTCAGTAAATGGTGCTCATTGAACTGGCTGTATGTATGTAGAAAAACAAAAATAGACCCATATTTGTCACCTTTCACAAACCTCAAGTCAAAGTGGATCAAGGACCTGAACATAAAACCAGATATACTGAATCTAATAGAAGAGAAAGTGGAATAGATCCTTGAACTCATTGGCACAGGGGGAAACTTTCTAAACAGAGCCCCGGTGGCTCATTCTCTAAAATCAAGAAATTGATAAACAGGACCTCATGAAACTGGAAAGCTTCTGTAAGGCAAAGGACATAGTCAATAAGACAAATCTGCAACCTACAGACTGGGAAAAGGATCTCCACTCACCCCACATTTGATAAAGGGCTAATAACCAAAGTCTATAAAGAACTCAAGAAGCTAACCACCCAAATGCCAAACAACCCAATCAAAAAATGGGGTATAGAACTAAACCAAAATTTACACTGGAGAAATCGTGAATGGGTGAGAAGCACCTAAAGAAATGCTCAAAGTCCTTAGTGATCAGAGAAATAAAAATCAAAACAACCCTGAGATTCCACCTCAAGCCAATCAGAATGGCTAAGATCAAAACCTCTTTTTTGGTTTTGAAGACAACACATGTTGTCAAGGATGTGGAGAAAGAGCACTCTTCCATTGTTGGTGGGTTTGCAAACTGGTACAACCACTCTGGAAATCAATTTGGAAGTTCCTCAGAAAATTGGAAATAGAGCTACCTAAAGACCCAGCAATACCACTCTTGGGAATATGCCCAAAAGATGCCCCACCATGACACAGGGACACATGTTCTACTATGTTCATAGCAGTCTTATTTGTGATAGCCAGAAGCTGGAAACAACCCAGATGTCCCACAACAGAAGAATGGATACAGAAAATCTGGTTTATTTACACATGGAATTCTACTCGGCTATTAAGATTGAAGACATCCTGAGCTTTGCAGACAAGTAGATGGAACTAGAAAATATCTTCCCAAGTGAGGTAACTCAGACCCAAAAGGACATGCATAGTCCAAAACAAAACAAAAAAACAGAATACCCAAGATGCAGTCCACAGAACTCAAAAAGGTCAACAAGCTGAAGGGCCCAAGTGAGGATGCCTCAGTCCCACTTGGAGGGAGAAGAGAGCAACCAGAAGAGGGGAGGGAGGGAGGGACCTGGGAGGGAAAGAGGACAAGGGTGAGGGGAGAGAGGGAAACATGATCTGGTATTGGGTGGGGGGAGGACTGAAGTCTTGAGGGCCAGCAGGCAACCTTGAGAGGTAGGAGGTAGAGGTACCCTCCAGAATATACCAGAGACCTGGGAGGTGAGAGACTGACAGGATTCAAAGTGGGGGACCCTAGATGAAATGCACTACAGTGGGAAGAGGGAACTTGTAAAGCCCACCATCAGCAGAAAGACAGGGCATTAAGTGAGGGATGGAGTTGCCATCCTACAGTCAAAACTCTGACCCATAATTGTTCCTGTCTGAAAGAACTGCAGGGATGGAAATGGAGAAGAGCCTGAGGAAAAGAAGTTCAGGGATGGGCCCAAAAGGGGATCCAGCTCAAGGGAAGGCCCCAAGGCCTCACCATTACTGAGGCTATGGAATACTCACAAAAAGGGACCTGTCATGACTGCCCTCTGAAAGACCCAACAAGCAGCTGAAAGAGTCAGATTCAGATATTTGCATCCATCCAATCAACAGTAGCTGCTGACCCTGTGGTTAAATTAAGGAAAAGCTGGAGGAAGCTGAGGAGGAGGGCAACCTTGTTAGAGAACCAGCAGTCTCAGTTAACCTGGACCCCTGAGATCTCTCGGACACTGAATCACCAACCAGGCAGCATACACCAGCTGATATGAGGCCTCAACACATATACAGCAGAGGACTCCCGGGTCTGGAGTTAGAGAAGATGCACCTCACCCTCAAGAGACTGGAGGCCCCAGGGAGTTTAGAGGTCTGGCAGGGTGGGTGGGGACATCCTGGTGGCGACAGGGGTTGTGGGGAGGAGGTATGGGATATGGAACAGTAGGAGGGTGAGCCGGGAGGAGAATGAAATCTTGAGTGTAGAAATAAACAACAAAAAGAGCATTGACTGTTTTTTGAGAGGTACTGAGTTTAATTCCTAGCGACCACATGGTGGCTCACAGCCATCTGAGGTGGGATCCAATGCCCTCTTCTGGTGTGTCTGATGAAAGCCATATATAAAATAAATAAATAATTTTTTAAAGTTAAAAAGGCTTATGAAGAAAAATCTATTAATATACCTTTTCAGAACAAGCTGTCTGAGAAAGTTATAAACTCTTTTTGTCAATTAGTACTTATACAAAGGGCCAAGTTATTTTTTTTTCTCTGTTACTGAAGTTTAAACTCCTGCTTTCTGAAATGCTTCTTTAAGTTAGAAAAGAATCATCCTACGTGGAAGTAGGGGATGCATAGGTAAGTCTCCATGCAAAAGCTTACCCTCACTACAATATAATATTTTTATTAAATTTTTGGAAATTTTTTACAATGAACCCTAATCATACTTGCTTCCCATTCCCCCCAGGACCACCCCTTCCACCCCTTCTTACCCCCTACCCTCCCTGCGTACCACCCCCACTTCCTTACCCCCACTCCCCTATTCTTACCCCCTTCCACTCCCAGTCCCCTCACCTTCTCACCCCCAGCCAAAAATCTCCCAAAGCAACAACAAAAAGCCAACCATGTCCAATATGTGTTGCCTATATGCTCAGTGGAGCATGGTCAAACTCACAATGGCCACCTCTTAAAACCGAGCCCCCACGCCCTATCCCTAATTCTTGCCAGGAGCCATGAATCATGAAAAGCAACACTTTGGTATCTTTATTACAGTTTTTCAGGACTCTCTTTTCAATAGTTTCCTGTCTGTCTGTCTGTCTGCCTGTCTGTCATCCTTCTTATTTTTAAATCTTTCCTACTGTTAGTCCTCACCACTAATCTATGTTCTGTCCCTGTAGTTTCTATATTTTGATTCCTCACATACATGTTGCCATATAATGACATTTTTGCTTTCTTGTGTGACTAGCTGCTTCCACGTAGGATGATTTTTTGCAAAGCGAATCTTTATTGTAGCTTACATCAGCATTTCGTTCCTTTTTATGGTCAAATAATAAACCACATATGGACATAGTAAATTTTCTATTGCTGTGATAAACAATACTCTGACTTAAGGAAGCAACTTAAGGATGGAAGGAAGGGAAGGTCTATTTAGTTTATACTCCAGAGTGTAGCTCATCACGGCAGGAAAGGCAGGGTGTTGGATCTTGAGACAGCTGGTCACACATTGCACCCCAAGTCAGGAAACATGAGTGCTGGGCTCAGTTAGTTGTTTTCCCTCCTTTTTGTTCAGTCTTGGGACCCAGCATCCAGGATGGTGTTGCCATGGTTAGAGTGAGTCATTGCAGTGGTTCTTTTTCTATTGCTGTGATTAAACACCGTGACCAAGGCAACTCACAGAGGGAAGGATTTATTTGAGCTTACTGTTTCAGAGGGGTCAGAATCTGTCATGGTGTGGGCACTTGTCAGCAAGCAGCAGGCATGGCGGCTGAAGCCAGTCAGAGCTGATTGGGATATTCTCATTCTAACTGTCACAGTCTTCTCATTTCCCTATTTCATCTCACCAGGAAGTATCTCTATAACCTGTTGAGAGGCTAGCCACACCCCTCACAGATGTGCCCAGGGGCTTGTATTGGATGACTCTAGATCCTGTGAAAGTGGTAGATGATATGAACCATCACAGCAGATAAATCACATCATATTTTTCCATTCATCCACTGATAGATTCTGGGTAGTTCTTACCTGTGGGATTTATGAACGGTGCATAACAGTGTTCTGATTGGTGTACAGGTTTCGATGAGGACAGGTAAGGATTCTGAGGTTTGGGGGTTTTTTTGTTTTTGTTTTTGTTTCTTCTGTAGGGTAGATAGATTCAGTAAATAGATATAAAGTATGCAGTTAAATTTGAATTTCGTATAAGTAAAAGCTGAGGGTTTGAGGGGTTTTTGTTTGTTTGTTTTTTGTTTTTTAGTAGGTCTCAACTAAACACTGGACATGAGTAAATTAAATCACAATACTTAACGTGTCAAAATCAACAAGCTCATGCTTAGGTCAATGACAGTTCTACTGTGTGCAATAATTGAGGGCCCAGGTACACAGGTGCTCTGTTGATATCAAGATGTGGACCTCAGGGTCTACCTAAGCTCCATAAACACCCAGCAGACAAAAGGGCACAGCAGAGGGGTCAGATGCACAAAGAGGTTTGTTCACTGCATCTAGTTTTCTTTCTCTCCTTTCTTTCTTTCTTCCTTCTTTCTTTCTTTCTTTCTTTCTTTCTTTCTTTCTTCTTTCTTTCTTTCTTTCTTTTCTTTCTTTCTTTTCTTTCTTTTTTCCTTTCTTCCTTCCTTCCTTCTTCCTTCCTTTCTTTTTTCTTCTTCCTTCCTTCCTTTCTTTCTTCCTTCTTCCTTCCTTCCTTCCTTCCTTTCTTTCTTTCTTCCTTCCTTTATTTCTTTTTCTTTCTTCCTTCTTCCTTCCTTTCTTTCTTTCTATCTTTTTTCTTGTTTCCCCTTCTCTTCTTCTTCCTCTTCTTCCTCTTTCTTCTCCTTCTTCCTTTTCTTTCTTTTCTTCCTTTTCTTTTTCTTCCTTTTCTTTCCTCTTTCTTTTCTTTCTTTTTTCTCTTTCTTCTCTTCCTTCTCTTTCTTCTTTCTTCCTTTCTCTTCTTTTTTCTTCTTTTGTCTTCTTTCTTCTTTTTATTTTTCTTCTTTCTTTTCCTTCCTCTTTTTCTTCCTTCTTTTCTGTCCTCCTTTTCCTTTCTCCTTTTCCCTCCTCTTTTTCCCTCCTCCTTTCCCTCCTCCTCCTCCTCCTCTTCCTCCTCCTCCTCCTTCCTTCTTTCCTCTCTTCCTTTTCCCTCTCCCCCCTCCTTCTCCCTCTTTCCCCCTCTCCTTTCCCACTCCTTTTTTTCCCTCTCCCTCTTTTCCACCTCTCTCTTCCCCCTCCCCTTCCCCCTCTTACAAACAAAATTATTAAATTTGTTTATAATGAAAATACCCTAACTTTCTGTACCCCTGTGATCTAGAGTTAACTTTAATAGCTATAATGCTTTCTAGTGTACCCTAGTGTACATCCCATGATCTCAACTGATCTTCTTAGTGACCTTTGAAGGTAATTTCCAAACCCACAAAAATCATGCCCATGTATATATGTATATGTGTATGCATATATATATATATATATATATATATATATATATATATACATACATACACACACACACACACACACACACACACACACACACACACACACATATATATATATATACATATGTGCTATAAAGACAACAAGGTTGGTTATCCTTTATAAAGCCCATACCCTCAAGTAGCTCCAGGTTGTATCTCTTCCTTTGTGTCTCTCTATTAATTCTTTTGTATAAATCTGTGTTGAACAATCTCTCAATAAACTGTGACTTGGCTTCATCCTGGCTCATCCTGAAATTCTTTTCTGTTATGAAGTTAAGGAACTGCACAACCTGAGTGGAAGTCTCTAAGTAGAAGTCCTCAGGATGCTGCATGGGGCTGTGCTCCTTTCCTGAAGTGTCACTCACAGGCAATATGCCACACTGCACTACTAAAAGGATGGCCCTTAAAACAGCAATGTAAAAGTACTTGGTGACATGCAGTGGTGGTGCATGTCTTTAGTCCCAGCACTCAGAAGACCGAGGTAGATGGATCTCTGGATCTCTGAGTTCATGCCAGTCTGGTCTACAGAGTGAGTTCCAGAAAGCCAGAGCCACACAGAAAAACCCTGTCCTCAAAAACAAAAAACAAACCAAACCAAAATAAACCAAGTACTAACATCCAGTGTAGAAGGCAGTATGGGCTTGAGTGATGTCTGTTAATGGCTCTGATGCTACAGTGTTTTCTGAGTGGTTTCCTCTCTTGCTTCCTCAAAACAAGTAGCACAACCGGCTGTGACAGGTATCAGAGAACCTTCTAGGACTCTCACAGACATCAAAAGCTGGAGATACCCCTGTGAATTAAAAAAAAAAAAAAAAAAGGTCTCTACCTTTCAACATTATTTTCTGGTTGGGAGGTTTTAAAAGTTAGTGTTATTGGCTCTAGGGTGTCTAGGGACACATTTTTCTGTAAGATACCTCATGAAGGACAGTCCTGGCAGCAAAACAGCAGAGGCAAAGGAACAGGCAAAACGGAGCAGGAAGATGTCCAAGGAAGACAGCACAGCGGAGGCAGCTGGGTGAGGTTGAGGAATGATGAACACCAAGCCACAGGGGCAGCTCCGAAGCCAGGGCCTGGGCTGTGAACGGTGACTGTCATTGAGTGACTTTAATTTCAAAAAGCCAAGGCCAGGCCTGATGGTGCTTGCCTTTAATCTCAACACTTGGAAGGTATAGGCAGATGGATCTCCGTGAGTTTGAGGCCAGCCTGGTTTAGGACAGGCGGGGATATGTAGGGAGAGCCTATCTCAAAAAACAAAACAAACCCAAAACAAACGAACAAACAACAATAACAAAAAACAAGCAACAACCACAACCAAACCCTCTACACAATTAAAAAAATATATATTTAGAACATCTAAAATCCTTTTTGGTAGTAATTGCACTAATTTTAGTCAATAAGATTAAACAAGAGTTTTAGCATTTCCTGTGCTCCTATTGCTGGGTGGACTATATTTATTTGGTGCTGAAAATAAGTTGGTTCTCAGATCCCACATTCTCTCTTTAAGAGGATTTCATAAAGAAAAAAAACATGCCCAGTGGCTGAGGGGTTTTAGTAGCCTCTTTGTATAGCTTTTGGGAGGCAATGAAAGAATCCAGCAGTGTGGTACCCATTAGCAGTGATTCCTTTGCTCACATTCTCTGTTGGCTAGGAATTAAAGAGACCATGGCATGAGGGACCGAGGTACTTGCTGTTCTCTGGGAACTTCCATCAGCGTGTGAGAAGAAAAACAATAACAATAATCAGTAAAAGCTATTAATGCATTTAGTTTTAACAATCAATGTATGCTGTGACTAAGGCTCTGAACGTTTGTGAGCGTAGGGGAGTGGGGGAGGGGTTCTATACAGGAAGAGTAGGGAGCCAGGGTTTCATTCAAAATGCAGGTTGCTATCACTTTACAAGGACCATTCTGGCTGATGGGAGCAACTGATATGAGATTGCAGAGCATCATCAGAGGAGGCAGGAAGGATAATGGGGAAGCTGCAGTAGGCGACCAGGTAAAGAATGGTGTGATGCCGATGAACGCAGAAGCAACAGAGAGAGACCATGTGGGCAGACAAAGGATGCTTCTGAAGTACCACAAAGAGGAACCAAAGATGGGTGGATGGACAACAAAGGGAGGAGGGACAACAAGGTAATCTCATGTGTGTGAGTGTGTGTGTGTGTGTGTGTGTGTGTGTGTGTGTGTAACGAATTTGAAGTATGTGATTGTACACTATGGAGAACAGAAATTGTTTCTCTGTGAGTGAGTGCTGGGAATGAGTTGGGACAGGAGCCTCATTCTTTGCAAGTGATGAACAGGTGAAAAGTTAAAAAAATTGCCAGATGAAGATTCTTTACCTGTTAGTGACCTTGTCTAGGGTGTTAACTGTCAAAAGACATTCCTCACTTTCCATAATTAACCATTTTCTAGCTCTCACTGTTCCTTAAAGTAACCAGCACTCTTTGACTCTGGTGTACTACTTCCTGTTTACCCAAGCTTCTCTGGAAAGAGTGGAAAGTAAATGAGAGCTTACTGAAGTCATGTATGAGGGCAACAGCAACACCACAAGGCTCCATCAAACGCCCTCCCAGGCGGCCCTTGTTTGGGTGGATACCCGTGATGACCGAAGGGAGGCAGGCTGCTGCCGATGGTTTGATAAGGAGGAATAAGTGAATTTCTGCTTCCAGTATGTATCAATGGAGAGCCCATTCAGTGTGTTTCAGCCACCCTGGTTCTAAAGTGTGAACACTTGGGCCCCTGGCGTCAAAGAGGCCAGTTTATGCAATAATCAGGAATAAGAGAGAAGGAAGTGGTATTTTTTTGTTCAAACACTTGGTTTCTCTAGCTCACTGGTTCTCAAAAGTCGGTCCCAGAAGAGCTACCAAGGCATCGCTCAGGAATTTGTAAGGCATGTGAATTCTTGGCTCCACTTTAGGTCTACAGAAGCTGAAACTCTGGGGGTTAAGCCCACTCATCTGTGTTCTAAGACATCACGGGAGTCTGTTGCCTACTAAATGCTCAGAGCCCCTACTCTGGGTAGCAGTGGGAGAAGGTTCGATGCGGATGAGAGTGAGATCAGAGCACATAAATGGAGTAGCATGGAAATGACTGTCACTCATCAAACAGTAATGATCCAGGCGCACATAGCCAAAACAACAGAGAGCAGATGCTGTTTCTGTTACGGCTTTCAATCAAGAACTGAAACTGTATCAGCTCATGGTCTCTCTAAGTCTTAAATAAATGTATACGGCATGTGTTTGACAAAACGAGGAGATGGGTAATTTTGAGCATTATAATCTATTTTAGCTGCTTCCTTCTTTTAAAGTAAGATTTAATCTTTGAGTTGCTTAAATTGATGCAAAGAGGCTTTTAACTAATCGTCTTAGTGTTCTTCATTTTTCTAGACTATTTTCAATTAGGACTAGAAAATTATCTTAGGGTACATTTCCCAACGTGACTCAGAGTTTTATTCTAGCAAGCCAGATATGTTAGATGCAGTAAGTACTGGCGTTAAAAACAAAATGCCTGTTACCTGATAGAGAAGAAATAACCTTTCATTATTAAACACGTCTCTCTCTCTCTCAGACTTCTGGGGACTATTGCAGACAAGAAGCTGCCTCTATGCAGCCCAGGAGAAATGTCAGAATAAGAAAAAGATGGGCCCTATTCCAAAAGGGAAACAGAACTCTGGAAAATCCCAGAGGCAGCGATAGGCTACCCGAAAACTGTGGAGGACAAAATGGTTATACACGGATATCAACTGGGCTAACAGTTTTAGTCCCAAGGCTCCCTGGCATGGGGGGTGGGGTGTGAGAATTCCTCATTCAGAAGATAAAGCAGATAGAAAGGAGATTGGTGGGCTACCCTTGGGATAGGCTTACAGTCTTCATATGCTGTAGATCCAGTTAGGAGGGGTTTTGTTTTGTTTTATTTTGTTCTTGTTTGTTTGAGATAAGATCTTGCCAGGTAGTTCTAGTTGGCCTGGAACTGCCCATGTAGACCGGTCTGGCCTTGTTCTTCCTGCCTCTGTGTTCTAAGTTCTCAGACAGCAAGTGTGTGTGTGATCACACCATGGAAGTTGTAGTATTAGAGACAGACAGTGATTCCTCCAGCAAATGGGTCAGCAGTGGAGATGAAAATCATTCTGTCACTGCATATGACATGGAGACAGTGAATGAATGGCAGCTGGAGAGGAACCTATTGTCTCAAACTGGTCTAATCCAGTGGGACCTGAGAACAGGAAACAACCACAATGAAGGGAGCGGGGCCATAGTCCTGGGATGAGAGCCCTAGAGGCAGCCATGGAAAGCTTGGGAAGAGAAGTGTGCTGATCTCAAGCAGCAAATGACACAGGGAAAGGTGCCCTTACTAGAGTGGTCAGGAGCAGATTCTGGAGTTTGACAGCCCTTGTTCTGAGGTCAACAGAAGAAACAACCTCTGGAGCCACATATATGCCTTTCCATGCTATGGAGCCCCAGACATTAAAGCTCAAGCTGAATTCTGGACATCCGCAGCTGTATCTCTCTTATAGGGTGAAACATACACAGGATTGCATAGAACTAGGAAGACAAATATGCTGATGTGCAGATCTCAGTGCTGTGACAGGCTCTGGTCACAGCATTAGCTACCACATGTACAATCTGAGGAGCCTTAGAAGATTAGGAGAACCTGCTGAACACAGATTTCAAAGCCAAATATGGCCTGTAGAGGACCCTTCTGTGTATGGGAAACTGTTAACACAAGCTAATCAGAGTTTTCTGGTAAAACTGATCAACCACACCAAAGGGGACTCAAATGAGCAGATACACTCTACCAAGGACCTAGAGAGCAAAGTAGCAGCACAGAAAAGTCAGGAAATGAAAAAGAATATCAGGAAGACAGATGAAAAAGTCACCGGTGTGGAATAAAAGTTCAGCAGGAACAACAAAAGAAAGCAAATAGAAACACTGGGAAAACTTCAGCGATTCAGACAATCAGTGGGAAGCTGAATGTGGCTGGTAATCAGAGATGGATAGAAAGAGCTTAGAAAATACATTCAAAGATCAATAAAAGAAGCCCAAAAGGCTTTATCTATCTTCTTATGATGTTATTCATATTCTTTATTTATCCTCCTTTATGTTAATATTTATATATTGCTGAATGATATCAATGTGTTTGAAAACAACAGACTTTTCTAGTTTCTTCCAGGGTGTTCTATATATGAGATTATGCAACGTGGTGTGGACAAGTGCTATGAATGAGTGTGTGTGTGTGTGTGTGTGTGTGTGTAGATCATGAAAAGTAAAAAGGGGACCAGGATAGTGAAGGAAGTGACCTTAAGGGGCAGGGAGTAATAGAACACGTATGGCCTGAAGGTAGGAGGAGGAAATGTTTGGGTAGTAAAAGAGACCAGCAAGGAGGATCCATGAGAGTCAATGGATGACTGATTAAGTCCAGCTTTTCTCAGCTTCTGACTGAATTGTTCTGCCTGGCCTCATACTAACTTTAGCAACATGTTATAATTTTCTGGCTCCTTGTAATTTTCTGGCTAGTTCTGTCTTCATCTATATCTAGCTTGTTCTTTCTGTAACCTGTTTCTGTAAAACTGCTCTCAAGTAGCCTCTCTTTCCTGTCTTGTTCTGGTGTAAGTTGGGTGTATCTTATCTCCAAATCATCCTCTCGAAGCTTTGGTCGTCACTTTGCCCCTCAGTAGGATGTCATACATGGCTGCTTGCTTCTACAAACCTTACCTTCATCGTTAAGGACTAAAGGTGTGTACTAAGGGAGAGTCTGTATTTCAATTAGGTCATACTGTAATCCAGAGTGTAATCCAGGGTGTAATCCAGGGTGTAATCCAGGGTGTGTCTGCATTCCAGACAGATTAGATTTTGGATCTGCTCCTTTGCCAGAGCAGCCATGTTGTTAGTTTACATTTTCTCTACAACGGTGCACACTGGGGAAATAGGCTCAGGGTTGAAGAAAGTCAAAAGTTCAACAATAAACATGCCATGTTTCAAATGTCTTTTAGACATTCTCATAGTGAGCCTTATGCCGTTTGTGCCTAGGATAGATTATGTTGGCGCACACACACTAGATGACAGGTTGACAGAATTGTGGGTAGATGGCTGCAGAACTGCCTTTTAGATGGTTTGCTTTTTAACCTTTATTTCTTCAGTAAGAAAAAAAAGTGTGATCATCTGCCAAAAGTGAAGGGAACACATATTAGAAGCTTGAGAAGAAAAGGCTGCGGCAAGTTTGACCAGCAAGACGTCAGCATTTACTGGGAAACACTGGAGTCCTACTTGAGGCTGAAATTAAAAGGAGACTGGTTTTCTGACTTATTCCCAGTGAGTAGTTGGAGGACATCGTTTCATCAGATTTGAGGTTTTACACTGGAATATGATAGAATCACCATTGCCAAGAATGCTACTTTGTTTAAGTATAAAGTTTAAAATAGCAACAGTATGTTTATATTGCTTCACTTGCTTTGGAATGCTCTGCTAATTCCAAGCCAAAATTTAACACATTACCTTTTCAAATTGAACATAATCAATAACCCAAGTAGCAATCATTAGCATCAAACATTCTGATACAATGTGATCCCAATATACACTAACTTTATTCAAATATATTATGACACAGTGGCTGGAAAATCGCCAGCATTTCTTCCCATAATTAAATTATGTGTTTCTACAAAAGCGGAAGCTTTGTATGAGGAGTAAGAACATTGAAATCCACCATTTACAACAGGTCTGAGTCTGAGCCATAGTATTTCAGAGGACGACCTGTTGGTGATGCGTGACACGTGAAGTACAAAGTGGGCTCGTGGTGTGTTCAGAACCAAGTTGTACTGAAGCTGTGCTACTTGACATGTGTGAGTGCTGGCAGAAACACCGCAGATTCACTGTGCCTTTGAGTCTCATTAATCTTAGGGCACTGTGCAGTCAGAAGTGTTTTATTATTGTCAAACTTCTATGGTGTTTACATTCAGTTATGAGACCTAAGGTGTTTTAAATGGACTATTTTAAGAAACTGTGTTTTTAATCAAAGCCTGACATCTTATTTATGGTTTTCCCATTCAAAAGAGATCTGGACACCACAAACTTTTTGTGAATTTGAGGCTGAAATTTAGTGTGTAGAAAAAAAACCTTACCTAACTTTTTGTTAGGTTATTTATATTCTGTATGAGGTACTTTGAATAAGGAAACTGTGGGGGAGGAGGAATAGGAATGGGGGAGGCATAATCAGGTGTGGGAGAGACAAGAGAGAGGCCCAGGAGAATTTGGCAGAGAGTGGAAAATGGAGGAGAATCTCTGGGAAGTCCTAGAGACAGGGGAGCCTCCCTGGAGTCCATGTAGGTGACCTTAGCCTAGAGATGCCTAACAGTGGGGACATGGAACCTGAAGAGGCCACCTCATGTAGCTAGGCAGGATCCCCAGTGGAGGGATAAGGACACCAACTCACTCACAAAACTTTTGTCCCAAAATTTGTTCTGTCTAAAAGAAATGCAGGGATGGAGCAGAGACCAAAGGAAAGACCAACCAATAACTGACCCAACTCAAAACCCATCCCTCGGGCAAACGCCAATCCCTGGGATTACTAATGATACTCTGTCATACTTGCAGACAGAAGCCTAACGTAATTGCCCTCTGAGAGGCTCTTTGCAGCATAAGACTGAAACAGATGCAGGCAGATACGTGAAGCCAAAGGTGATGTGGAGGTTGGTGACACTTTTGGAGGAGTTTGGGTAAATAATGAAGGCCCTAAAGTAGATGGGAATCTGACAAGGAAACCAACGGAGTCAAAAACACAGGCTGAAACAAGGCCCCCAGTCACACATGTAGCCATCAGGCAGCTCAGTCTTCATGTCTGCCTTGTCTGGTCTCAGTGCGAGAGGATGTGCCTAATCTGGTACAGGCTTGATATGCGAGGGTGGGGGACCCAGAGGAGGCTCCACTCTCTCAGAGGCGAAGGGGAGGAGGATGGGTGGAGGGATTCTGTGAGGGACAGACCAGGAGGTGGGGCAGTGTGGTAAAACTGTCTGGAAAGGATTGGGAGATGCAACTTCATAGGAGGTGTGTCAGTGGTAGCTTTGAGGACCAAAAGACTCATCATTTCCAGTGTTCCCCGTCTTGCATCTTGGTTGCAGATTAAAATGTGAGGACTCAGCCCTTCCCATTGACCTGTCTTTGCTCTGCTCCAATAGACTTCAATCATAAGAAGACTAAACCCACATAAATACTGTATTTATTTTATAAGTGTTCTTGGCCATGGTGCTTTGTCACAGCAATAGCAAAGCAAGACACTTTATTCCCGCTTATATGAATATCCATATATTTCCAAATAATAAATGTGTTTGGAAACATATTTTTCTATTTTTTCCAAGGATAGTCTATGACATATAAGAGGTATGTGTAAGTATTTCTTCTAGTTTTACATTTTGCAAATTTCACATTTTATATTATTTGTATGTAGATCTTGTATATACATATTCCTTCTAAACTTGCAAAAAAGAACCTAAACCTTGCCTAAGAGTATTCTAAAATATTTGAACAGAAGGGAAATTTTCAAAATCAGTCTCTGAGGTTAGCATTGCCCTGTTACCAAAGCAACACGGGGCTAGTACAAAGCCAGAAAACTGCAGACCTTCATCGCTGATTAAATTGATATAAAAATACTCATCAAACCACCAGCAACTTGAGTTCAGTAGTGTATTAAACAGATTAGATATTGTGGAGAAATGGGGTCATTCTTGGCGTGCAAGGATAGCTTAATTTCCTTGAAAATGAATAAATGTAACATTCAGCAGTCAATGATATTCAATATGCAGGCAAAGTCAGTAATTTATGATAATAAAAATTCAACAAGTGAGGAATAAGAGAGAATGACCTCAGCATGAAGAAGCGCTCATGCCAACACTGCACTTAGATGTGACACTCAGTTGTGAAAGAGGGAGCTTTTCCTCAACAATCAAGACCAAGTCAAGAACATCAGTCTCGCCGTGTGTGTTTGCATTGCATTGGCGGTGCTGTCCAGAGATAGTAGACAGGAAAGATTCATTCAAAGTGGAGAAGGTGGAGTTTGTTATCTATCCACAAAAAAACAAAGCAAAACAAAACAAAAAAACAAAAACCCACCATGCTTATTTGTATAGAAATCTGTAAAGATTTTTTCACAAAACTGCTAGACCTTAAAAACACTCCAGACTTCAGCTAGTTATGCTGGGTCAAGTCTGTAATTCCAGTGCACAGAAAGACAGGAAGATCAGGAGTTCAAGGTCAGATTTGGATACAACATTGAATTGGAAATAAGTCTGAGACAGTTTCCCTAAACCAACCAACCAACCAACCAACCAACCAACCAACCAACCAACCAACCAATCAAACAACAAACCAACCAACCAATCAACCCAATTTCCCCCCATTAAAATAGATTCAGCAAACTTGCAGAATACAAAAATTCAACACATAAGAAGTTGGAACTACCCAAAAAGGCAATTAAGAAAACAATTAATTGAAAGTATCATCAAAAGGAGCAAAAGCCTTAGAAAACCTAGGCAAGAGGCAAAGGCCCATGCAACGGAGGCCACAGAGCATTTCAAAAGTAAAGAAGAAATGAATAAGTGGAGATACATCCCATGTTTATGGATGGCAGTTTTAATTCTGTTAAAACATTAGTGTTACCTGACCTAAGCTACAGATCTAATGCTACCCTTGTAAAACTCCCAAAGGTGTAATTTTTTTTCACAGAAATAAAAAACTTTATCCTAAAATTTAAAGCTCAAGGAATTCTGAATAGTTGAAATGACCTTGAAAACTTGGAGGTCTCATGTTTTCTAATACCACAATTTATAACAAATGTCAGTAAGAAAAATATAGTCACACCTGCCTAATATAAATGAAGCGCTGGGCTCAATACTCAGCCTGCAGAAAATGTGTGCACATGCACGCACTCGTGCGCAAGCACACACACACACACACACACACACACACACACACACACACACACACACATTAACTCATGTACACACAGAGGGAGGACAAGAAATGAAAAGTGCAAAACAAAGGCCTAGCAGTGTTCAAAGAGAGAGATGTATGCAGTGTAGGAGGAGCCAGATTCTCCCTTATGTAATCAAATGCTTTCGACAAAGGAGATAAGGCCAGATCATGGAAATGGACGTGCATTTCAACAACTGTGCTGAGAAGACCATCTCCACATGCAAAATACTAAAAACATATCTGAGTTTTCACCATAAATAAAAGTCAAATGACCAAAGAACTAAATGTAAGACCTATAACCACCAGAGGAAATCTTAAGGGAAAAGCTTCATGACATTAGATTAGTAAAACTGCCTTGGATATGATCCCAAATTTTATCATCAGTAGATGTAAATAGAGATAAGTTGGAAAATAGAAACATTAAAAACTGCTATCATGGAATCAGGATGCTATAGGAAGAATGAAGAATTGGAATGGGAAAAATATTTCCAAATAGGATAAAAAGTTGATGACTATAATATATAAAGAGCAACCACAAAGAAAGAACAAAAACAATGGCATAAATCCTCACAAACAACCCAACTGAAGACGAGGCGAAAGACTTGGAAACGCAGAGTACCAGTGGTAAACAAGCATGTGAGGATCATCTCAGCATCAGTGACACAAGTATGAACTTGATAAACATTATGGCAAGCAAAATAAACCAGCCACCAATTGAAAAGCATTGTACATTTCCAGTTACATGAAACACTTAGAGTACGTCCCTTCATAGAAACAGCAAGTACAACATTAGTTGCCAGGAGCTCCACCGGGAGGAAAGTATGGGAACTGTTACTTAACTGATGGGAGTCTCTTCTGTTTAACAAGATAAAATGAGTTCTGGAAATAGGTACACATTGAGTGAATGTAATTAACAGTAGTAATTGTTCACGTAAGAATGGGGACACTGACGAATGCTGTATGAGAGCTGTACTACCATAATCTAAAATCAACCTGGAATATAGTTGTCCTCCCAGGTTTTGGAAAGTGTGTTGTGTTCATGGAGCAATGAGAACGTAAGCTCAGGAGGAAACCAGGGCAGTGATGAGCAAAGGAAAGTATGGGTGGTTTTGAGGTCTTTGGGAGGTTGGGCATTTGTGGAACAACTTCGAAAGGTACCAGCAGTCATTGGAAACTGGAGTCCTAGACTGTGACCCCAGGAGAGGGGAGAAGGGTGTGATTAGTGGCAGCCAGACTGAGGTAGTGCAAGGGTGAACCTGGAGTTCCTGAACACCACAGCGTGTAAGACCAAAGTGAAAGCACAAAGGAGAGACCAGAGCCGTTCTCCTACCCTCACCTCCATATGGGGCCACGGCGTAGCAGGTACAAGGGGCAGTAGCTGTGGACTGCTCTTCCCTGGAGCAGAACAAGTGGATTGTGGGAAACAGTGTTCTAGGCAGTGGTTCTCAATTCCTGGGTAGTAACCCTTTGCGGGTCAAATGAACCTGTTACAGGGGTTGCCTAAGAGCACTGGTAAAATGGACATTTATTTTACAGTTCTTAACAGTAGTGAGATTACAGTTGTGAAGTAGCAGCAAAGTCATTTTATGGCTGGGGGTCACAGAACAACATGAAGAACTCTGTTACAGGGTCACAGATCACTAGGAAGGCTGAAAAGCACTGTTGAAGAGGGTGCCAGCCTGGTTCCAGGTAGAGATGAAGGGGAAGGTACTATCGGAAGAAGTTTGACGGAAGTTGGATGGTTTGAAAGAGACCAAGTGTCCAGAGGGTGAATACTGGCTGCATTTCATGACCAAGCCTTAAGAAGAGGGGAGAGCACTTAGTTAAGTGTGTATGCTTTCACTGTGTCTGTCATGGGCAAAAGCTGGACTGGGAACAGCTGAAAAGGATAGTGCATTTATACACCAGGAGCCCAGTGGGGCATTACAAAACAGAGGTCTTGCAAGACCTAAAATAACACGTTGAACCCTTTGCAACTTCTGAATTAGAGCTACCGTGTGATACACAATAGGCTTTGTGTCTGATGAGTGAGCACCAGGAAATCTTGTCCTAACAAAGACTCACGTTTCTAATGGGGTAGACTGTTCTCATGTGAAGAACCAGTTACTCTACACGAAGACATGAAGAAGAGGAAAAAGTACATGTGAAGGGATCTTACAAAGTTTAAAATGTTATATGCCTTAAGAGGACAGGGCTCCAAATATGACTCCATCATAAACCATGATACTGAAAATTCACCTTTTCAGAGGTGTAATTAGTTATTGGATCCACAATGTCAATCATGCAATAAGAAAATACTGGCTTAGGGAGGGAACTGCTCCACGCTGAGGGCAATGCTGCTGCCCCCTCCCCTTTGGAGTTCTGTTGTCATAGCGGCCCGTCAGTCACTCACTTGAGTTGTTCTTATAGCAGGTCTTAGTCACCTCCTCATTCTGCTATCAAAGACCCAAGAGGTTATCACCTCTGTGGACCCACTTATTTTATTAGTGTTGTTTTGTATCTTGGAGACAAATTTTCACTGTTTAGCCCCAGCTGGCCTGAAACTTGCTACGTAGACCAGTGATACTCTTGCCACTGCCTCCTGGGTGCTGGGATCATAGGTGTGTGCTGGAACGCCTGTTTGGTTATTTTTTAATACCAAAGGGAATAATAATACAGAACTCCCAAGAGTACTGAATCATTAACACAGGATGAAGTGCTTTTGACTAGAGGTTCTCGACCTGTTAGTTTCGATCCCTTTCACAGAGGTCGATGAAGACCATCTACATATCAGATAGTTACACTTCGATTCATAGTAATATCAAAATTACAGTTGTGAAGTAGCAATGAAGGTCATCTTATGGTCGGGGGTCACCACAGCATGAGATATTAAGGGTTCACAGCATTAGGAAGGTAGAGAAGTATTGCTTTAAGGAGAGAGAGAGAGAGAGAGAGAGAGAGAGAGAGAGAGAGAGAGAGAGAGAGAGAGAAGGATAGCAGAGTAGGTAACTGTTGCAGACCATAGCATGTTAAAGTCAGAAAAGAATAATTAGGGTAAGGGTGGCTTCATTTGGTGTTGTGTTGTTATAATGTATGGTGTTTATCATGAGAAGACAGCCCAGGCCTTCCTGGTCTCAGTGGAGGTACAAACGGTGAAAGGGTATATTCAGTCAAATCCCGTCACTGTCACGGAGCCATAGCACTGCAGTAAGCTTGGGTGACCGGGTCTTTGATCTTTGATCTCGTCATCCCTTAAGTCTAGGAAAGTTTGAGAAAATGTAAACCAAAGGAGAGATACAGTGCACAGACAGCCGGCTTGACAAGTTCTTCCTTATCTTTGAAGCAGAGGCAGCGCTTTCTGAACTTTATGTTGAGAGCACCTGGAGGACCTCCATGTTTGGGATATACAGGGAGAGTGGGTTCCTAACCTACTAACACTTGGCACCCAGAGCACATTTATGGTTCTGAGTTGCATCTGTTATCTTGAGCAGAAGCAGGGTTCCCAAGGAGGATTCAAGTGATACTATCAGGCAGAAACTGCAGGAGAAGCCATGGACAAGCATGACGACCTCCAATGCCTATCCTACCCAAGAATAAATGAATATTTGTGTGAAGCCTACTTCCGCTTCTGCTGACAGAAACCCCACTGATAATTATGGTATGTGGTGGTTATAGCAACGGGAGAGATGCTAAGTTTGGAGGGGTTTAGGAAATGTTGCAGTGTAAAGGAAGGCGCTTAATTTGACCAAGCCCATCTTCATATTTTATCCCTTAAATATTTATTCATTAATTCAGTAAACATTTATTAGTGGAAGTGGTGGTCCGTGCCTATAGTCCAAGCACCCAGGAAGCTGAGGTAGAAGGCTTTCAAGTTCCAGACCAGCTTTGGCTACATGGCAAGACTATATATTAATAAAACAAAACAGAAATATTGAGTGTTTGGATGTGCCAAGTACTATTCTGGTGGCCGGGCCTAGTTGTAGTGAGCAATGAAGATAAAAATCTCTACTCTTTTGGAGTTTATGACTGACAGCTAACAAATACTACATGCTACACAGTGGCAATCCTAAGAAGAAAATCATAGAATGAAACAAAATAGAGAAACGTGTGATATCCAGACACGATAGTGTATATCTGTGATCTACTTAAGAATTCTAGGTCACACAGAGTTACACAGAAGACCTCATCTCAATTCGGAAACAAGTCTGGGAAAGGCTGAAACAGGGAAAGACAGGAATGCACATAAACAGAGGATTTGGAAACTTTAGAATGGAGTGTTTTCTAATTTAGTTTCCAGGGAAAGACACTCTGGAAAGATGGTGCTTGAAGAACAACATGAAAGAGGTAAGGCGAAGGGGGCAGCCATGGCCTTGTGATTAAGAAAGGACAGAAATGACTGGAGACCTGGCTCAGTGGTTAAGAGTACTTAACGCTCTTGCCAAGGACCTGAGTTTGGTTCCCAAGCATCCGTATTAGGCATCTTACAAACACCTATAGCTCAAGCTCCTGGGGGGATCTGACACTCCCAGCCCCCACTGGTACCTGCACTTATATGAACACATGCACACACAGATACGCACATCTATTCATAATTAAAGCTAATAAAAACAAATCTGTTTTTAAAGAGAGAAAGGATAGAAAGGTATGCAAATGTCCAGGGTTTATGAGAAGAAATTGTACAAAGACCAGAATGCTTGCAATAGTGCTAGGAGACAGTAGTCAGTAGGTAACATAAGAAAAACTAAACAAAACCAACACCAGAAACCCCAGTGGTGCAAGAACCTTGAGCCCCAAATCAAGCCATTGCAAGGACTTTGGGTTTTGCTCACTGCATGGGATGGTGAAATGCCTAATAGTGTTCAAGCAAAGGCATAACTGCCAATGATGTATAGACCATCTGACATCAGGAGTTGGGTTAAGACTAGAATGACGAACTGGATTCCCTCCTTCTAAGGTGCCAGAGGACACTACGAGGTTATGAAAGCATCTTCAACCAGTCCCTGCCCTGTCTGTTTCATGCTGAGGGCTTCAGGCTAGGAAAGTACAGGGAAGGAAGCCTCAGCCCGGTGAATAGTCTTCTCTGAAGGAAGGGGACTTTTTCAAAGTAAAACTGAAACGATGGCTAATTATCTATTGGAGGAATTCTGTGTATGCCGAACACACTCTGTTAACAGTGTCTATAACCAACGGTTTCTATTGAGAAGATAACGATTTACAAAATATTTACCTGTGTGGTAACATTGACTTCCTTCTGGCTTCTGTTATATCTTTCTGCTTCACTATCTGTAATAGACAAAGCAATTCTGTAAAAGTTGAAGACATTGAAACCCTTTACAGAGTGCAGTTTTTATTTTAAAACTTTCTCAGAACGTTAGAGCTTGCATCATAACACCTGAGAATACTTTATAGAGTTACTGATACAGTATTAAAACAAGCCCTTTGGGGATAATTTTTAAGAATATAACCTGACATCAGAGGTAACTTCAAGCAAATAAATGTTTGGGAACTGAGCTAAGATACAAGCGGTCAACAAACAATCACCAGGTACTGTAGTAGGAAGAACTCTGAGATTTTTGTTTGTTTAGGCGGCTGACTGGAGGCTGCCTTCAAGAGGCGGTGCGGGAGGACAGTAAAGGGCATTAAAAAAAATTGACTTTACCGAAAAGAGAAATAGAAGGAAAACTTTGGAAATCCACAAAGGCAGCAAAAAGATTCAGAAAAGAGCTAGGAAGAAAGACACATACACAAAACAAAACACAAGATACACTCAAGCAAGACTAGCGCAGCTTCTGAGATGAGCAGAACTTCGGCTCCCAAGTTCCTTGTGAGGACCCAGAAGCTGTTTCCCAGGGGAAGCCCGATGGAAGCCAGGCCTCTCTTCTCAGGGCAAGCCGGGCTCCCAGGAGCATCAGCTCCAGTGGCGGGTGCAGATGGTACAGAGATTGCAGCGGGGAAGGAAAGATGCTATTCTGTCATGGTGCGCCTGCCACTCGAGAGCTGCGGAGCATGCTTTCATTCTTTGCGAACTTATTTGCATATATTACAGGTACATAATGGTAGGTTCATTATGACATTTTCATACACATATGTGAAGTATATTTATACACACGTGTATGTATGTATACATGCACACATACATTCACACACAACTCTCAACCCTTTATTGTCCCGCTCAACCCTCTTCCCCTTCCCAACCAGTTTCCCCAGGAAGGCGCTATCATCCAGTCCACTTTCTATCTCACTGTTCTTCTCCCCCTCCTCTTTCTTCCTCTCTTTCCACCCACTGCTCCTCCTCTTCCCCCCTTTTCTTCCCCCCACTCCTCTTTCCTCCCTTTTTAATGATCCACTGCGTTTAATTAGGGTGTTTTGAGGAGCACGGTTGATTAAGGAGTTATTTCCAAGAGCTCAGTCAGACAGTGCCATGCTACAGAGATGGAGCTCTTTCCTGAATGGTGTCTATGTCATCAGTGAGAGGTGGTATCTCATGATCTCCCTACCCTGTTCTGAGACAGAACCTTGGTGAGCCCAGTCGTGTGCTGATAATCTCAGCTTTTGGGAGCTCAACTGTGATGGCTGTTTTCTTCAACTTACAATTAAACCTAAAAGACCACACACACCTGGGAGGGACTTAGTTTTAATTAATTAAGTCCTTTGAAGTTAGGATCCCACTTCTAATCTAGTGACTTTCAATATAGTCGAGGCAGGAAGATACACATTTAATGCAGATCCTTTGAGGTGCGAAAACACCCTTTAATCTTCTGTTGGCAGTCTATACAAAGGGCATGGAAGAAGCAGTTTGCTCTCTTTGCCAAGTCGATAGCACCACAGCTTAGTCCTTTGACATTCCGGTGTATAGTGAAAACCAGCTGAGATGACCAGCTCATCATGGACTGAATAACTGTTGGGTTCTTGGACCTTCTGTTGTAGACAGCCATTGTTGGGGTGGCTGGACTGCGGGCTGTAAGCCCTTTCAATAAATCCCAATAGTTCTATCATCTATCTATCATCTATCTATCTATCTATCTATCTATCTAGATAGATAGATATATGTATAGATAGATATAGATATAGGTATAGATATAGGTATAGGTATAGATAGATGATATAGATAGATATAGTCATTAGTACTACAAGACCAAGTCATGCTCTGCATCCCCTTAAGAGAGAAACTATTGTTAAAATCTGAGGTACCTTGAAGATGTGAGACCAGAGAATATTGTGGGGGGGGGGGCTGCCACAGCTTTCGAGAGAGCAAGGCCCAGAAAAGGCACCTTTGGCATACAAGGAGGCAGGCATTCATAGGCTGAAGGATGCAGGTGGCAAGAGGCTGATTGAGGATGGGAAGTGCACAGAGAAGAGCCCTCCCCTTAGTGGCTGGGATTACATCAGTGCAACTGGGAATAAATCAAGAGTTTGATAGCATTGAGCCTGAGGCCAGTGGATGGGTCGAATTCTGGGTCCACTTGTCTGTTCCTCACTAATAGAGGTTCAGAGAAGTTACCTACAGTAACAGTGCTTCAGCAAGTTGAAGACATTGCAAAGAATAAAGGCAGGCCCTCTGTCTCTGTGCTCCAGTGCTGAGGATAAGTCTCACACTCAAAGCACTTTGAAGACAGTGCCCTGCCTCCCAATACTCTTAGCCCCTCCTAAAACATTATCCATACGGTGGTGGTGTAGTCTGCAGAGTCTCAGAAGAGTGGGATGATTTTCCCAGCCCACAGAGTGCAAAGAAAGATAAGCAAATCCAGCAGAGGCCCCTGATAAGGATGGCTTCTGTAAAGACAGCTCCGGGGGACATCAGACACTTGTGCAGACTCAGCGGGAGAGACCGGAGCCCACAGTTGATTGACCCTCTCTGCTCCATGCATGTAACTGTCGATTTTCAGTTGCTGAGGGCACAGAAAGAAGGGGCCTCAACACCTCCTTGCTCCCCTCCCTACTTCTTTTCACTTTTGTTTATCATACACTTAGCAGGAGTTTTCACTGTTCTGTATTTCATTTTATTTGTATTTTTATTTAGTCTCATATATTTATCTAATTTTGTTAAAGCAGTTTTCATTTGGGGGAAAGTTTTTTCCCTTCGTTTCTTTTTTGTTCTCTCCATTTCCTCTTCCTGGCCACATTTAGTCCCAGGATGCTCAAAGTCGAATCATTAGCACCTTTAATCACTAGACCATCTCACCAGCCCTAGCATTTTGTACAATACAGCACCGTGTTATGTAGGAGCATTTTCACACAAGTTCACACTAGATATTGAGTGTACCACTTCTCTACCCTCCCAGCTTCCCCCTTTCTCCCCTCCCCCCCTTTGGTCTCATTATCCCCTTAGACAATATTGTTTCTACTTACCTTTCGTGTACACACACACACACACACACACACTTTCTTACTCACTCCCCTGCCATTGGACACCTAGTTTGGTTCTTCGATGTGACTAAGAGCAGTGCTGAAGTGAACAGTGACCCTGGACATGAAGACTTGGAGAGTGGTATGAACCCCCGCCACAGCCCGCCACAGCCGTGGGTAACAGTTTGATTTTGTCCACATCCTTGATGCATCTGTTTTGTTGTTGCTGTTGTTTTGAGACTGTGTATCTCAGGTTGTTCTGGACCTTGTTAAGTAAACCAGGATAGGGAAGGACTCAGAGAGATCTTCCTGCCTCTGTTTCCTGCCTCTCCACGCCCAGGTGTGTTTGTTTACTTAATGATTAAAATTCAGACCTGGGTGAGACGATATCTCAACTTTTAAGATAATATTATAAAAGAGCAGGCTTCCTTATGGTCCATTGGCATATGCTTTGCCATTGGTTGACCCTCCGCTCCTTACCTCTCTGCCCCATTTCTTTGCATCCAGTCCTTGCTTATGTCATTCTACTCCAAATAAGCTGCCCTTCACTTTCATGCCTCGAGTGTTCTATCATCCCCCCTTCCCACGCTCCTCCCTCAAAACCTCTCCTCCCTGTAAACCCTTTTGTACTTCTCTTGCCTCTATGCACACCCATCCTATATAAATATACACATATAAAAATTAGACGCTAGGATCTGCATACGAGAAAAATATGTAGTGTTTGTCTTTCTGTGCCTGGGCCAGTTCACCCAGTATAATATTTCTACTTTTATTTGTTTCCTGAAAATTTAATTTTTCTTTGTGATTGAATAAAATTCCATTATATATACATATATATATATATCACATTTTTATTTTACATAAATCTTTTTATGAGCACCTAGTCTGTTCCACTTCCTTGCTGTTATGACAGCAATAAACAAGAATGTGTAACCATCTCAAAGGTAGACTATAGAATTATTTGGTTATAAGCTTGGAGGTGGCACTGGTGGGGCACATACTGACTTCTGTAATGTACGAACCAGTTTACTGTGAAAAAGGATCCCTATTCCTCTCATATTTTTACCAGCATTTGTTGTTGCTCTGACCGAGGTGAAGTGGAATCTGAAAGTAGCTAAATAAGGATGATAATTAAGGATACCAAACTCCATCCATCCCCTCTCTTTCATATGATCATTGTCCTTTTGTATTTTATCTTTTGAGAATCGTCTGAACATTTTATTAGCCTTTTTACTGGTTGAACTGTTCTTAGATTTTTGTGCTCTTTGTATATTCTAGATAGTAACTCTCTGCCAGAGGTAAAGGTAGCAACAATTTCCCCATTCTGCAGGCTGTATCTTCACTTGATTTGTTTCCTGTTAGCCTTTTATTTTATGAGGCCTAACTATCTATTGTTGGCCTTTTTTGAGAGTCTATTCAGAAAATCCTTCTTGATCATGGCCACATCACCCTGAACATGCCTGATCTTGGAAGCTGTTTAGACCTAGACTGTGCTTAGGTGGAGCACAGTGCTACCCTTATAACTTGAGTATTTCCTTTGTTATGTTCATAGAATTTCAGGTCTTACATTAAGGTCTTTCAGCCATTTGCAGTAGAGGTGAGATATAAAGATACTGGATTTTCCCTATTTGGTACAATTTTGGCTGCAAGTTTGTAACATATAACCTTTGTTATGTTGGTATATGTTTCTTCTATTCCGAGTCTCTTTAAGGCTTTATCATGAGAAGACATTGGATTTTGTAAAAGGCCTTTGCAGCATCTAATAATGTAATCACATCTGATACTTATTCTAATAATTTTCATGTATTGATCCATTCTTGCCCCTATGGGATAAAGTCAAGGTGATGGTGATAAATGAGCCTTTTGATTTGTGCTTGAATTCTTTTTATTTTTATCTTTTTTGTTGGATAGTTTATGTATTTACATTTCAAATGTTATCCCCTTTGCCAGTTCTTTCCTTGCCCATCCTCCTCCCCTGCTTCTATGAGGATGCTCCCTGGTTTAGTTAGGGTTTTATGGCTATGAACAGACACCATGACCAAGGCAAGTCTTATAAATAACAACATTTAATTGAGGCTGGCTTACAGGTTCAGAAGTGCAGTCCATTATCATCAAGACAAGAGCACGGCAACATCCAGGCAGGCATGGTGCAGGAAGAACTGAGAGTTCTCTATCTTCATCCAAAGGAAGCCAGGAACAGGCTAAGCATCCTCAGGCTGCTAGGAGGAATGTCTCCAAGCCCACCACCAGAGTGACACACTTCCTCCAACAAGGCCACACCTTCTAATAGTGCCACTCCCTGGGCCAAGCATATGCAAACCATCACACTCCCCCTCCCACTCATACACCCCCACCTTAACACCCTGGCATTCCCATACACTGGGGAAACGAGCCTTCACAGGACCAAAGGCTTCTCCTCTTATTGATGCTAGACAATGCTATCCTCTGCTACATATGTGGCTGGAGCCATGGGTCCCTCCATGTGTACTCTTTAGTTGGTGGTCTATTCCCTGGGAGCTCTGGGGGATCTTGTTGGTTGATATTGTTGTTCTTTCTATGGGTTGCAAACCCCTTCAGCTCCTCCAGTCCTTCCTCTGACTCCTCCTTTGGGGTCCCTGTTCTCAGTCTGATGGTTAGCTGCAAGCAACTTAATCTGTATCAGTAAAAATCAGGCAGAGCCTCTCCAGAGTGAAATTCTTAGGTAAATGAATAGAACTAGAAAATATCATCCTGAGTAAGGAAACCCAGTCATAAAAGAACACACATGGTATGCTCTCACTGATAAGTAGACATTAGCCCCAAAGCTCAGAATACCCAAGATACAATTCACAGACCATATGAAGATCAAGAAAAGGAAGACCAAAATGTGGATGCGTCAGTCCTTCTTAGAAGGGGAACAAAATACAGAAGGAAATACAGGGACAAGAATAGAGCAGAGACTGAAGGAAAGATCATCCAGAGACTGCCCTACCTGGGGATCCATCCCATATGCAGACACCAAACTCAGTTTCTATTGCTGATGCCAAATTATGCTGACAGGAGCCTGACATGTGTGCTTGAATTCTTTTCTCCAAGTATTTTGTTGAGAACTTTTGCATCTATGTTCATTAGGGATATTTATTAATGTGATTTACATATTTATGTATCTTTATTTGCTTTTTGTATCAGGGTAATATTGACTGTAGAAAGTTTGGTCTTTATAGAGATTTATTATTATCAGAGACTATACCACATTATTTAGATTTTCTTATATTTCTTAAGCCTTAGTTTGTGTCTTAAAATAAGAACTATTTTAGAGAAAGTTCCTTCTATAGATTTTTCTTAGGTCCATGTAATTGATGATGGAATTTAATTTAAAAATTCTCTTTATTTTTTTGTTAATAAGATCTATTTGTCAACCATAACCAGGAATTTTTGTTGTTGTTATTGGTTTGGTTGGTTGCTTGGTTGGGTTTTTTGTTTGTTTGTTTGTTTGTTTGTTTGTTTTGAGACAGGGTGTCTCTGTGTAGCCCTGGCTATCCATAGAACAGCTCTGTAGACCAGGCTGGCCTTGAACTCAGAGATCTGCCTGCCTATGACTCCCGAGGGCTGGGATTAAAGTAAGCCACCTTGCCAGGACAGAGTCGGGCACTTAAATCATCTATTATGACAAATCCTCATCTTTCTACAGAGTAGTTGTGGTGATTTAAGTATGCTAGGCCCATGGAAAGCAGCAGTGTTAGGAGGTGTGGCCTTGATGGAGGAAGTGTGTCACTGTGTAGGCAGGCTTTGAGGTCTCCTAGTGCTCAAGCTCCGCCCAGTGTGGAACAGCCTGCAGGAGACAGCCTCCTCCACTGCTTTCGGATCAAGATGCAGAATTTTCAGCTCCTCTTCTAGTACTGTGTCTGCCTGGATGCTGCCATGCTTCCCGTCATTCTGATAATGGACCGAAGCTCTGAAATTATAAGTCAGGTCCAGTTAAATGCTTTTCTGTGGAAGAGTTGCCTTCTTCGGCAGAATGTGTGAATCTTGCTCAGAAAGGGCCTGTCTGGATGGCCCTCAGTGAGAGAGTATCTATCTAGACCCCCTGGAAATAGATGCCCCAGGATCGGGTGGTACCCAAAGGGGGGGGGCTCCCCGGTTGAGGGCAATATGGAGAGAGGGATTAGTAAGGTGGGAGTGGGAAGAGAAGAGGGAGGGTCTGTGATGAGGATGGAAAGTGAATAATAATAAAAGAAGAGTTGCCTTGGTCATGGTGTCTTTTCATAGCAATGGAAGCCTAACTAAAGCAGTAGTGTTTGTTCATGAATTAAGTGTACACGATTTGGTGGGTATATATTTAGAACTGAGATTTCCTTTTTAACAGATTGTCCTTTCATCAGTAGGAAGTAATTTTACCTATTTTTTTCTGAATAATTTTGTTTGAAGTCTACTTTTTCAATTATTAGAAAAACAACACCTGTTTGTTTTCTAGTTCCATTTAATTAGAATGCTTTTTCCTATCCTTCATTCTAAGGTTGCATCTGTCTTTGATGATGAAAGGCATTTAACGGAGGCAACATGTTTTTTATACCCAGTATGTTAATCTGTTTCTTTTGACTAGGGAACTGAGGCTATATTTAGATTTATTATTTAGATTCATTATTTATCATTACATTATTATTTATACTTTATTTAAAATTAGTTATAAATAGTATATATTATATGTTTATAGTATATATTAGTATGTTATATATACTTATATATGTACATTTTTAGAAATATCATGGAAAGGTGAATATTAATGCCTGTCATTATAATTTTATAGTGGTTGGTAGTTTCCAATTCTTCATTTTCTTAACTACTGTTCTAGAACAGTTTTTTTTATGTAGCCTATGGATGGATATATTTATTTTTATTGTCAATCCAAAATTTTTATTTAAGAATCTTTTGTAGAGCTGGCTTGGCCATGAATTACTTTAGCCTGCTTTTTCATGCAAAGTGTTCCCTTCTCCTTCACTTGTGACAGACAGTTTTTCTGGGTATAGTAGTCAGGGTTGGCACATCATTCTGATTCCTTCAGGTATTTAAAGTTTCTGCTGAGAAAGCTGTTATTGTAATGGCCTTGCTTTTGTATGTGATATTTCTCTCAGCTTTCAAAATACATTTTTGCCCATTGTATTTAATGTTTTAACTATAACATGATATGAGCGAGTTTATTTGATTCCAGAGTTCTCAGGTTGGTTCAGAATATACAAGCTGATAAGTCAATTCCCACATAGACAGACATAAGGATAGAAATTAAATGATTATTACAACTGATAAATAAAAGACTTTTCACAAAGTTCAATATCCACTCGTAATAAAGAAAAGAAGTTTAGCTCTGTACCCTATTTTTTAATAGGATTGTTTGAGTCTCTGAAGTCTAACTTCTTGAGTTTTTTTGTATATTGTTTGTAATATACAAAATTATTATATTAACCCTCTATCAGATGTAGGATTGATAAAAATCTTTTCCCAATCTGTTGGCTGCCTTTTTGTCTTCTTGACATTGTCCTTAGCCTTACAGAAACTTTGCAATTTCATGAGGTCCCATTTATTGATTTTTGATCTTAGGGCATAAGCCATTGGTGTTCTGTTCAGGAAAATTTTCCCTGTGCCTATGTGTTCTAAGCTCTTCCCCACTTTCTCTTCTAATAGTTTCACTGTACCTGGTTTTATGTGGAAATCTTTGATCCACTTGCACTTGAGCTTTGTACAGGAGATAATAAAGGATCAATTTGCATTCTTCTGCATGCAGACTGCCAGTTGAATCAACACTATTTGTTGAAGGCTATCCTTTTTCTATTGAATGTTTTTAGTTCCTTTGTCAAAAACCAAGTGAACATAACTGTGTGGGTTCAATTCTGTTATATTAATCTACCTGCCTATCTCTGTACCAATACCATGCAGTTTTTATCACAATTGCTTTGTAATATAGCTTGAGGTCAGAGATGGTGACTCCCCAGGAAGTTCTTTTATTGTTGAGAATAGATTTTGCTATCCAAGGTTTTTTGTTATTCCAGATGAATTTGCAGATTGCTCTTTCCAATTCAATGAAGAATTGTGTTGGAATTTTGATGGGGATTGCATTGAATACCAAATGGCCAAGAAGCACCTAAAGAAATGCTTAACATCCCAATTAGGTAAATGCAAATCAAAACAACCCAGAGATTCCACCTCACACCAGTCAGAATGGCTAAGATCAAAAACTCAGATGACAGCAGATGTTGGCAAGGTTGTGGAGAAAGAGGAACACTCTTCCACTGTTGGTGGGGTTGTAAGCAGGTACAACCACTCTTGAAATCAATTTGTCGGTTCCTCAGAAAAGTGGACATAGTACTACCAGAAGACCCAGCCATTCCACTCCTGGGCATATACCCAAAAGATGCTCTAACATATAATAAGAATACATGCTCTACCATGTTCATAGCAGCCTTATTTATAATAGCCAGAAGCTGGAAAGAACCCAGATGTTCTTCAACAGAGGAATGGATGCAGAAAGTGTGGTATATTTACACACTGGAGTACTACTCAGCTATTAGAAACAATGACTTCATGAAATTCTTACGCAAATGGATGGAACTATAGACTATCATCCTGAGTGAAGTAATCCAATCACAAAGGAACACACATGGTATGCACTCACTGATAAGTGGATATTAACCCCAGAAAGCTCTGAATACCCAAGACCTTATGAAGCCCAAAAAGAAAGAAGGCCGAAATGAGGATGCCTCAGTCCTCCTTAGAAGGGAGAACAAAATAATCATGGGAGGAAATACAAGGTCAAATAGAGGAGCTGGGATTGAAGAAAAGATCACTCAGAAGTCGCCTCACCTGGGGATCTACCCCATATGCAGCCACCAAACCCAAGCACTTTTGCTGATGCCAAGAAGTACTTACTGGCAGGAACCAGATAGAGATGCCTCCTCAGGGGCTCTTCCAGAGTCATATGGATGGAGCTGAGCATGTTTACAGCTAATCAGCGGACTGAACACGGGGACCCCAATGAAGTTGCCAGAGAAAGGACTGAAGGAGCTGAAAAAAGTAGCAACCTCATGGCAAGGACAACATTATCAACCAACCTAACCCTCCAAAACTCCCATGGACTAAAACAACAAACATTCAGCACACATTGAGAGACTTATGGCTCCAGGTGCATATGTAGCTGAAGATATCAATGTCTGTCATCAATGTGAGAAGAGGAATTTGGTCCAGGGATGGCACAGTTTTTTAGTGTAGAGGAATGCTAAGGCAATGGGGTGGAGAGGGTGATTAGGAGCTAGTGCACCTTTGTCAAGGGGAGGGGAATGGGGTGGGAGAAGGGGATAAGATTTCAAACATAAACACAGAAAGTATCTAATAAAAAATAAAATTAAATTTAAAAAAAAAGAAAAAAAAAAGAATGAGGACATTATGAGTTTTTTCAGGCAAATGGGTGGAACCAGAAAATATCATCCTGGTGAGGTAACTCAGACCAAAAAGAACATGTGTGGTTTGTACTCACCAGTAAGTGAATATTAGTTTTAAAATGTACAAAATACCCAGGATACAATCTGCAGAACTGCAGGTTAACAAGCCAAAGGGCCCAAGTAAAAATGTTTCAATCCCACTTGGGAGTGAGAAGAAAGCAATCATGGGGGGCAGAGGGAGGGAGGGATCTAGGTAGGAGAGGGGAGGGAGAACATGGAAAAGGGTAACATGATCAAGTATTGTGTGTGTGTGTGGGGGGGAGAGAAACAGGAGAGAAGTCCTGAGGACCAGCAGAATGAATAGAAATATGCAACCTTGGGGTGAGGTTGGGAGGTGGGAAGACCCTCTAGAATACCAGAGACCTGAAACAGAAGATTCTCAGGACTTAGATGAAATTCCAACCATGGAGAGAGGAAACTTGTAGAATCCACCTTCAAGTAGAAAGACCAGAGGGATGGGGTTGCCATCCCACAGTCAAAAACTCTGACCCAGAATTGTTCCTGTCCAAAAGAACTGCAGGGACAAAAATGGAGAAGAGACTGGGGGAAAAGAGGTCCAGTGACTGGCTCAAATTAGGATCCAGCTCAAAGGGAGGCTCCAAGGCCTGACACTATTGCTGATGCTATGGTGTGCTTACAGACAGGAGCCTAGCATGGCTGCCCTCTGAGAGGCCCAACAAGCAGTTGACAAAGACAGATGCAGATGCTTACACCCAACCAATGTACTGATGTTGGGGGTCCCTATGGTTGAATTAGGGAAAGGCTAAAAGAAGTTTGAGGAGGAAGGTAACCTCATAGGAAGACCAGCAATCTTAACTAACCTGGACCCCAGAGATATCTCAGTCACTGGACTACCAACCAGGTAGCATACACTAGTTAATATGAGGCCCCTGACACATACACAGCAGAGAACTGCCTGGTCTAGCCTCAGTCAGAGAAGATACCCTAACTCTCCAGAGATTTGAGGCCCCAGGGAGTGGAGGGGTCTGGCAGGGTGGGGTGGGGACATCCTCTTGGAGACGGGGAAGGAGGAATGGGATGAGGAACTGTTGGAGGGTAGAAGGGCTGGGGATAACAACTGGACTGTAAGAAATGATTAAAGATAATTTTGAAAAAGATTAGCTCAGTCGCAGAACATTCACCTAGCATGTATAAGGCCCTGGGGTAAATCCCCAGTACTAAAAACACACACGAAAACAAAATCTAAGCCCAAATCCCATGCACTATGAAGTAAAACACACACACGTGGGATACATGTAAAATACACACACATGTGATATGCTCACACTCTGAACACATAAGAATTTGGCTTAGGACAAATACGTGTAGTCAAGTTTTCCTATTTACAGAAGTCACAAGACTCTACCTTAAGAACAGGTCATACATTTTCTTATGGTATCTCTAGGCTTGCATTGATTGGTCTAATGTGTTTTTTATCTTTTTTTTTCATTGATGAACTTTTACCTGTTTTTCCCCAATAGAAGCAAACATCTATTAAAATTAGTTAATTATTTTCGACTGACACATAGTTATGTGTTTATGAGGTAAGATGTTGTTCTGAGCCTGGTGGCAAGCTCTGGTCGCATGTTCTCTTGATTTTGCGAGACAGCGTATATAGGAACTAGCCACCAGCTGTTTGATTTCTAACCCCTTGTCAAATCACTGTGGCCAAGGGAGGCCAAGAACACTTTGCAAGTCAAGATGGTGTCATTGTCCCCCACTCTGCCTTTAACTCTACAGGTCTTCATTCTGTGCCGTTTTCATTGGTTCTCTATGATAATTTAGACATATTATGTATTTTGACATAACTCATATATTTTGCATAATATTTTACATTTGGAGCATAATAAAGTTCAGCCTTATGATATCTAATTCTTTAAAAATTAAGAATTTAAGATGGAAGGTAGAGAGATAGGACTGGCTGCTTTTGCAGAGGACTGGAGCTCAGTTCCCTGTACCCACAGGGTGGCTCACAACCATCTGTAGCTACAGCTCCAGGGGACCTGGTGCCCTCTCTTGATCTCCACAGGTACTGAGCATACATTTGAAACACATACCTACATGTAAACAAAATACTCATAAAATAAATCTACTTTTTCAGTATGGAAAAGAAAAAAATACATGTAAATTAACAGCATTAAAAGCCTACGAGAAATAAAGCTTTGTTAGAAACCTCATAATTTTAGGCATTAATGTTTTGCTTATTACAAGTCATCTCTCAATGACTGCTTTTTTTTCTTCAGATTACTTACTCTAATTATATTTGTGTATTTAGAAATGATACACTGTGACTTGATATTATAGTAACCGTAAATGCCTAGTAATTTTTAAACTCCATTATTACAGCTAGAGAAAAATGCTAGGAGAAGCCATGTGATTTGCTAGATTCCCCATTGTCATTTTCTTCAAAGTACACGAGATATAATTAGACCTAGTATGACAGAATGTAGAGACACAGAATACAAAGTAAAAAGTGTCATGTGTGCTGGAGTCAGAGGACAAAATTATGGATATTAAATGGCATAAAGTTTATATTATACACTGGGCCACAAAATCAAACTGTCAGTGGCAAGAGTAACATGAAAATTACGGGGCTAAAGTCGTTATCAAGGGAAGGATAAATGTAGCCAGGAGAATTAGTGGAGTGGGAGGGGGTGGGGACTAAAGCTCAGGGATTAACTCTTCAGTAACTCAAGGAAAAGAGATGCCATCAGACGTTTTCCGCAGGAGAAGGACAATCAGAACTCTTGAAATTCACCAAAATATGATTCCGTTTTCCTCTCCAGCGTTTAGATTCTCACCTAAGAAGATGAAGTATTAAATGGCTATCAGGAGGAACAGTCTGTCGAGAAGCAGATTGGCTGTTTTATATGAAGCAAGAAGCCATGGCGATGGCTAGGTGCGGGTAGCATCTGTGTCGTCATTGTTTGGCATGAGTGATGGCACGGCCTCCAATTCCAACACTTTGGGAGGAACACGGTCTACCAGGGGCAGGAAGGAAATGCTCGAACTTTTACTAATATGGGGCTTTCATTTTTAAAATTCCGTTTCAAAGATATATTTTGTACAACACATAATACAGTAGGTCAGCAACCTACCATGATATGAGTATGTACCTTCAAAAGTCTGGTGTAAAGTTAACCTTGGAAGGGAAATAAATATCATTCACTTCTAGAATACAGTATCTAACTACAAATTATTACATGCCATATTCTTTGCATATTTTATCTCGAATATGGATAGCAATCAAGTAAGGAGGTAAACAGGTGATACTCTAATGATACACGTGTTACTGTAATGCTAAGTGGAATAGCCAGCTGTTCAAGGCCAATTCGAGAATGAGATTCCCATTCAAGTCTGACTCCAGACATTTCCTTCTTTCTATGCTGCTGTGGTTTCAAGCTATCAAGGGATCCACACTAGATTGCCTTTAATTGGGGAGATGTTGTAAAGCAGCCCAACCTTCAGCCTCATAGCCATAGAACAGAATCATGACTTGACAGAGAAGATTTAAAGTTGTGGCCAGTCATATAGCAAAGTCCACTCTGTTTCTTTTTTTCCTTCTGATTTCCCTGGATTTTTTTTCTTGTCCTCATTAACCTTAGATCCCAGGACAACAATCATAATTAATAAATACCTTAAGACAAAGAACTGAAACAATCCCCACCAAGAGACCGTGGCACCAACATAGTTGCCCAAAGTAGGATCCCTAAATAAGAGACCTTGCCTTCAACTTAGTTGCCCAAGTAGATACCTAGATGATAACCAGACACAAAGTCAACCAGAGCCCTATAATCCTGGGATACTTCAATGGAAACCCCCAACCCTTGCCTTTGAAGATAGGCTTTAACTTTGGAGCTGGACTAAAGGCATTTTGCATCATAGTATGGCCACAGGCCTACAGGGGGACAGGGAATGTAGTGGTTTAAACAAGAAAGGCTGTGATTGATCCATATATTTTCATGCTTTGCCCTCAGTTGATGAACTGTTTTTCGTGTCTTAGGAGGTCTGACCTTGTTGGAGGACGGGTGTCACTGAGGGTGGGGCTTTGAGTTTTCAAAAACTCCTGCCAGGCCCTATGTGTGCCTCTCTCTGCCTGCTGCTGCAGGTTAGAAAGTAAAACTACTGATCTAGTACCATGCCTGTCATCCCACCATGATGATCATGAACCAACCCTCTAAAACTGTTAGTAAGCCCCCCAATTAAATGCTTTATTTTATAAGAAAAGGGGGAGGGAAGGGAAGGGAAGGGAAAGGAAAAGAAAGCAAAAACACAAGTTATAGGAGAATCCAGAAAGGAGTCTAGACTGAAGGGATAAGACATGCTAAGCAAAGACAGTCAGATAACCTGGAACTATATCCTGAGAACAAATCAGGCTGAAAAGAAATGAATAAAAATATCCAGAAAAGTCCGTGTCACCCTATATGGGTGGATGGCAGGGAGACAAGTGAGTTGGAGCCACATGAGAGTCCTGAGAAAGTCCCCCAAAGGGGTATTTATTTTGTGGCACTCCGGCTTTCTAAGGAGAGCGGAATGTAAATCCACTTTTCATTTTGTGCCTGCGTTCATACGATAGCTCCCTCACAGACTCAGTCATGATTGATCTAATTTTATTCTAATTTACACGTACCCTCAGAATAATTTTCCCTCTACAGGCACACATCCTCTTAAAAACCCATTAAGTCCCTGTGGCATAAAAATGAAATTGTTCAGTTGACCTCCAGTTTCCTTCACAATCGAGTTTAACCCCACATTCATAGCTCCCTTTAAATCCAAATAACCTGTTTCATTAGTTACTGGTTATAACTTTGAAAGTTCTCTTCTCTCATTTATATCATCATCTCCACATTTTCTATTAAAACTAGACTAAAATTATTGAAAATTTCACCCCCAAAATCACGTCTATGCTTTTTATGCATTTGATTTGTGAGCTGCTTAACTTTAGATATCTCCAAGAACAATGCTTAGAAGGGCCTCTTTATAACGCCTTACATATCTGTATAAAGGTGGGTAAGTTTAAAAAACCCTTTGAGCCTCATTTCCTATCAGCTGGGGGCACTCGCCTTTCCTTTAAATTGTTTGTCTACTCCTTACAGAACACACAGAGTAGTGTGGGGGTAGAATCAGAGTGTGGAAGTGTTTGTTGAAGGCAAGTATTGAATTCAATGCAGCCAAACATTATATATTAATTCTCTTCTTTCCCAATGACCAGTCTTTAAAAAAAAATTCTGTGCTGCTGATCACAACTAGGTTGGCACTCGGTGTTCCATCTCTGAGGTATACAAATGAGGCCAGTCCCCAAAAGTCTTGTACCTGTGGGCCTGCATATGCACAGATGACATTGCTTTCTATCGACTGCAAATGAAGAAGCTTTACTTTCTAAGCAAGAGCAGCAGCCACAGCCCAAGAGTTTCCCTTCTCGGCAGCTTTTAACTCTTGGATCACTCTGCCTCTTGCCTCAGCCCCTTACATTGTTCCCTGAGTTCTGGTTACAGTCTCTCATCTCCATTCTCCATGGCTTGGACTTGTCTCTAGCAGAATTTCACAAGACTCTGTCTTCTCTCTGATAAGGAGGGTACTGTAATCTTCCTGTCCAGCTCAGGAGTGAGATTCTTGACATCTTTTTCTCTGATCCTGCTGCTCACATGGCCAGACCCTTCCCTCTTCCCCAGGTCTCTTGCAGACTAAGTGAGGTTTATTTTCAGCCTTCAGACATGACTACAGTCTCTAGATAGTTGTCACAATGGTACACTAATATTGTCTCTGCAGCTCTTCTGGTCCTCTCTTTATGGGAGGGATTTATGATAATGATGGCTATATAACTAGACCAGACTTTGAAGTAATGAAGGACTGTGAAAACAGAGATTAAAGAAATTGAAACTTGTAATAAAAGGACGGTGATAATGAAAATGCTTGCACCCTAATAACTTTGCTGAGGGATAAATGCATTTAATGTAGTAGCTATAGGCTTGATAAGGGATGGCTGGTGGAGTTACATGAAATGGTAATGGTAATTTTCTAGGTGTTGTAGAAAGAGTCTATAATTTAGCGTTGATGTCTGAGAAAGAAAGGTATTTTTAAAAACCTTTTTCTCCTCCACTGCTTTCTTCAAGAACAAAAATGACAAAATTTCCATAAAATAAAGTTTCTGGGAGAATAAGCTATCAGTAGGTGAATGGTGCTTTTTATTTATTTTAATTCATATGCATTTTAATTGAACAGAAAAGTCTAAATAATTTCTTCAGCACTGCTGAAGATTTTCCATCCAGAAGACTCATTGTATATTCCAGTTAAAAAGTTTAACAACAAACCTGCAAAAATACTTGGATAATATTCAACGTGCCCGTCATGATCCCTAACAAATAGGAAGTGCTTAGTGAATGTTAGTCGTATTAATTCTTGCTTAGGTGAGAAGAAACTTGGTAGGAATATAAATTACACATGGGAAAACATGGTGGAGATGTTGACTGGTACTTCCTTGTACATCAGGTCCTTTCTTTATTCAGTCTGAGTTGTTTCGTTGCATCTTAAAGCAAAGAAAAGCAAAAGAAACAAACAAACACCACCAAACCAAAATGGTAGAAAGATCTAGACATGGATGTGAAAGGTACCTTACATTGCATAAAGGAAGCAGCAAGATTTTCTGGGAGCCATCCCCTAAATGGGAAAAGACTTTCTCAATTAGGAGCAGGAAGTGAGTTGGAGCAGTTGCAAGAGCAGCTTTCACTGTGATAGCCTGGAATTGAGGTTAAATAGACGTCTAACCCATTCCTCAAATCTTCAAAAGGTTATATGTATTGCAGATTAGTTTGTAAACTAGAATTTATGATAGCCACTCCATTTAGTTTGTTGTGCGTCAAAAGCCCAAAGGCCTTGTTAACAGTGAGTGTGTAATGTGCCCATGATCTCAGATGGGGTAAGAGAGCTTTTAAGTGGAGACACACTGGTGGTTTACTTGAAAAGGTGGAACTTCACAGTTGATAATTTTCAGTTTCAGTTTAGAAGAAGAATAGGAAGACCTAAGCTGTGAGTTTGAGTGTCATCAAGAGAAGTGACAGAGGTATGGTTGAACAAGCAGTTGGATGGAATGATTAGACCCCTTTAACCTGTAACTTCCATATTCTGAACTAAATCATGACTTCTTATATGCCTCTTACCCAAGTCAGTCAAGGCAACTGCCACATACTCAAGTTTCAAATCTTGGGGAAAACTCATTTTTGACAGGCCCTTACCCTGGCTGACCTGGAACTCACTATGCACCTAAGGTGACACTGAATTTGTGGAAGTCCTCCTCAGTACTGTGAGTGCTGAGGTTGCAAGCGTGTGTCACCAGGTCCAACCTGGGTAAGGGTTTATCTGTTCCTCTCTGACACTCCAAAGGACATGAAAAGCATGGTTTTCTCTGGATAGTATAGTTGTGTGTGGAGTGGAGGGAGTCCTTCCGAGACCCGAGTGAGATCACGGATGTACGGTGTTGGCACGGGCTAGGCATTTGGTACTGATCTCATTTCCTGCTGTACTCGGTTCTTACTGAAGAGGTGTGTAGTCCACCTCCACACAACTGTCATCTTACACTTTAGTCTAAGTACTTCCTCAGTGTCAGAATGGTTTCCCTGTCTTTCCCTCATGTGCAAATGCCAGTCATCCTCTCAGAACATGTCTGTCCTCCACCGATATTGGAACTGAGTCTTACACTCTTAATCTGTCTTTGTGACATGACTAAGTGCATTTGTTTTCCTACTTCCTGGGGCTTGATTCACTTCAATGAACCCTCCCTTTTAGGGACTTCCCCAGACTTATTATGCTAGTGTCACTCAAGGTAAGACCCAACCGTAGTCTGAGTCCAACGCTAGATTTCCTTTTTCTCCCTTCTAGTTTCATTAATGGTCTTTTCATCCACATTTTTCCAACACTAGAATGTCACACAGATTTGGGGATGGACTTAATTTATTTTAGGGTCCTTTTAAGTTTATCTATATTCATGTATCCCTGAGTGATTGGTTAGTAAGGACTGAACTAAGACAAACAATAAATGATTCCCTGTAAAGTGATGTCAACGTGATTGCCCTGAGTATTTTAAGGATGCGTTTCACTAATTTTCTTCTCTTTTTGTATTTTCACAGTATTGGAGACTGAATCCAGGGCCTTATGCATCCTTCCACTGAGCTGTGTCTCCAGCCCCCAACCAGTTTCAAAGCAGGGTTAGAACCCACCAAACCCTGTGACTTGTGTTCTTTTTCACTGCCAGGAGCCACTGTAAGGCTGAAGAAGCTAATGAGCAACAGACTAGGAGGATTCGGAGATTTCCAACCCTTGCTTTACTTCCCTTTGTAGATGGTTGGAGGGAGGCACTGGGCCTCCCCAGTTCTGTCTTCTTCAGTTACTTAAATGACTATAACATTGTGTCGTGCCATTTGATATTGTTGTAATATACTTCAGAGTAATTGCAACTGTTACTTAAATAATGATGATGCAGTGTTATTTAAAAGGGTACTTATATCTTAACTATATATAACTAATACAGGAAATAACTATGTGGAAAATCCTGAGAGTTTTTGTGTTTTATATTTTAGCATATTAAACATAACATATACAAAGGTGCTTTTCAAAATATACTCGGGTTAATGTTTAACATGTTGAATATGGAGATAAATCAGTTTGTGCTTGTGTATAGAGTTGCTTTGTCATTCACCTTGTTCTTGAAGATTTCTGATTTGTAATATCAAGTAAATTTTGTAAATCCAGAATAAATAGATAAACAGTCTAGTTTCAAGCTCGTAGAGAATTATCTCTGCAGTGCGACCATTTAATAACCAACATGGACAGACCCTGGTGATCTCTTCAGCCATGTTGTTGTTACAAACAATATTGCAATGATATATTATATTTCATCATTTGTGTGTGTGTGTGTGTGTGTGTGTGTGTGTGTGTGTGTGCATGGCAGGCACTTGGAAAGGTCAGAGGACAATTTGCAGTAGTCTATTTTTTCTCCTATTGTGTGGGTTCCAGGGACTGAACTTAGTCGGTTAGGGCTGGTGACAAGAGCCTTTTCCTCTTGGTATTGGGACATTTCTCTTAAGCGTATGGACAACTTAGTCACTAGTATTGATTACCGTCCATCTCTTACCCACTGAAGTGAAAAATTTCCATAAGACATTATCCATGCACTGGTCTGCTTTTGAACGCTGCCCTGTTTTCTTGGTTATTTGTATGTTTATTGCCAATATTTTAATTACTGTATATGTATGACTGCACGCTTTGCTATCTGTTTATGAAAGAACATTTCTATGTACAGATATGTGCACACATGTGCATGCACACTCATATATACTCATCTTTAGCATTCCTCTTCTTCTGTAAATTCTAAGAATTTTATTTCCTAGGTGAATTTTAGGGAAAAAATCTAAAGGTTTGTTTTATTTTATTTATATGAGTACACTGTAGCTGTCAGACACACCAGAAGAGAACATCAGATCCCAGATGGTTGTGAGCCACCATGTGGTTGCTGGGAATTGAACTCAGGACCTCTGGAAGATCAGTCAGTGCTCTTAACCACTGAGCCATCTCTCCATCCCCTTAGGGAAAAATTTTAAAACTAGTTATAAACCCATTGACACTTTTAATACCAATCCATTGTGCTTGTATATTAGTTTACGAAGCTCTGGCACATTTGTATTGATTCCTTTCGAGGCACATTAAGTTGTTCATAGCTTCTATTTAATTTCTTCAGAAAATCATTTTCCTTCACATCTGGTATTATATCTTCATTAAAATTATTCTGAGTCACTTATAATATAGTTTTTTGTGAATGGAGTTTGACGTGAGTTGTGGATGTTAAATTCTTTAAAAAGGTATTTATTTTCTGCGCATGGATGCTTTGTCTGCATGCACATTTGTACATCACTCACATGCCGGGTTCCCATGGAAATACAAAGAGGTAGTCAGAATCCCTGGAACTGGAGTTCCAGGGGTCATGTGGGTGCGAGTGATCGAACCCAGGTCCTTTGCAGAGCAACCAGTGTTCTAACCGCTGAGCTATCTCTTCAACCCAAGACCGTTCCATTTTTAAGATGAAAATGAAATTTGATTTAGATTTGCCATGCCTTAAATGTTTCTTTGGTTACTATTGATTTGTTTACTTTCGCAGACTCATGTTTTATTTTGCAGGAACATACTTTCCAGCCATTATCTCCACAAGGGTTTATGGGAAATCGATTTTCTGACTCCATTTAGGTTAGAAATTGTTTTGTTTTGTCACTATACTTGCCTGATAGTCTGTCAAATTGTAGATCCTAAATGCAAACTTGCGTTCACTTTGACACTTGGAATATTTCTCCATTTTCTCTTATATTTGTTACTTAATACACTTTAAGCCAACATGATACTTTTTGTCTGTAATAATTCCACACACCCACACTCCTCTTTTCTTCCCCTTCACAGTTTTACTGTATAGACCAAGCAAATCTCCTGCCTTTCTTCTGAGAACTGGCTCCCAAGTAAGTCACTGAGTGTAGCCTCTTGAGAGGCTTCTAAGATTTTGTTTTATCAAGAAGTACTAAAACATTGACCCTTATGTTCTAGCAGTGGGGTATTTTATTTTCCTCAGTCTTATGGTTGGCATGCAATGAAACATCATTTAAAACTTTGTCAGATCTCTGACATTTTTATTTTATTTCCTCTTTTTCCTCTCGGTCCTATTTATTCCACCAGGGAACCCTATCATACGGCATTGTAGCTTTCTCTGAGATTCTTAAGTTCGCTATCATTTCTCTGGCACTTTGCACTGTGAGCTAAAAGACTCCAGGTCTGTGGATTACTCCTCACCTGTGTCTATGTTAATATTTGGTCTGGAATCTTTGACTTTTATTGACACCTATTTCAGTCCTGAAATATTTCATCTTTTTGTTCCATGGAAGCCTTCTCCTGTTTCATGGATACAAATGTCTTTAAATACAGACTGTGTCATCATTTATGTTTCTATAGGTCTGTGTGGTTTGTTTGTTTGTTTTGCAATGATTCATAAGTTATGACCCTTGTCCTCCTTTTAGTTTTCACATGTGTGCTGTTTGTACTGTTTCCTCCCTGTGTATTTGTGGGCCAGCGTGTGCAGGGTGTCTGTGAATGCATGTGTCTGTGGAGCTTGGCGGTTCTTAGCATGAAATTGGTTTTGCTCAAATGTTTGGTAAATCATTTGATTTCCCCACTCTTGTCGAGAATGCTGTTTCTAAGTACTTAGGCTGTCTGACTGTGACTGTAGAGTGGGTACCGCAGTATGCATTGTCTGAGGGTACCAGGAGCTAATCTTACTGTCTCTGTAGAGTGGGTACCGCAGTATGCATTGTCTGAGGGTACCAGGAGCTAATCTTACTGTCTCTGTAGAGTGGGTACTGCAGTATGCATTGTCTGAGGGTACCAGGAGCTAATCTTACTGTCTCTGTAGAGTGGGTACTGCAGTATGCATTGTCTGAGGGTACCAGGAGCTAATCTTAGTGTCTTTGGCTCTGTGTTCACCCGTATGCTCCCGCCAGGAACTAAAGGAGTGCTTTACTCAGTTGTGTCTCTGTGAGGGGATTGTTTCTAGGATCCCCTGTGCACACTGAACTCTGAGAGTGCTTAAGTCCCTTACATAAAATCGGGAAGTGCCAGCGATAACCATATCATGTATTTTGTATCATTTTGAGATTACTTATGATATCAAATGTAAATGATATGTAGATAGTTACATCGTTCTGCTTAGGGAATATTTGACAAGAAAAAGCCATTTATACATATTCAGTAAAGTAACCCCACCCCCAGTAATTTCCATGAGTGATTGGCTGGTTTCACAGAAACCTGCTCTGAATGTGGAACTTGGGCTACACTTAACTATTTTAATTCTGTCCTGTAAACTGCCCGTGAGTGGCCACTATGGTGAGATTGTCTATCCTACTAGGTGATCTAGGCACTAGCAATATAAAACTGCCTTAGACCTGAGAGTTCTAGGACTCAGCGCATGGGGGGTGGGTAATCCCAGGTTGTTGGGCCCCAGAAAGGCTAGCTTATGGTAATAGCTCCTCAGAGATGAATTTTTTTTTCTCCTTTCCTTTTCTTCCTGTTCTTGATGTCTCCAGTCTGACAGCTCCCTGGCATTGGAAAGGGGGAATTTACTATTGACTTTTAAAAGGTCTCCCGTTAGCCCGTTAGGCTTCTTCCCTTGGGTAGATCTTGAATATTAGATTATATGTTCTTTTCCTTATTAGGGTATTCAAAGCAAAGTAGACACTCACCTGACTCAGAATAAAGGGTCTTTTGATGTTCACAGGCAGCACTAAGGTGGAGAGGGCACCGCTTTATGCTCTGTCATTATCTTCCCTGACTTGAACTTTTTGTTAACTTTTTACATTGTAGTTGGTTTAAATGCTTTTAAGGTGTGTTGCTGAGAGCAATCATTATGTATCTGATTATGAAATGCACAGGTAAACATGTTGGAGCTGGAAGTAACCATTCTGAGTGAGTTCATGCAGACCCAGAAAGACAAAAGTCTTATGGTGTCTTTTATTTGAGGATGTTAGCCTTGGGTCTGCAGATATATGTGCTCCAGTTGCAATACCCATAGAAGTCAGGAATTCAGTTGGGGGCTGGGGGCACAGTTCAGTGAAGATAAAGTACAGTTTGTGTATAAAGAATTAGAGTGGGTTAATGTTACAGAAAGGGTTTAGTGCGAATAAAGATGAGAGGGCAGAGTAGATCAGGGTAACAGGAGGATAACTAACATGCACTTATATAAAGATGTAAATATCCACATTTAAATACCGCTACCCTATAATGAGACATCACCAACAGTAAATAAAAAGCCCAGTTCCCAGAAATGGGTTACCACCTTTGTAGTTGCTGGTCAGTAAGGTACAACAGACCTCTGAACATTTCAGGCTATTGCCAGTGCTCTTGGTTACCTCCCAGAACGGTACAGTAAGAGCTCATTGCTTAAGAGACTCTACGCTTGCATTAGAGACTTGGGGAAATGAAGCTGGTGCTTATGTGGAAGCTTCATACCTACTGGCTAGCTTTCACAGTGCTGGAAGGTGCTTCACATGTGATTAGAGGAGAAAAGGAATCACCACTCTTACCCATCTGTGGACCAGCAAGCTGCAATGATGACAGCCCTGGAAAGATACAGAGCGGCGGTGCAGTAGGATGAATGTCACGGGAGTAACCACTTTTGATTGGCTATGAGGCCCACTGCATAAGATGAACCTCTACCTTGATCCGTCAATGGGGCCCAAGAAAATGTGGCTAAATGGGTCATAGGCTCTAGAAGAGCAGTTGATTACTACTGCTTAGTTAACATTATATCGACATAATATTAAATGGTGGTTGCTTAGCGATATTCATAGATTAAATGTATTTGTCAACTCTCACTGGGAAAACATTTTCCCCTTTTCTTTGTAGTAGATGGCAGTTAACACAGAGACCCATTACTGATTAAGGACTCGGTAAAAAAAAAAAAAAAAAACAAAAAAAAAACTGGACTGTTCAACCTGAAACAAGTCTTCTATATTATACACGCACAGGGGTAGATGACTACAAAGAAACAGTGCTTTCTGGACATAGCAGAGATGCCAGAAGTGTGGATTCCCAGTAGCGGAGATAACATGAATCAAACCTGCACAAGCTCAGGTCACACGGAATTCCAGCACGGAGAAGGAAGGTGGGTGTGAAGTCTCGTCTCTAGTGTAAGGAGCTACTGGCAATTGATATTGCCTGGGAGAGAGTCAGTTCTCTTTAAGAGTGTGTCTCCTAGTGGGTGGATGATCTATCCTCCAGTCAAGGGCACATACCTAAGATGGAGAGTATGTGGGTTTTACAAACTGTATTTGATAGTTAAAAATAAGATGCCAAGTTTGGTGATAGGGAGGGGGTGAGTCTGGGAGGCACTGGGGAACAGCAACTATGAGCAAACACATTTTATGAAGTTCTCAAAGAACTAACAAAAATGGAAAACAAACACAACTTTTAAAAACAAAATACTCCAACCAAGCCAATCAAATACACTAAATATTCCCCTTTAGTTTCCCTACCTTAAACCTCCCAGCACTGGTACTCGGTGCTCTTGGTTCTCAGTCTGCGGGAAAAGGCTTAAAGAATTGTTTAATTTGTTGTTGTTGTTTTTCTAAAGAGACTCTTGCTATGTAGAGCAGGCTGGCCCTGAACTCTCCAGCCACCCGTATGAGCCTGCCAAGTGCCCAGATTATGACATGGACCACTACATCCAGTTAAAAGAAGTTTCAAGAAAACAAATTCTATTTCTATTGAGGCTCATAGTTAAACAACAAGTAAGTGAAGTAAACTATGCAGCCAAGACTCAGAAATTCTGGAAATTCTAATTAATCAGTGGAGGACTACAGCCAAATGACCAGAATCATGTCGAAAGGGGAATAATGCTACCATTGTGATTTATGCAGTCGTAAACAACTGGTGGGAAAGAAAACATCCACGATCCTGGCTGAGTGTTCTATATGAAGGCAAATATAAGCACACTATATTCTAAAGTATTTGGGTGATTTAGTTTTTTTTATTTCTCATCTGGCTTCTTGGTAGGATGTAGAAACACCCTGAGGCAAGTCAACATGGCAGTGAGGCAAACACCCAGAGTGGTCCTTTGGAGAATGTAGACAGGTCCTGCATAGTTAAAACTTTCTACTACACAGTAGAACTGGGCCTAATAATACACTACACTTCAGACTTCGAGAATGCCTGTAGGTTTAGAAAGATAAAAGTATTGATATGACTTACCCCGCCATGGGTTTCCTGAATGCATTTTTATAAGTGTCAGAGTTAGGATTTAGTTTTTGCAAGAGTTTTGAGTATGCCCTTTATTTAGCTACAGTTGTGGGTGTCTCTGAGGGTTTTTTGCCTGCACATATATGTGTGCACACCGGTTGTGCTCTGTGCCCTGGAACTGAGTTACAGAGGGCTGTGAGCCACCGTGTGTGTGTTGGGAACTGAATTCAGAATCCTCTACAAAAACACCAAGTAAGTGTTCTTGATTGTCTGAGCCATCTCCCCAGAGCATGACCCATCGTTTTTTAAGACATGGTCTTGATGTATTTCCTAGACTGGCGTTGAACTTGACATGCAGCCCAAGTTGGTCTCAAATTCCCATCGTCCTATTAGGATTATGGTATATGCTACTATAGCCTGCCATGTTTAGCACAGCCAACTAATGTTTTTTCAAACAAAGATGACACTAACATGTAATGAGGAGAGGATAGTCTTTAAAAACTGGCACAGGAGAAACTTGTCTAATAACAAACATTAAGTGAAAATGCGCTGAAGACATACATGTAGGCCATTTAGACCAGAAACTGTAAAAGTATTAGCATAAGGCACAGAGGACATGATTGATAGAATTGGGTATTGACTTCTTGGCTATCGCCCCAAGAGTATAAGAACTAAAGTGAGACAGAATGAAAATAAAAACAAGGATCACAGTGCACAGCACAAAAAAGAACGGAGTGAAGAGACAACCGAGGGATTGGGGACAATGCGTGCAAACCAAGCCGTGTTCCCCACATGCAGTGGTTAGGCGAGGATAGTAAAGAAGCGGCAGATATTGTCGAGTTTAAGTTCAGTCCTCTGTGTGATGGGTGTGCGTGCCCTTTCTTTTTCTTTTTTCTTTTAATTTTAAAAATGTTTATTGGATATATTTTATTACATTTCGACTGTTATCCCCTTTCCTGGTTTCCCCTCCCCCCTCCATAAACCCCCTATCCCATCCCCTCTCCCTCTGCTTTTATGAGGATGCCAATCATCCAGCCACCCACCCCCCCTGCCTTCCCGCCCTGATATTCCCTTACACTGAGGCATCGAACCTTGGGAGGACTGAGGGCTTCTTCCATTGATGCCCAACAAGGCCATCCTTTGCTACATAAGCAGCTGGAGCCATGGGTCCATTCATGTGTACTGTTTAGATAGTGGTTTAGTCCCTGGGAGCTCTGGTTGGTTGGTATTGTTGTTCTTATGGGGTTGCAAACCCCTTCTGCTCCTTCAATCCTTTCTCTAACTCCTCCATTGGAGACCCTGTTCTCAGTTCAGTGTTTGGCTACGAGCATCAACCTCTGTTTTTGTTATGCTCTGGCAGAGCCACTCATATGCATTCCCTTTCTAGATGTGATTGCTAGGCTTTTTGTTTGCTGAGATCTGGTTACTTTGAGACCTGTGATGTTTGCCCTTTTCAATTAAGATAATGAGATGCTGGCTAGATGAGCTGGTAACTTTTCATTTTTCTAATTATAGAAATGAATGACAGTGAAGAGTTGCTACTAGAAAGAAACAGGATTTCTTGGGTCCTGACTAGCCTCATGCTGAACTGCTGGTTTTGTTCACCATGGTACCTCTCAGTACCTTAAAGTTCTTTAAGTTGGAAGCTGGTTTGGTGGGGTAGACAGAAAACAATTTCATTGACTTTCATTTTCTAAGCTATATACCTTAGCTGTCTATTTTTTCTTTATAATAAAAGCATTTTATTTTGAGGCTTTGACAAAAGGGAAAACTACTAGTAATTGTTCCAGAATATTTCCCCTGTGAATGTAAAATCAAGGATATTCATACAGTAGCAACTCTGTCTGTCTGTCACTTAGTGCAGCCAAAGTGTATGTGGGGTTCAGGGCTGGGGGAACAGAGTGGTTTGGTTTGCCTTGTAGTGTAGAGGAGGAGGACCTGAAGAGGAAAAACAAACCTCCAGGGGTGATTTTATGTCACAAGGCTTGAGCACTAGTCTGAGAGGCAGCTGCCTTTTCCTCAGCTAGCGGCTTCTCCGAGGTTCTGCGCACCCGTAGCCAATAAATGATCCACCGAAATCTCGAGCCAGACTTGCCAAACGTTCAGGAAGACCTCTGGAATCATTGTCATTTCTGCTTTGTTTCCTTTCAGCTGACTGACTGGAATCTTGGTTCTGTCCTGGCTTCTGCACTACAAGTTCCCAGAAGCTCTAAGGGTTTCCCAGACTTTAGCTTCAGTGGCCCCTTGTCAGCCAGCCACGGTCTTAGCCACCATTCTTGCTGATGTGTGTCACTCTTGGCCATTCACCCCCAAAGTGTGGACTACCGTTCTCACCCTTGTCAACCCCTGTCTTCTCAGTGTCCTCTACTACTGCAATATCTCATGTCTGCTTTGTTTTCTATTTGGATCAGTCGACAACCACTTACTGGCTTCACTATCTCTAGAGCTACAATGGTAGAACCTATTTAGCCCTGCACTGCCAAGGTCGTTTTTATAGAGGCATAATTCTATGAGCAAACCATTAAATTACTCCCCATATGCTCACAAGATCCAGTTTGGATTTGATAGCCTGTCACATTCTCTGTTTACCGCATCAGCCTCACCCACTGCTGTGTTCCTTTTCATGTCCTACGCCACAGACAGTTGGATGCATGTCATAGGCTACGCTCTCTTATCTTCTGCGTCTTTATTCTCCAGCTCTGCCCTGAAATGTTCTTGCCTTCTCTTTCCTGACTAACCTTTCAAAAAGTTAGGTTTATGCCATTTGGTTTATGAAGCCTCCCTGAGCACTCCATGAGCCAACGTAAAGGTCCTTTCCCACGTTTGTGCACTACGGAGCCATTTAAACTCTTCCAAGAACCACAGCGCTTTGCCATTTGTTAGTTTGCTCGTGTTTCTCCTTTAAGACTCAAAGCAGTTCAAGAATAAGGCTCTGTGTTAGTTATTTCTGCATCCTCATTTCTCTGGCACGTAACTTTCAGTGAACACCCTTTCTTTTCTTAATCAGTGGTTTTTAAACTACTTGGAAACTTGTGCAATCGTTACCACAGTAGAATTTTATTTCTTTATTATTTGAGGTACTAAGTATCAAATCTCTCTGGCTTAGTGCATGCTAGGAAAGTGCTTTATTTCAGAGCTACCTCTCACTGTGAATTTGTCTTTTGATATGGTGTCTCACCATGTTGCCTAAGTTGACGTTAACTTGTGAGTTTCCTGCCTCAGCCTCCTACACATGGTTGGGATTGCAAGCACATGCTCCTTATATTAATTTTTAAATATTTTTATTAACCCCTAAAAACCCATGTTTTTCCAAGTGGACGTTCTTAATTGCTCCCTATTTCAGAAGCCAGGTAACTCAAAATGTACTTTCAGCCTCTGAGAAGTAGAGTCTTTGAAGGCTTTTAGGTCCACAAAGTTGTAAAACAGTTTTCTGTATCATCTGTATCTAGTTCTTTTGCTTAGAATAATGTTTTCAAGGCGTATGCATATTGTGTTCTATTTTGCTGAGTAATATTTCATTGTATAGACACATGTTTTGTTTATATCTTCTTTGGCTGATGGACATTTGGGTTTGTCTTGCTTTCTTTTACTCACCATAATGGCAGAAAAGTCAGGGCTGTGGGATCCTGACAAAGCTGGTTATGCTGTGCCCACAATCTGAAGCAGAAAGGGTTGGACACACACTACTCCGCTCTTCTCCGTTTCTAGATAGCCTAGAATCCCAATCAGGTAACCACTCCCACCTTAATTAGTGTAGTTAAGTTAATTTCTCCCAGAAATACCTATCTCCTAGGAGATTCTGAATTCTGTGAAGTTACATTTAACACAAATACAGCTCCACTTCTCTGGGAGAGTTGCTTCTGAGGTAGGTTCTCAGTCCAGGCCTCCTTCTCCACAATTGGTGTGATTGCAAGCTGGAGTCTTTTCAGTGTGGGGTCATACCCTCAAGACACCTTTCCTATTATCCCAGTGCAGTCTATATCTGTTGCTTAGTGACAGAAAGATTGGCCACATACGTGAGCTGTATGCCATGATCAGACATATGGGTTTGAGCTGATGTGACACAAGTGTGAGTTTCAGCAGAATTTTGATTGACTGCTCCAGGAGGGCTGCTAGTGACACATCTCATCAGGTGTGAGCCAAGGAGAACAGCTCCATTTCCTACGATGGCCCTTTTTAATGGGTGTAATGCAGTTTCTAATTATGGTTTCTGTTTTCATTTCCTTAATGACCTTAACGAAAAATATCTTTGTGTGTGTGTGTGTGTGTGTGTGTGTGTGTGTGTGGCAGCACTTGTACATATTGTTTGTAAAAATCTCCTATAAACTTTTTCACTTACTTAAAAAGTAAGCCACTTGGGTGTTGTGTAAGACACCTTTATATATTCTGAGTACCAAACTCTTATATTTTATTTTTAAAAAAGATTTCCCTACTTACATGTTTTATGTATGTGAGTGCTCTATTTGCATGTATGCCTGTATGTTAGAAGAAGGAATCAGACAGAAGAGGGCACTGGATACTGGAATAGATGGCTGTGAGCCACCATGTGGTTGCTGGGAATTGAACTTAGGACCCTTGGAAGGGCAGCCATCTCTCTAGCCCCTGAGTACTAAACTCTTACTGGGTATGAATTGCCATTTTTTTTCTCCAGTTCTCTGATGGTTTCTTTTGAAATAGAAACTTTATTTTTTTTAGAAAGTAAACTAAGATTTATTTTCATAGCTAAGACATATCTGTAGACAAATGAAAAGTCATTCTGAGCTCTTCTAAGTCCATCCAACTGGTACAAGTTGCACCTTTTTGTTGTTGTTCTTTCTTTCTTTCTTTCTTTCTTTGTTTATTTATTTATTTATTTATTTATATTGGATATATTTTATTTACATTTCAAATGTTATCCCCTTTCCTGGTTTCCCCTCCATAAACCCCCATCCCATCCCTCCTCCCTCTGCTTCTATGAGGTTGCCCTCACCCACCCATCTACCTCCTCCTGCCTACCTGCCCTGACATTCCCTTACACATTCCCCCTACACTGGGGCATTGAGCCTTGGCAGGATCAAGGGCTTCTCTTCCCACTGATGCCCAACATATGCAGCTGGAGTCATGGGTCTGTCCATGTGTGCTCTTTGAATAGTGGTTTAGTCTCAGGGAGCTCAGGTTGGTTTGTATTGTTGTTCTTATGGGGTTGCAAACCTCTTCAGTTCCTTCAGTCCTTTCTCTAACTCCTTCATTGGGGACCCTGTTCTCAGTTCAACGGTTGGCTGTAAGCATCTCCCTCTGTATTTGTCATGATCTGGAAGAGTCTCTCAGGAGACAGCTATATCAGGCTCCTGTCAGTACGTACTTCTTGGCATCAGCAATATTGTCTGGGTTTGGTGACTGTATATAGGCTGAATCTCCATGTGGAGCAGTCTGTGGATGGCCTTTGCTTCAGTCTCTGTTAACATAAACATTTTAAATTGACATCTAGTGGGCTCTTTTTCTTAGGCTTTTGGTGGAAAAGCTAAGCCCATGGTTATCTCATTTAAGGTTGGGATGATTTGCTTTCCTGTTCAGAGTTTTAACACTTAAGCTTCTGATTATGTCTTTTATCCAATTGGAATTAATTTCTCTATATGGCATGAGATGGGTCCTCTTCTTATGTCCACAGCAAAAACTTTTAATACAGGGGCAAGAGTGGGCATTTTTGTTTTATTCCTGATTTCAGGGAATAATTTAACCTTTTCATTGTTTATTTTATTATCTGTGGATGACTTTTCATGATGTTCCATTTTTCATTAGGTTCATAGAAACTCACGTTAGTTTATTGAGTATTTGTAATTGCAAATGTGTTGTATTTTGTCAGGTGCTTTTCTGCATCAATTGGGATGGTTATAAGGTTTTTGATTTTATTCTATTATATGATGTATATAACATTAATTAATTTTCAGCGAGTAAACTAACCTTAAATTCCTGGGTCAGATCCAAATGAATGTTCTTTGTATTGAATCTTATAACTAAACTGTATGCACATTTCATAAAATGATTGTGAGAAATGGACAAGGAAACAAGACAAAATAACTTCCTTTTTTTACATAGTGACCTTGGGGGTAACATTGAAGCTTTGGAAATAAAATTGTGGTTGTACAAAGGATTTACAGGGGTAAAAGTTTATAGGATTTTTCTGCCATAGTTTTCCTCTAATGTTGTTGATTTGACTTAATAATCTGGATCAAATAGCTCTACTTTTCAAAAATTACTGTAAAGATTCCTTATAGATCTCATATTCTCTCTTTTCTTCTGTCTCCCCTCCCTCCTCTTTTACACACACACACACACACACACACACACACACACACACACACACACACACACACCACTCCAACTAGTTTTGTCTTAATGAAATTCTTATTTAAAATTGTTGTTAATTGGGAAGTTAGTGAGGTTCCTTCTGATTTTCTAACTGTCTTAAACTCGGCACTGTTAGAGAGAATTGTAAGGATGAATACACTTACTTTTAGTTGTGATCTCAATAATGATCAATATTTCTACTAACAAAGCCAAGGAATTCATCTCCTAAGCAGCTCCTTTTCACTTTAACACAGACAGAATTAGGTGGCTGGCCCACAAGCTTCCTCTTCTCAGGTCTGTGGGATTCAGGACTCGGTTGCTAAGCAACCATTTCCCCACTCTTGGGCCAATGGGCTTCTTGGAAGTTCCTTTGAAGTTGGAATGAAGCTGGCTGGGTGTTTGGAAAGAGCAGGCTACAAGAAGGGACCCTATTTAGACTGCCATCCTTTTGGTTGGAGATAAAGGCTAAGCTTAAAATAAGTAGAGGTGGCTTCCTAGTTCAGAAGGAGATACCCTAAGTCTTGTATGTATGTTTTTATACTAAGTTCATCTGCTCGGGTCGCTGGAGATTCTTTATGTTACCCCTAGAGACATGTATTATCCTTTTTGTTTTATGTACTATATGAAGATGCTTGAGCTTAGATAACTTTATAGAAAAGAGGTTTATTTCAGTGTGCAGTCCAGGATGTGCAAAAGTGTAAAGGCCACATCTTGTTAGCAAAGGCCAGACTTGGTACAGGGTATCACACACAGCAGCAAGGACAGGAAGTTCACCTGTGTAAGTGCATTTCTTTTAGGCTCTGCCCTTCCTGGTTTACAGTTATTTATTTAATTTGCAGGAGGTGGGTTTGCACATTCCATGCCCATATGTGGCAGTCAGAAAACAGTACGTGTAAGTCTTCTCCTTCCACCATGAGGGTTCTGGGGGCTTTGAACTCAGGTTGTTGTTGGGCATAGTGACCAGAGCCATTACCTGCTGAGCCATCTTGCTGGCCTGCTCTCTCCCTTTTTATAAAGCCATCACATTTAACCATGGGGTCTTCATCCTATTGACCATAATACAATTTTAATCATCTCCAGAATGTTATAGTAAGGTCAAATTATTGATCCTCTCCAATACCTCATAATGGTGGTTAAATCTTAGCACATGGAGCCTTGCACAGGACACATGGCCCCACCCATATCACAGTAAGGAGTAAGTACTTGAGCTGACCTGACAGCAGCCCCAAAGAGTATGGCATGCCTAGGCTATGGCAATAAGAAGACTATGAGTCTCAAGGAAAAGAGTGGAAATAGTAAGAATATCTAAAAAGTAGAACAGGTTGAAAATTTTTACCTAAAGTATACGTGACTTTTACATCGACTGCAAGTAATTATTTCAGAAAGACTATTGTCATGGATTTTTAGATTGCTCCCTTTGTTAGTTTCACATTGCTATAGTAACAAATCATCATAAATTTAGAGGGTTAAAATGATATAAATTTATTCTCTTTCAGTTCCTAGGGACAGAAATCTGAAATAACAATCAGATAGTTAAAGCCAAGTGCCTCTTTTGGAGGCACTAGGGAAGAACACATTTCTCCCCCTCTCTCTTTTGTTTGTTATTTTTTTGGTGTTGTGCTGATAACTGAACTCAGGGTCTTTGGAATGCTAGGCAAAAGCTCTATTGCCAAGTCAGGACATAGCCCAGAACAAAACTGTTCATTTTATTTATAGGTATGGATATTTATCTGCATGCATTATCTATATTGCATATATACCTTCGAAGCTCAGTGGTCATCGATCCCCAGTACTGGAGACAGATGTGGCTGTTGGTAACTAAACACAGGTTCTCTGCAATAGCACTCAGAATTCTTAACTACTGAGTCATCTTCCAGCCCCAAGAATACATTCTTTAATCTTCAAATCTCAGTTTATAGAGGCTGCTAGCAATTATAGTAATTTGTTACTACATTCCTTCAATCTGTTCAGTAGTCACTTAATTTCTTTTTTTGTACAGTTATGTGCTCCTTCAAAATGGAGATACAGTGTGAGAAATTTGCCACTGGGCAAATATTATAAAATGCACTTCATAACCATAAGTAGTATGTGGCAATTTACTCATGCTCTCCTCCTAATGCAGTCCAAAGATAGTATAAACATGAGATGTATGTAGCTGCTGTAAGCATGACATGGCATACTTTTAACAGAAAACATTGTTTTTATAAGTAGAGAAATATACTATAAAACCCACCAAATTTATAGAAAAAAAGATAAAAGTTGTGGGAAAGTCAATGTGTTAACCAGGAACAGTCACTTAGTAATGTAGTAAGGTCATATGCAGTGTGTATGTTTGCATGTGCTGTCCTTTTATATAACAATATGCTTACCCCAGCATCAGTATAGACAGATGAGGGGTGCCTTGTGTTACGGGATTACAGTGGCTCTGATGTCACTAGACAATTAGAACTCTAGAGCTCCATCATAATTTTATGGTGATACCATCATATATGTGGCTCATTGTCAGAAAAATGTTATTATTTACTGCCTGATTGCAGTTTAGTCTGTCTTCCTTGTGTAATCTGTGAAAAGTGATAAACTACAAAAGTGCTTTCTATGAAAATAAAGAAGCGCCAATGGCACAGAGAAAATGAGAGTAAAGGTCGAGTGGGAATCAAGGAAGGTTTGATGGAGAATGGTGTTATTTGGATTTTTTGTTTGTTTGTTCGTAGATAGTCTCAGTAGCCCAGGATGGGATAAAACTTACGGTCTTTTGGTCTCAGTCCCCTGAGTTTAGGGATTAGAGGCATACCCGGCCAACGCCAGACCCAAGAAGATGATGTTAAAGGACCATTGAAAGGATGAAAATAAGTTAATGACACAGATCGTGTTTCAGATATAGTGCCAATACAGAAGGAGGTCATGGAGTGAGGACAAGTAAGGTCAAACAAAGGGAAAGTTATAAATTTGGGTGTAGCGAGAACCACAGCCTGGGGATGGGATGGGTAGAAAATGGCCAGATGCAGTGAAGTGAATGGGCAGAGGGCGGAAGCGAATATGAAGGCTGGTGAGGAAGCATCTCTGGTGGCTCAGTGGAATCCAGACAGCCCACCCCATTCCCATCCCTCCTCCCCCTCCATTTGCCCTCACAAAGGTGCACTTTCTCCTAATCACCCTCTCTACCCCATTGCCTTGGCATTCCCCTACATTGGGAAAACATGCCCTCCCTGGACCTCTTCTCACATTGATGCCAGGCACTGATATCTTCAGCTACATATGCAACTGGATCAATAGGTCTCTCCATGTGTACTTAATGGTTGGTGTTTTAGTCCATGGGAGTTCAGGAGGGTTTGGTTGGTTGATAATGTTGTTCTTCCCATGAGGTTGTAACCTCTTTCAGCTCCTTCAGACCTTTCTTTAGCACCTTCATTGGGTAGGATCTACTTCTTAAAGGTATCACCACCTCGGACTTGTGGCACATTTAGGAAGAAAGCTTTGAATACGTGTACCTTTGGGGGACATTCTCCCAATGTCAAACCACATCTTTTGGTTAATGTTAAAATTGCCTCAAATATCCATGAAACCTTCATCATTTTTTTTCTCCCTCCTCTCTCTAAAGTCTATTTCATTGCCATTTTATCTTGACTCTACATCAATCAAAGTCCTTCAAATTTCATTATCAGTGTGGTCTTAAATACCACTCCCTTCTTGCAGCTTTTTCTCTCAGAAAAAAAAAAAGTTTTATGTATTTGATAGCATTTAAAGAAAAAACCCAAAGAAAAATGTCAAAATAAATATTACTATATGATGTTGTAAATTCATTTTTAATTCTTGTTACTCAAACATTTATTTGTTCCTTACAATTCTCAGCGCGGTCTGTCTTTTCCCTTTTCTTTGTCATTATTGTTATTTTTAATGCGTTTTAGTTTTCTTTGGTGGAAGGCAGTTTAAGGTTGAGGCAAGAGAATCCCGAAATTGTGGCAAGCCTTAGCTACAAAAAGACCCATTCCCCAAAACAAACACCGCGTTCCCGTTCCCTATAGTTATTTGCCAATGCATGTTAACATAGATCTCAAATTGACTAACAAATTGGAGTTTCCCAAATCTACTATGCCAGCTTTGTGGAGAGACAATAAATTTGGAGTGCAAAGAGGAGGGTGCAAAAGTTCTATGTTCTAGGGCACTGTGCTTCTATGGTGGATTCTCTGGCAATTGAATTTCCTGAATCACGAGAGAGCTACCTAGGGTAAAGCTAGACCTTTGGATCAGAAGTTGTTTTGAAGTCAATCAGGAATAAAAGGCAACCAGGCACTGGTTGGATTTACTTTGATGTGGAACTTGGTTTCCACACATTTCGGTTGCCAGATCTTCAAACTCTCCAGCTGTCCCGGTGTACTTTGAAGCTTTCAGAACTTCACAGAATTCTGACGAAATCTCTAACCTAGGATTGAGAGGAAAGCGTCAGACTATCGGGTTAAACCTTTCCAGAAGAGGCAGTCACAATGAGCTCAGACAACTTCTAGGACCTTCATTCCACAGTCCCCAGGACGTCCATCATCTCGGCGGGGTCCTGGTCACCTGGCGCACCTGCTGGCAGGCCACGCCCTCAGGCCCTGCTCCTCCCTCTCCCCGCAGGCGGCGGCTGCACGCCCCGCCTCCCTCAAGAAGCGGCTTCCCGGCTCCTCGAGCTCTGGCCCCGCCCCCTCCAGCTCCCCAACGTCCTCGGCGTCGAGCCCAGGCCTGCGCCTGCGCCTGCGCCCTGGGGCTGAAGTCGGGGCGCGCCTTGGCTAGAACGCGGAGAGCGGCGGGCGGAGCAGCCAATGGGCGGCGGCGCTGCCTAGCTGCCGGGAGGCGGGGCCTGCGCCGGTGTTAGGTTAGCGCGAGGCGTGACCTAGTTGACAGGCTCTGAGGTGCAGCTGTGGCGGCGGCGGCCGGGCAGAGCGGGCGGGTTGAGGGAGGAGGGCGGCGACGGGCCAGCAGCTAGCGGCGCGGGACGCAGAGCCTTTGCACTTTTCCCTCCCGAGTGTCCCCTCCACACCCCCACACACTCCACACACCCTGCTTGCCCGTGAGCCTGGGGAACTTGCAGCTTAAAGCCAGCCACCCCCTCGGCAGCATGTACCCCAGCAACAAGAAGAAAAAGGTGTGGAGAGAGGAGAAAGGTAACCGGCCCCGCGGTCCCGGGGACGGGCGGCGGGTGGGTGGGGGCGGGGGCCCGGCGGGGCGGCGCGGCGCCCTCCGCCCGCAGCCTCCTCGCGCCCTCTCGGCCGGTGCCGCTTCTGCCCGCGGCCGCGTCCACGCGCGCGCACGCCGGCGGCCACGCGCCGCCCCCGGGCACCTGCGGCTCGCGCACTTGTGGGCGCACACCCCTCCGGGCGCGGGGTCACCTCCTATCCCGCGAGCTCGCCTCCGGGCCGGCGCGCGTCCCCCCGGGCAGGGTACAAGTTGGTCAGGACCGGAGCAGGGACTTTGCACCTCCCGCCGGGTGTCCCACGGACTGGTGCGGGCCGGTGTCCCTCAGGCTGCTGTTGCTGAGCACCGGGGACTTCTGCACCCGCACCTGCCTTCTTCCCGTCCCAGCCTCTGCCCTCCCTTCATCCCAAAGTGGCTGGGGTCCCCCGCTATGCTCAGCTGCAGTGTGACTTCTGAGATTTGGAACCCAAAAAGGAGCATCTTGTCAGCTAAGTGCCTCCGGAGAAGTCTGAATGGGCATTCCTTGGCTGTGCGTTTTCTCCCTTACATCCCCATTCATAGTATGAAGTCGTCGCACGGAGTAAGACTGCGTGCACTCTGTGAATGAACCCTTCTCTGAGTTTTGTGCACACCGAGGTTTATCCAAATCAGTTAGATTGACAGTGGCACCGATCCCTTTAAAAGATAAAACTGTGCGATCAGTTCTTTTTCTCCTATATGTCTCATCTCAGTTTCACAGGTCCTATTTTGATGTGATGCTTGAGTCTCTGACATACTTTTCTTCATCTTTTTCTTTATTTTTTTTTTTTTAAACCTGCTTTTTTACCCCTACCCTAGTTACGGGAAAAACTATTTGCATTGCTGTTACCAACTTGCATCAAATTTGCATTTAAAGGATGGAGTTGAGCAAGGGTTTCCAGTTTTCTCTGGAGTCTCAGAACTCAGATAAAGAGGGTGACACGGTTGAAGGTTGATTTTCTTGCCGATAGCTTGTTAAACATTTTTTATTGCAAGTCCCTGTCCTTTGCGAACCTTTTGACCAAACTGTGGATTTAAGAATGAGAATTAGAAAGAATTCTCTAAGTAGTGCCGGGTTGGTGAAAAAAAAAAAGTTGTGAGGAGGGACAATTCAAATCAACTGCAGGCAAGTATTGCTATAATTTACATAGTGCAGTTAAAGTATCCTTTACATATTGAACGATTCTCTTTAGCGTCATTGTTTCAATGAGTGTAAGTTTAAGAGAACTAAAACTTAGTGTCACAGAACAAATACTGTTTCCAGTGAGAACCTGACAGCAGGTCTGGGGCATAGCTTACTGGTAGAGCACTCCCTCGACCTCAGTAGGGCCCCACAACTGGCGCTGGGAAAAACTAAACAAGCAAATAAGAGGTTAGGAAAGAGCCAGGTATGTGGATTAGTGAGAAATTTTATTAGCGCTTAGCTTTTGAAGTAGCAATTTCAATTGAGCACACTTCTGTGAGCATTGGAAAAGCACACCCACTTTTCTTGATGGTCTTGAAATGTTAACTTTGCATCATTGATGATAATAAAATATAGTATAAATCAATTTACATTGTGCTCAGTAACACGAATCATTGAAATTATAATGAACACCTAAGAACTATATTATGTTAGACAAACCACTCCTAAAGTAACATTTATACACATGGACTGTGATGAGCAGACATTTCAGAATCTTCAATACCTTACTGGTTTTGCCTTTCGTTTCTTCTGTAGGAAAATATAACCAAGTCTTTTCAATTAATTGATTAACTTACCTAACAACTGGTTTCTCCTATCCCCTCTCCTCACTCCTCCCATCCACTATTACTACTTTTCTCTTCAGAAAAGGGGAGACTTCTCATTGATATTAACCAACTTAGACATATTAAGTTGCAGTAGACTGGGTGTATCTTGTACTGAGGCTAGACAAGGCAGCTCAGTAGGGGAAAGGGTCCTAAAGGCAGGCAACAGAGTCAGAGACAGCTCCTGCTTCCTCTGTTAGGAGACCTATGTGGAGAATGAGTTGCAAAACTGTTACATCTGTGCAGAGGGGCTAGGTCTGCGTGGCCCTTAACCAAGTATTTTTTTTTTTTAAATAAAGAAACAAATGCATAATGGATTTTAGTAAAGTTACTTTTCTTTTATCCCAAACTAAGCTATTTTGCATAAAGCTTAAAGGGAAATATTATGAAGTGAATGCTTTGTATCTGCCTTCTATGGAATAACTGTTTTTGGAACAGTGGAGTATGAAATATCATCTGTTATTCCACCAAAAGGGAGTTCAGGATTTCTCATACAATAAAGAAACCAATGGGATACATGACCTTTTCCCTTTCATCCCACTGGAGATTGGATGGTTTAGTACTTTTGCAGCTGTTATTGAAATCTAGATGAAGCCTTACCCAGTTCATTGAAATGTCAAGGCATTTTAGAAACATATTATAATTCAGTACACGATGTAGTAAATAGAACTGTGTATATACTTGTTCACAGAGAAAGGGTTCATTGTAAAGATGAAACATTAATAGAAGAGTTTTTGGTAATACCCAAGAAACTGTGTGTATGTCTTTTGTCTTTTGTGTGTCTCATTGCTTAAACAACAGACAATTGTTAAATAAATAAATATTGTTCTACTATTTTGACGCCTAGTTTAGAATCATTTAATGTATATTTCAAGTCTTGATGTTTGTCCCTTTGTTTTTATTGGATTATATTTGGTGTTTTTGTTCTGAGTATGTAGTTACTTCTAAATAAATAGAATGGCAGTTTTATTCCTGTCTATAACTTCTGACATTTATGAAAACAGTTGCTTCATAATTTCTCTCAGTCTGATGTATAGACGTAATAATTCTGCACTGTGATCTGAGCTTTTAGAGCAGTGCTTTAGCCACTGAGGGTCAGCTTCCTTTTCTGCTTTGTGAGTGAATATCCTGTAATGAACAGGTGTCAATGCCTTTTTACTTTTTAAATCATGGAGAAAGCAAGTTTCACAGGACAGTAGCAGCCCTAGCATGTTCTCCGTGGTGTCACTTTTTTTTTGTCTTTTGTTTTGAATATATTTAATTTAGGATTTATTCCCACTGTAGAGGAAGCACTTTCCTTGTGTTTTTTTTTTTTTTTTTTTTGGTTTTTGTTTGTTATAAGATTAACCCTTGTGCCCTTTATTCAGTCACTTGCAGTCTTTGAGGTCTTGTGCCATCCATTCATTCTTGGGTCTGTTTAATTTTTCACCCTCTTCATCTTTTCTCTACTGTCTTAAACAGTGCTCTCTGTCCTCCCTGCCCACTCCCTTCCTCCTTCTCTTCTCCTCCCCTCCCCCACCCTTTCTCAGTCAGGCTCTATTTGTGTGTCCTTTAGGCTGACCTAGAAATCATTCTGTAACCCAGGCTGGCCTTGAGCGTGTGCAGTTCTCTTGCTTTGGCCTCCGAGTCCTAGGATTACAGGTGTGAGCCAGCATATCAGACCTCACTTTCTTTTTGTTCAGTGCCTCATAGTCTCATGGATTTTGCTTGCATTTTAATGACACTAGTGTTTCTAAAGCCATTCAGAAAAGATGCCGAACATACTAAGATAATAGTCACGCATGCCCTTTCTTGTGCTCTCTGCTGTTTTTAATCCCTTAGATGCATTATATCACTGACACAACTCATGAAAGTTGTCTTAGTCAGGGTCTCTATTCCTGCACAAAACATCATGACCAAGAAGCAAGTTGGGGAGGAAAGGGTTTATTCAGCTCACACTTCCACATTGCTGTTCATCACCAAAGGAAGTCAGGACTAGAACTCAAGCAGGTCAGGAAGTAGAAGCTGATGCAGAGGCCATGGAGGGATGTTTGTTACTGGCTTGCTTCCCCTGGCTTGCTCAGCCTGCTTTCTTATAGAACCCAGGTCTACCAGCCCAGGGATGGCTCCACCCACAATGGGCTGGGCCCTCCCCCTTGATCACTAGTTGAGAAAATGCCTTACAGCTGGATCTCATGGAGGCATTTCCTCAACTGAGGCTCCTTTCTCTGTGATTAACTCCAGCTTATGTCAACTTGACATACAAAACCAACCAGTACAAAGGTTGTATGATGTATCATAGGGTCAAGCAGTAAATCCAGTTGTCCCATCTTGAATTCTTGTGAGTAATGTTCTACAAGCGCTGGGATGTTATGTGAGTTATTCCTAGTTGCCTCTCCCAGAAGTTGGGAAAAATACCCGTCTAACTACCTCACAATGAAATTGAAACAAGTAGATGGAAGTAATGGCTCTAAGACATTATAGATTTATATAACGATTTAGGTTATAGCCAAACTTTATTCACCACTGCTGTCTTTTCAGTGCTGATGGTCACCCAGTTGATAAGGCACTGGCCTTTAGAACTAGATAGTATTTTCTTCCTTGTATGTATTAATGCTCTTTTGTATATCACTTGTACTTTATTATTATTTTTTAACAACTTTATTTTAAAAAACAAAGATAAAAGAACAAATTTTAAGCAATTTTGCATAAATGTATATGAATACATTTTTGCCAGTGCTTGGCTTTTTTTTTTTCCAAAGGTTTGATACTCTGCATTAAAGTCTTACTAGTTACAATGAGCAAAGAGTACATGTAAAACAGGATGTAACCCGGAATTAGTCAATGTTTTCTTGGTGTATAAGGATTGAGCTTAATGTTTTTTTTTTTTTTTTTTTTCTTCTTAACACAGTCTGTGAGTTGTTTCTGGGGTGCTCAGAGCTTTCTGGGGTTAGCATCCCGTTATCAGTGACTGCATATTATGTCTGTTCTTTTGTGACTGGGTTATCTCACTCAGGATGATATTTCACTTGTACTTTATAACCTTGTTGACAACTAAATTTTATTTCATTCTGACTTGTCAAATTTGCTCATTTCCTTTTTTCTTTTTCTGTTTTCTATCCTCTATTCTTCTAGGACCAAAGTTTTATATCTTATATTAAAAATGAATAGAATTCATTATTTTCTGCTTCTAGTGTATCATCTGTGCACATACCAGGATATTAATAATCAACTTTAAATGAGAGGTTTTTTTTTAACAGAAAGAAAAATAATGACTGTCTCACACAAGGCCCTGTACAACTTTGTTTTCCTTTATTTTTGACTGTTTTTCACTTCTGTGGTCCTTTCCTGCCAGATAACGTCTCACAATTTTATTAAGATACTTACATCTTCATGTTTCTATTACTGTTCTGTTTGTTGAAACATTCTTACTTCTTACCTTTCATTGGAAGTCTTAACTGTGCTCATTAGTAATGACTTGTTATGAAAATTATTTTAGTGATGCAAATATTGGAAATAGCACTATTTGAGCTCTTTATAAATGGCATCTGCTATTCTAAGATGCTGTTAGTTTTATATTTTAATCTTAAAACCCAGGTGTGTATATAAAATATGTATCTTCCACCACCACAGTGCCATTACCAAGTTCAGAGTACACCTTTCACTGTCACTGTTGATGGCTTTGTAAAATTGAGGAAACAGCTTTGTAGCTATGTTTGTTGCGCTCTCACTGTTGGGACATGCCTGTTTCTGCGCTTTATGGAGTTGATGCTGTTTTGTACCTTACTTACTTGCCCTTTCCCTGTGAACTGAAAGACCATTATTCCTGTGCTCCGTAAATGTACACCTTGCAAGTACTCTGTGTTAGTAGACAGTGATAGGAAGAGTAAATGATCTTACTCCTTTCCTGAGCTACCTTAGGGGCTTTGTCTTGACCAGCTTTGATTTTATGTTTCTTCTACTGTGGAATTAATTTGACCTCCTTTAACCCTCAAATGTGAAATCATTGGATTGCATTTTGGTGTTCCAAGTCTTTGGTTAGTGTAGCATGATTAATATTTATAAATGTATTCAGTAATTGCAAAGATTAAAATTTAAATACAAATGGAGATTCTGCTTTTATTTTGCAAGAACGTTTGCTGAAGATGACCTTAGAGGAGAGACGCAAAGAATATATAAGGGACTATGTTTCTCTGAGCACCATTCTATCATGGAAGGAAGAGATGAAGAACAAAGGCCAAAATGATGGTAAGTTTCTCAGAACAAGCTTTTAGGCAGATGTTGTTCCCATATATTGATGGTTCTTCAAAGATGGTGATGGACAGACATGAATAACTAAATTCATGAGGGAGGTATTGTTCAATTCATTACTTCATTTTTTTTGAAATCATTGTTTGCTTTTAGTTACCTATCTTGTTCTTCTTAAACTTAGGAATGTATAGTAACATAATTTGAGGTTTGAAATACAACACGCTTATAGTATGTGACTTTTTTTACAGGTGTCCTTTTATTCTTTAAAAACTATTCTGCAGCAGAGCTTAAGAGAAAATGCTGTAGACATTTACTCATTGCTGGTGTGGCATTTTGACCTTATATTTCTATTGGGTTTTCTTTAGGTTATTTTAAGAATTGCATACACAGTACAGAAAACCAATAACATTTTAGATAAGTTAGAGAATTGTGTTTTATATGGTATTCTACATGTAAAAGCATTTGACAAAATTTACTTAGTATTTTTGATTTGACGAGAGTCTGGGTTGTAGAGTATAAATGAATTTTTAAGCATTACAAAGGTATATGAAAATTGGTTATTCAATATCAAGTGGTCAGCCCCAAAATCAATTTTTTAGTATGCACACATGTATGTATGTATTTATGTATATATGTATGTGTGTATATGTGTATGTTTGTATGCATATGTATGTATGTGTGTTTGTATATATATGTATATTAGGTCTGAGAGGAAATAGAGGCCATTAATATGGCAGGGAGATGGAAGGGGTTAGAGGAGGGGAAAGGAAAGGAAGGAAATATTATATTAAACATTATATTTTAGTAAAAATTTTTAAAAGTTTCTAAACAGGAAATCTTACATTATACAGATGTTTCATATACTTATCTCAGAATTAATAGGCATTGGTGTTAATCTTGGTTCGAAGTGTAGACAAAAAGCACACTTAGGGCAGGGGAATTTACTTGAGGAAGTGGACTTGAACAACTCATTTTATACATTGTGCCCTTGCCCTGTGGGCAGCATGCAGGGTACAGGTCAGAAGATGAAAACCAAGTGTGGAGCAGAATTTGAGTAGAAAAACAGCCGATCTAAGCTTTGGTATTTGTAAAAAGAATGTAGTTAGGGTTGCGTTTTAGACACTCTCTTTCTTGACCGGTAGAACAGGAATGGTGACATGTGTGCAGCTGAGGCAGGAGCATTGCTACCAATTCAACAGCTTGGGTTCATAGTGACTTCAAGGCCAGCCTCACCCTACTTAAAAATCAAATATCTGCAACATCAACAAAGGCAAAGCTTAGGCTAAAAGTGACTTCACCTCAAGGGTTAGTGGAATCCTAGAGCCAGATGATTAGCATATTCACATCTGACCTCCTGCTTATTAATTTCAATAAAAGCAAGTTGTTTTAGCAGTTGTCTCATTAAGACATTGAAAGAGAAGCTAGTGCTGTGTGTAATGCAAGAGCACAGGCCAGAAATCAGGAAAAGAACATTTCTACTTCTCCTTGTTTTAGGCTCAGTTATATCTTTCTTTTTATTATAGGAACTGGAATTGAATACTTACTCCATGCCTAGCAAACCTCCCTTTGGTCTTTTTCTTTTTCTTCATCTGATTACTTCTTGGTCACCGTTATAGCTGGTCAGTTATCTAAGGATATGGTACATGATGTTCCTTTTTAGCAAATTTGTTCTCTTAGGATAGAGTTAGAATCCTGCTGCTGCTGGAATATTTCAAAGATCAGTCGCTGATACTCAGGCTGCTGTGTATGTTGGAGAACTATTTAGGAACTTGGTTTGCTTGTTGGCTACTTCTCTTTGTTTCCATTTATGTGTACGTATATGTATATGTAGTTATGCACGTATACATGCATCTATCTATTGTGCAATTGTAGGTGTATAGGTGTGTATGGGGGTGAGTTAGCACATTAGTATCACAGCCTACATATACAGGTCAGAGGACATCTTGCAGGAGTCAGATTCCCATTTGCACTACGTGTGTTCTGGGAATATAGTTCAGGCTATCAGCCCTGGTGGCAAGCATTTTTATCTGCTGAGCCATCCGGTTAGCCTGGGCTACTTCTGTTTAAAGATTCAAGTAAGTTAAAGCTTAAAGTAACTGTGTGGTAGAATTTTTTCAGAATCAAAGTAGTTTGGTGTGTTCAGGTATACCAAATTCTAAAATATGACTGCCAAATTAGGAAATATACATTGAATAACTCCTGACATGTCTTTCTGTTACATGACACTGTGTATTTAATTTTGTGTGCCAAATATGCACTTATAATTTATAAGTGATTCACAGCTATCTTATGCATTAATTCTTCTGTTAAGCTGTTTTGAACCTGAAGGCATTCCATGAGGAGTTAGGTGGTGTGTTCTGAATTGTATTTTTATTAAGCAGTGCTTTATCATTTACATGTGACATCTGAAATGTTATTTGCTGTTGTCTTTTGTGACCTGGAAACTGGTGGATGGCTTCATCTTTAAAACGTTACAGCTTATTATATAAGAGATGCTTGACAACTTTTTACAATGTACATATTTTACACATTCTCCATACATACTTTGTTCTTGTCATATCTTTCATAATAAGTCATAGTAGAATATTAGTCAGTTTTACTATTTACTGCTTTAAAAGATGTTTAGTTAACTGGTGAGTATGATCATTATGCAAATGGATAAAATGTCATTGTAAAATTTATTGGGTGTAATTAGACACAGTGTACAGCTGCACATATGAACCCACAGTGATTGTGTGAGCATGCATAAGAACTGAGCAAGCTCAAGCCAGATACAATTCCGGCATGAAAGTGGGCATGAATTCCTGTCTCTAGCTGAGGAATTACTGTTTTTTTGATAGCTGCTGAGAAAGATAGTCTTCTTTAATGGGATATGGACCACACTCCAAGGCAGGTCTCACACCCACTAATAGGTGGCTAGTAAAACTGGACTGGATGGTTTTAAAAAAGAGAGAAAGAAAACCAGAATTGGATAAGCAGGGATGTAAATCAGGGAGGGGCTGGGACACCGACATGATGAGAGTGCACTGTCAGAAAGTCTGAGAGATTTAATAAAAACACTGTTTAAAAGTAAAGTATGTATAATTAATATTTACTAATAAAATACTTTAAAAACATTTCTGTTGGTGAGAGGTATGGATGGCTTACCTCTCTTGGTAAGAGGTATGGATGGGAAAATATAGTGAACCTCTCTTTAAATGTGCCTTTTCCTGTATTAGATCACAGAGTAGATAGTATCTGAACCCCCCTCCCCTTGGTGGCGATATTGGTCACTGGGCTCACATCTGGTGTAAAGTCCCCTGTAAACTTTTGATAGCAGCAGCCGTTGATTGCTGCTTAGGTCATTTATTTGGTTAGTGGTTGAAAAATACTGTTAACTAGATTTCATTGTTCTTCTTTATTATAGGAGGACTTTATTATAGGAGTACTTTATTATAGGAGTACTTTATTATTTACCCTATAGCCAATGGTGGCCTTGAATTTCTGATTCTCTTGCCTTCACCTCCAAAGTGCTGCAATTGGTATGTACCCACACACCTGATGTATGTGGTGCAGGAGATGGCAGAGGCCTTCTATAATGCCAGGAGACTTACCAGCTGAGCTACACCTCTGTCTCTGAGTCGAGTCATCATTTTGAATGTTTAAAAAGCAATTGAGAAAAAGAATAACAAATCTTTATAATTATTTCATCCAAATATCATAAAACAATCTTTGAAAATGATGTGGTTAGAAGAAAACTTTACATGTATCCTTACATCCAAATCTGATATACATGTCATTTAGCAAACACCTTGCTCTAGAATTCTAAAGTTTGCCGTCTTTAAGTCTGAATTACTAAACCATTTTTTTTGAGGTAAATGTTTCCATGTTTTGACATGTATAGTTTGGTTATGGAGTGGAGGCACATTTATTATCTTTAGTTTCTTCCATGTTAAAATTAGTGTGACTGCAAAAAGTTTAGTGTCCTTGATTCTCCTTTTATCTGAACTAACTTCTACTCTTAAAAATGGTGCTGTGGGAAGTGATGGCATGTCAGAAGGTTTTAAGTTAGAGGTCTGGCTAGACAGTGGTGTGAGAACCTTTCTCCCATTTCTTTTCTTTTTAAAAAGATAGAGGGGAAAATATTTAGTCTTAACTGCTGAGTTTTTCCTCTCTTTACTTTGAAATCCAGTTTGAGTAGGATTTAAACTCCTGGTCAGCAAATGACCTCTGTACTAAGCTGAAAAATCATGTTTAGAAATCATCAAAACCATATCTTTTTCAGTTTATATAAGCTTTTATTTTATGTTTAAATAAATATTCCTTGGTAATCTTATATGTGAATGTGTAATGTATTTAGTCTTATCTTCTCCCCACTAACCCACTCCAACTCCTGCAAGGATCCCTAGAATTTATATGTTTTTTAAAAATGTATTTATTCATCTTTCAATATTAGTATATAACACAGTATTTTTATTTTAGTAGATTTATAATAGCTACTTTTAGTTGTCAGTATGTTTATTAATTATAAAGGTGGAGGAAATTAGAATGTAAATGCTATTCTATAGAACAGAATATGGAGAAGGATGAGGGTAAAAGGTTTATTTTGTGTGACATGCAATACTTTATTTTGTTTCTGTTTTCCCTTTCCCCCCTTTTATTGAAAATAGATTTTCCCCTCACATAGTGATTACAATCTCCTTTCCCTCTACTTTTCCCAGTTCCTCCCATCCCTAGCTTATATGGATTCAGTCTCTCTGTTTCTCTTTAGAAAACAGACAGACTTCAAAGGGATGGTAGTAAAATAAGACGTAATAAACTAAAACAAAAACTAACAGACTGGAATTGGACAAAACAAACGGAAGGAAAACACCTCAAGAAAAGTACAAGAATCAGAAACCAACTCCTTTGCGTCCCCAAAAGCCCCATCAAAACACTGAGCTGGAAGTTATAATACGTACACAAAGGACCTGCCACTAACCTGTGTGGGTCCCGTGCATTCTGCCTTAGTCTCTGAGTTCATAATGTGCCTTGATCATATTCATTTAGAGGGATTTTCTTGGTGTCCTCCGTCCCTCTAGCTCTTACACTCTTTTTGTTCTACAAAGCAAATACAAACAAAACTGAAAAACAAAACAAAAACCAATGTAGCAATAAAATGGTTCCTAATGGCATTTTCTTATATTCATGATCAGTGCCTTGCTCAGCCATCAAAGGAAGCTTCCTCCTGCAGCACATGGGAACAAATGTCAATAACCACAGCCAGACAAGATGCAGAGAATGAGAGACCTTGGGGCAATTAGTCACAAAAAATGAGATATGTCTATCAAATTTCTCTCCTAAGGATTCAAGGAACCCTGAGGAAGGGGAGGAAGAATGAGCTTTGTTTATAACTAAAAAGCTATAAACGTAGAAGTTGGGGCTAGAGTGGTGGTGGATAAAGTTCTTGAGGACCCAGAGTTTGGATCTCCAGAAGCCACTGAAAGCCATGGTGGCTGACTATAATCCCAGTGTTTGGGAGGCAAACAAACTAGATTAGCTGACCAGCAAGTTCTGTATTCAAGTAAGAGTCCTTATTTCAGTAAAGTAGAGAGGAATAGAGGAAGGCTCCCAGTGTCAACGTTGAGCCTCAACTTGCATATGTGTATATGCATCAAACACATGCACCTGCATACAAACAGACAGGCATGAACACCCCATGTGTATGCACCTACCCACCCACAAAAAGATTAAGATGAAATACTGTTTCAGACTTTTGTAGTATCAACTACAGTATGTTATTAAATGTTGGATATAGCTGAAGATGACCATGTAGAAAATGGTATTAAAAAATGATTTATTCAGGTTATTAGGAGGGAGAGGCACATGGTGTCTGTGAGTTCAAGGCCAACCTGATTGGCAAGATGAATTGTAGGCCAACTAGGGCTACACAGTGAAATGTCTCAAACAAACCAAAAAAATATAATACAGATGTTTAAAACAAAACAAAAACATAAGCTTTCTTCTTCAAGCCTTTGCTGCTTTTCTCTAGATCTTTACAGCTCGCTTTCCTTTGTGTCTCTTGAGTGTAGTGTGCTTTAGTCCTGGAGTCCCGCAGTGGGATGAAACACTGATTGATCCTCTTACTTGCATGGTTATTGTCATCTTTAAAGTCCTGAAGGTGAAAGACTCCTCTTCCGACAAAGGATTTCTCTCCCCACTTTTGGAAACTTTCACATTCCCTTTCCTACTCCTATGTCTTTTCTTCTTTATTTCATTCTTGGCCCCTCTTCGTTTCCTTTTTAATTATTATAATCTTTATAGATTTAGCAAGTTCTAAAATCTGTTGGACCCTAACAGTTTCCGACTTTACTCTCCAGCTGTTATACCCACCTTAAATTTTCTTTTAAAGGTCAATCTAATTAATCTTTACCCTGCACACTACCTTGCCCTACTTTCTCCCCATTCCCAATCTTATTTTTTATTTGAATAAACTATATATCCTAAATGATGGTAAATATTTTGCATTTTTGTAATACAAAGTTGTTTCTATTAAGTTTCAAATGTTGTATATTACAATGATAAATTTTAATAACATTTTCTTAACTTTTATATACATATTTAAGTAATTGACACGAGGATACAAATTCATAGCTTAGGTTAAGTGCATTTTATATTGTTATTTTGCAGTACTTAATACTGTTATGACTTCAGCTTCTGTAAGTCTAAATGGCAACAGAATTGAACTTGAGGGAAAATATATACAGTTCAACCCATTGCATGGATTTTTATGATGTCCAATAATAACACTTTTAGTGTGTTTCAGGTCCAGGTGTACTTATTTGGGTATTATTGATTCTTCTTATTCAGTTGTAGGAAGTTATTTTAATGCTACATTCTTTTAAAGACCTTTGCAGAGTTAATTTGCTTCAAAGCCAGCTATGAGTACAGATGGAGTTTAGTTCTTGAGTCACCTTAAGTAGATTCTAAATATTTTGAAAATAAATGGTAACTATATCTGAAAACACTGAGATTTCTGTGCAATAATATTCTTGGGGAAACTTTTGCACTCACTGAGTCAAACATTTGTGAGGTATGATGTGAAACGGAGAAGATAAAGAATACAAAGTTCCTTAGGAATTCATAAATCATGATATGTTTCCACGTTTCCTCTGTTTTAACTCTTTTTCTAGATGATTTCGACAACATATAAATAACATTTCTTGTGTACAAAAGATGTAGTTCACCAAGTAATAAATAAATTATTCTTACATTAAGCATGTTAAAAATGTAGAAACCAAACCAGTCATCTTTTTTTCTTACAACTTTATTTCAAACCAATAATCTTAAATCTTACTTTTAATTAAAAATAATTATGGTTAAGTTAGAATTATAGTTTTAAGATGAAAAGTTCTTCATATATATATGTGTGTGTGTGTATGTATATACACACATCATTCTATTATTTGTATTGGTGGTACCAATCTGTAGAATTTTATACAAAGAGAACAAACTTCCAGTTCCATTAGTCTTCCTTTGTGAGTCTTTATACCTCTGCTCCATGCCTGATTTATTTATTTTAAATCTATGAATTTTATAATTATCTTCTTCTATAATTGCTGATTTTTTTTTCTGTTAAGTATTAAAAACAAGAACTGAAGTGTAGCTTATTTTCATAGTTAAGTGTTTGGTTTACAAGGGGTTGGATTATTGATATAACAGTAAAATAACGAGTGTAGGTTAAGAGAAGTGGCCCAGCGTATGAGCAAACATGGGGGTTTTTAGGCTGAGGGGCACACAGACATGAGTGTGATGAGGACAATTCTGTGACCACGCATATTAATGATGTAAAGGCTATGAGAGCTCTGTACTCTTTCTGCTTCATTAAACTAACCCCTTTCCCTCTTTTTCTTGGAGATACATCTCTTCCATATTTTCCATGTCTAATAAATACCCATGTCTCCTTCTCTGTGTCCTTCAGTTTTCTCATACATCCATTCATTCTTGGATTAATTGACTGTATGCTAGAGTGTGTGTGTGTGTAAGTGTTAAGTGTGTGCATTCAGGAATGGGGGAGGTTGCCAGCTTTCCAGCCTACTCTTGTAAGAGTTGAAACTATTATTTTTTTTTTTGTGATAGTATACAATACAAAATTTACCATTTCAATATTTTTCAACACTGCTGGTGGTGTAGTGCAAGATTACTACTGACATCCTTTTGAGTGTAGCATATAGTGGCACTAAGTTAGTTTACAGTGTATGAGGCCATCCCTCGTATCCATTTACAGAACCTTTTTATCTTTCTGAATAGAAAATGTGTGCTTGGGAAACAAAACTACTAGTTTGTCCTTCTCACCCAGCTACTGCTATTTTCTCATCTACTGTTTCTGATTTTGTTAGTTCTGGATATATGATGTGAGCAGTATCATATGTGTCTTTTGTGTTACACTTAACACATAGCATCCATGTTGTTGCATGTGTTTCAGAATTTTGCTCTTAGTGTCATATGTTAGAAGTATCATTAAAAATGTTCTTTCTTCCCCCTAGGTTTTATGGAATTTTGTCTTACATTTAGGTTTTGATGGACTTTGAGTTAATTTTTACGTATGGTATAAAGTTCAATTTTATTCTGTATGCATATCCAGTTTTCTAGTATCTTTTACTTTTAGCTAAGCATGGTACCCTTTTAGAAAGTAGCTTTAAAATGCCCTGCTGATCTACAAATTTGGACTAATGCCAAAAATTACATTTCATTGATTAGTGTAGCTTTGTAGTAAGTTTGAAATCATAAAGTATGAGTCCTTTGCTTTGATCCCTTTTTGGTCATGATTCGGTGTGATTGATATTTATTGAAATTCCATGTGAGTTTTGGGAATTGTTTTTCTTGACAAAAACACCTTCAGGGTATTAATAGAGATTGCGTTGAAGCTGTAGATCACTTTGGGTAGTAATATTACCTTTGCCATATTTTTGTCTTTCAGTATGTTTTTCTACTTACTTACATTGCTTTTAATTTTTAAAATAAATTATTTTAGTGTTCTGTGATGCATCTTTCACCCCGTTGGTTAACTAGCTTCACTCTTTTAAAGGTCATCATAAATGGAATTGTTTTAATAATTTTTTTATCAATGGCTATTGTTTTTATAAATGTAACTAATAATTGTATATAGTTTTTGTCCTGCAACTGTTCTGAATTCAAGGTTGTGGTCATGCGTTAAATCTCACTATGTATAATCACTGTGAACAGAGAGAATTTTCCTTTTCTACTTAGGATGTCTTTTATTTCATGATCTGGTGTACTTACTCTGGCTAAAACTTGGAGTACTATGTCAATGAGAAGTAAAGAAAAATCAGTGTATTTTGATTTTAGGGAAAATGCTTTCATTTTTCACTATTGGATGTGATGTTATTTTTATGTTTCTATTGTGTTAATTTTCTGACATTTTGAATATTTCTGTTATGTTTAGGAAGTTTTTATTTTTCTCCCAGCTTATTGAGTGTGTTTATTCAATGAAAGATGATTGGATTTGGTCAAATATATATCTGTGCCATTTGAAGTAAAAATGTAGTTGTTTCTCTTCATTTTCCAGCCCCCAAGTTTTAGTAGACCATGTGTTTCTAGGAACGCATTGATGTCGTTTAGAGGCGTGGGCCTGCCAGTGGTGCATGTGAGCTTTATTCACTTCTTGGATCAAATATCAAGTCATATGGTCGTATTTAATTAGCAGGAGTCTGAAAGTTATGGTGTAGTCACATGCTCAAGAGGAAAGGAAAAACAAAACTATTTCATAAATAGCAATTATATAACATCACTACTCACATGGCTTCTTAAGTAATCATATTCTGTTAAAAACAGCAACAGAATGCACTATTGCTCTGTATCCCAGTCAATAAGTAAACATTAGCATTTCTAATGAAACCATTGTGTATTACTCAAAAATTATCAGTCCCAATAAATATAAAAACCAAGACTTCCTCTTTGAATATATTCAAAACACTTTTGGATTTAGTGAGTATTTGTTTTATCACATTTTCCTTGAACATACTTGGCAACGATTGAAATAAATTGGTTGAGATACTCACTCCTAAGATGACTTGGCATTCAGAGTCCAGTGTATCCAGTGTATCTAATGATTTCTTCCCAACCAGTTGTTGATGTGTGTACTTTCCCACAGAATATTGTTCTGTGGAGTTGAGAAAGTTGGCAATTCACTACTACTTAAAAATGTACTCTACTTTTAGCTGAGGGTTTTTTGCTAAACCATTTATACATATGTTCTGCAAGATTTAATGTTGTAATTTTCTGGTATTTTCATAGTGTTTTGGCAAGTTACTAGATTTAATATCTTTTTCACAAATGATGATTAAATAAATTGTCTAAAAGCTGAGAGTTTGCAATTGATTTATTATGTCACCAGAAATGATAGCTAAATTATCACAAAAGCAAGGAAAACTGTCACCACAACTCCAGTAGCAACAATGATTGCCCTGTGTTGTTGCACCTGCCACAGTCAGAAATGTTCATGTGCCTTTAAACACATCTTTGAATTGGAAGTATATAACAAATGTCAATTGAAATTTAAAATTGTGTTTGTGAGTGAGTGTGTGTGTGTGTGTGTGTATGTGTGTGTGTGTGTGTGTTTGTGTGTAAAAGAGATGGTTCTATTAGGTAGCTCTGAGCAGCCTGGAGGTTCCGATATAGATAGAGTGTTTTGAACTCATGGAGATATAACTACCTTCATCTCCTGATGACTGCAATTAAAGGCATGTGGAACAACACCGGATGGCTCAGATTTTATATTTCAATGTTTTGGGTTTTTTCCCTCTAATGATTCCTAGTGCAATAAAAATACTGTTTATCAAAAGTTATGAGACTACTTAGACTATATTTTAATGCATCATAGTGTCTGTTTGGAAAAAGAGAGTATGTGGTAGGTGAGGTAAATGACTAGCTGTTTTTAAGGGCTCAAAGCAACAGTTTGGAACATTTATTTGAAGTTAGGCATCTGATTTTAGAACAGCAAAATAACAATTTTAGAAAATTTTCTTGTCTCACATGGAATTGACTCCTGAAAGTACACTTTCTTTCACTGGAAATAAACATTCTGAGGGAGTCCAGATGGAAATCAGTCAGCTTTAGTCAGTGCATTTTCTTATTGTAGATAACTGGGAAGTTGTTGAAGGTTCCTGAATCGATTTGAGATTATTATTCTAGGCTAATCTAACCTTATATGTAATGGTGTTCCTTTTCTGACCACTGCTGGTGTAACAGAGCAGTACCTCTTGGTGTTCAAAAACATTTGGGGTCTATTCAAAGACAACTTAGTACAGGTCAGCATTCTGTTTCATTCTGTTCACTAAATGATCAAATACATTAAACCACACAGTTCTTTGTAACGTTGACTGGCAAAGTGGAACTAAGAAATGGTATTTTTTTTCCTTGACAGATTTGTGTGTAAAATATTGTAGATTTGAGTTTTCTGGATGTACAGTCTTTTTTTTTTTTTTTTTTTCCTTTAAGGATTTACTTGGTGGTAGGACCATTGTGAATTTTATTCATATCAGCAATAAAGCAGTTTTGGGAAAATGACACACCTGTCTATTTGCCTATCTATACCTCACACACCCCAGCATTGGTTTTTGATTTCTTTAGGCAGACCTTGACAGAACAGAACACATACTTCTATCTGTAGACCCGGCATTGTGGCTTCTCGGTTTTTCACTCTCTCTTTTCACTCCCCACCACTCCTTTTCTGCTTTTTTGGTTTGAAATACTTAACCACTGTTGTGACTTTATCGATGGAATTTGAGCTTCGATTTGCAGACACTGTCTTAAAGACATGTTAGTTGGAGCTAGACATGCCTTCCAGGATAGTGTTCTGGCCTGAGAAGGCAAAGCTGGGTTGTAGCTCTTAGCAGTATAACAGCAACAGCAGCAGATTAAAATAAAGGAAAAACTCCAATATGTGTGAAGCACAAAAATACAAAGCAACATTGTTTTATATATACATACATAAAAACACATATATCCAACATCATGATAAACTTCAAACTTTGTTTTCTTCAGGAGGAAAATGAAGGCATTTTTCTGTAATCCAGATTAAAAGTTTCCTTAAGCACAGCAGTGAATTCATGGCTTGTTTATTAGGTAAAACTTTATACTGCTTTGTGTATTTAAGCTGCTTTATAATGCTTTTTTTTTTTTAAATAGAGGAAGGCTGGAGATGTAACTCATATGAGGATTGTTTACCTCTCATGAACTAGAGCCCTGGGTTCTACCTGTAGCAAAAGGAGATAGTAAAAAGTGACATTAATAGTAAACTGAATTTTCTTATAGAAAGTAGTAAAAATAGTTAGACATTATATGAGAAAATTTTAAATAGAGTAGATAATGTTGAATTACTAGGTGAGAAACAGGAATTCTTGAAATAAATATAGTACATGTAACCAAAGTAGCAGTGGGTAAAATATCATTATTTTATGAAACTTTCCTGATGTGAAAAAAAAATCCTTCAAATAAGGCACACTGAAGAAAACTTCTGGTAAGACCAAACTTTTATTTCAAGGACTACCATCAAAGAAAAATTCAAGTTTCCAAGAAAAGTGAAAACGATCTAACTAAAAATAAATCTGAGTAGCATTTGCTTTTTTTGTATGCTGGAAAAGTTTCAGTAAATTCCAAGATGAAAGTACCATGATCCTAGAGTTCTGAGTGTAGTAGAACTTTGTCAACTGTGAAAATAAAGCTATACTTCTTCAAAAGAATTATGAACTACAATACCAGATGCTTATAAATAAGTATATTATTTAGAAATATTGAGCAAAACGAAATGAATCAGAGTAAAGAGCTCTTGACCAAAAGAAGAGTTACTTAATACTTAACAGTATTGGAAAAAGCAAAAGCTCATGCACTTTTAAGATATAGTGAATGTAAAAGAAAGTACATTTAATGAAGTGGTAAGCATGGAAGAAAAATGGCAGTTGAGGAATGAAATTACAGATGATGCAGTTTAGCTTGTGCTACAGTGCATGGGAGTGGGTTGGAAGGGAAGAAAACTACATTGTGACATTTGAAATGCAAAGAGTTTCTGTATACAGACTTTCAGAAGGCACTCGTTGAAAAGCAGAGACTTGTGATAAAAGAAAATGAATGATTTGTTCACCCAGCCTCTCCATGTCCCTATGAAAGAACTAAAGGCACGGTGGCACTTGTACGGCTTAGGCAGGAAGGTGGGTCAGCTCAGGGCTTTCTGAGCTGAATAGAATCAAACAAGGCAGAGAGGCACCGAGTAACAGACCAGCACTGACTTGTAAAGAAGGTGCCACTAGTGCCACATGTTTTCAGAAAATCACCTGATGATGCAAATAAGGGTAAATGAGAGGAATAGAGAAAACCACGGTTAAAAGTGAAACGGTTTTGAGGAAACCCCTGTTTATGGTTACTAGAGTCCAGGGATTCCCCAGGCATGACTGTGCTCTCAAGTATCAAAATACTCTATACCCACAAATAAACTGGACCCGGGGTGGGGTGTTGGGTCTAAATTGGAGGTAGATGATTGTTTCACATGAACTAGGCTTTGAACTAAAAATCCTCAAAATAAATAGAATTTTAAAAAGGGAAAAATACATTCAAAAGGAATGAGAAATAGAAATAAAATTAATCAACAAACCAAATCAACAAAAAGTAACAATCACTGAAACAAAACTCCGTCTTTGTTTTTAATAGACTCAAAGAATTCGAGTCGGCTGAGGTGCTCATCAGATTAGCAGATTTTAAAAGTGTATTAGAGCCTCTGCTGTCCTCTGTGTAGTGTTGACAGGAGTAATCTGTCAGAGTAAGGTTGAAGCTTCATCTGCTCATTTGATGAATCTGGAGGCTCTGTCACGTATTGAGATTGTTCATAAGTGGTCTGAGGTGGAACCTAACTAACACTGTAACAATCCCTCGGAAAGCAACAGTGCTTTAGGTCTAGGGGAGAGACGAGTTAGATAGTTCTGGAACAGTCTTAATGGTCTTACCTACATGGACCCCTAGAAAACCAATAATCCAAAATATAAAATTAATTTAAGGGAGAAACTTTACCAGAAAGTCAGCAATACAAACTAGAATGTTAATTAGGCAAAAAAAAAAAAAAAAAAAAAAAAAAAACAATACACAGGACTTAATGTTGTTTTCCCAATATTGTTAGAATAAAATAGTATTTTTGGTTTGGTTTTGTTTTTTTTCAAGATAGGGTTTCTCTGTATAGCCATGGTTGGCCTGGAACTCTCTTTGTAGACCAGGCTGGCTTCAGACTCACAGAGATCCACCTGCCTCCCAAGTGGAATTGAACGTGTGCACTACCACTGCCCAGACAATCAGGTTTTTTTTTTTTTTTTGAAAGATGCAATATGCAGAGATTCCAGAAATTAAATATCGGACTTAAAAATTTCAAAGGAGGGACTGGAATATAAAAGTGACTTGGGACATAGAATTCAACTACTTCAGTCTTTAGAAGAGACAGAATCAGCTAAGTAAAGAAAAATTTCTGGTGTGCAAGGAATTTTCTTGAATTATACTAACTAAAATAAGCGAGTGACATTGGTAATGTATTCATAAGGAATGTATTCATTCATAGCCCAGGATCTACTCTGAAGAAGCAAGATGTGGCAACAGCATGATAAGGTGGTGCTTGTGGTCAGACATTATGTGCAAGTCTCTAAAATCACAAGAAAGAAAAGCACACGAAATGTTAATGAAGGCTTCGCTTTGAGAAAAACAGTGGAGAAACAGGAGAATTTTTTTTTTTTGTTTCCTTCATACAAATTCTGTTCTGTAAGGAAAGCTTTTATTTAAAAATGGAAGTAAAAGTTATATTGGCTGAAAAGCAGGCTGGCAGCGCTCGGGTCGCAGTGGTGATCTGGACCGCTTTAACACTGCATGTAACCACAAACCTGCAGCTTCTTTATAAAGTTCCTTTTCCATTACTCTCACATGCTATTTCCAAATTTCTAGGTAACTCTTTTTCTAGAGTATTATTATGAAGATGACCAATAGTTCCCTTTTGCATATGAATTTTATGCATGTTATATGTAAATAATACCTAAAATGATTTTTTTTTCTCTTGGGACAGGGTTTTACATTATAGTCCAGGCTGGACTGTACTCTACTATGTGGCTGACCTTGAGGTTTTTGAGGTGCTTGTGCCTCAGCCTCTTGAGTGCTGTGATCATAGGTATGCTCACAAAGTATAGACTCTAGCATCTTTTGTGGAAATTGTCAGAAAATATATGTTAATAAATCCAAGAGAATCATGTAGTTAAGATTCTGAGGCATATTCTGGTAGGTCGTTTTGGGTTGAATATAGGAATTGCTCAGTTTTAATAACAGTAATGAGAATAATCATGGAGGTGTGAAGGTAGTACCCTTGGCCACCAGGAAGGCTCCACCCTTTTTGTGAAGAGATGGATGTAGTCCTTGGTCTCAATATGCCACATCTACTATAAACTTCTGAACCCTCCACCATCATTCAGGATGCATCCCTAATGGTTGGAGAAATGGTGGAGAATGTCATGGGAGAGAGAACCTGCGGATCCTTGCCTGAGACAGTTATGGAAAGAAAATCTTACAGGTATTCTTCTTGTATGTTTTACTTGGTGCAGTGCTTTAGCTGGGTAGAATAGTTATTGTTCATAGGAAGTGGTGGGTACTGGCAGTGGTCTTTCTAAGAGTGGTAGAAAGTTTATGAAAATAGCAACTTTCTATTCTTATACTGCGTATGTTGTCTCTGTAATAGAGGAAATCATACCAGAGTTCTTGAGTTCCAAACTCAAGTGGCCAATAAGACTTACCAGAAGCATTTTGGTACAGAGCATATAGACTTAATAACAGTTATTAATAACTTTCATAAACTAATAGAAATGTTTAGAAATGTGACTTATATTGTTTTAAAAAATTTTTTGAATATGTACTTTAAAACTTATTTGTAGCAAGAATTTATATTATGTCTTTTTTGGTTGTGTTAATTGGCTTCTTAACCATTTGACACCCTGATTTACTTCTCAGACACAACAGTGCTTAACACAGCTATGCCTTTTAATTAAGTGGTTAATTAACTACAGCTTCTTAGGTCTTTCTCAATTTTCCCCTAGACTAGTGGAGATTCAAGTCCCCAGAGTTCAGGAATGGCTTTTACGACAGCTCTAGTCTCACTATATCTTAAAATACTGTAAACTTTTTTTTGACTGTGTGTTAGGGAATTTTGTAAAGGTTTTCTACAAATACTCTTCCAAGTTTTAATATCGGATAATTGGTAATTCTCTTATGTGTGTAGATAAAAAGAAATATATGTGGTTATAGGGAAAGTTGCTTTTCAAACTTAGAGCAGTTGGAACTTGTACCTATAACAACCTCTATGTATGTTGACAGAAATTAGCCAAGGTAATATAAAAAGCATATACTAGTAAGAATTTGTTTATTTTTATTTTATTTTTATTGAGATAAGAAATGTAGCTTTTAAAAGACAGAATTTTGTATAACTTTCTTGTTTATTTATTTATTTATTATTTATTTTTCCTAGCTTGGGCACTAGGAAAAGAGGCCCTTTATCTGATCTTGTTTTCCAGTCCATTTTGAATCAAGAAAGACTCACTGAAGACTCCTTGAGAAGAGTCTGCTTTGAAGAAGACAAACAGAATAAAAAGGGTGGGCAAGAGTGTGGACTTCCTGAAGGCAAACAGACAAGAAGGGTGGGAACACATGCAGTTTTGTTGCATGTCTAACACTGACCTCCCTGGAGTCAACATTGAGAACTGAGAAGGCGTTAGATTTAAAAATGACCGAATTTTGTGACTTTTGAAGGAAAATGCAGGTCCTCTAGTGTGGACAGGTAATTGAACTTCAGATCTAGGACTGTCTCTGTGCTGTAGGCATCAGTCTTGAACATTCAGAAGCTCTACTTTGACCTCATGAATGATGGCAGCTTGCGATCTTTTCAGCAGAGCTTCCAAGATGAGTAAAAATAATGTCTGCCAAAACCTAAAACAGGCTGTGTGTTTATCACTAGACCTTTGTAATGCATTTCTCTTGCGTTTTAAGATTTTATGCTGCTTAACCTTAATTGTGTTTTTTTTTCAATAAATAACTTCAAAAGAAGTATGATTTCTGTTTATGTTTTGATCAATTCTCTAATTGTCCCCTTAGAGAGCTTGAAAGAATTGATATTTTAATTTTTCTTCATAACGAGTATACAGTTTATGGTATGTAATCTTATTGTTTGTTTTTCTTCAGAATTTTCAGAGACTTTTGTTACTTATTTTTTCTTTGGACAGTTTTACACGTGTAACATGTATCTTGATCATATTGATTCCCAACTCCCCAGTCTCACTCTCCCTGAGTACACACAGCTTGTCCTCCTCCTGTGATGGTCCCCTCTTCTTCCTCCTGCACCTCACTGGGTTCATCATTGCTGCCTGTTGGAATGCTGACTGATGTTAGTGGCTTTCTTTGTGCAGGTAACCATGGCTGCACCCAGTTCGTCATGTCTAGAGATGGCATTTTACAGTATCCCTCTCATCCCTGTCCTTCACCTTCTCTTCTGTGGTACTTCCTGAGCCTTGAGTTCGGTATATTGATATTGATGTCCCACTAAAGGCTGAGTGCTCATTAGTCACTTACTCCCGCCCTTTGACCAGTCATGAGCTTATGCATTACTGCTGACTTTTGCAGAGACAAGCTTCTTTGACCAAGATTCAAAGTAACACCGGTGTATGGATGTAACAATAAATGTTTAAAAGTCACTTATAAATACAACAGGTTTCCCATTTATATATATGGCCTCCCGAGTCATGGGCTTTTGACCAGGTTTATAGTACCAGTATATTCCTTCCTTGGAGCAAGCCTCAAGTTCAATTAAAACAATGGTTGGTTCTTTGAATGATCTTCATGATACTGCTGGACCATGGGGTACACCTTGCCTGGAAGGTTTTTACTGTAGCATGCAGGTGCTCACAGCTGGGTAATAAACTGTTGATGGACTTCTCTCCCACCAGCCTCTATAGCACCTTCTAGCATTATGAAAGCTAGCCAGCAGGGAGGAAGTTTTCAGTTCAAGATTGATTTCTATATGTCCTGTAACCGGAGTGTGTTGTGTCTTTAACAATAGGGTCTTACTATCTAGTTCTGGTGAGCAAATGAGAAATGGCAGTAATCTCTTTTTTCGGGAGATCGGGGGCAGTGGGCGTCTTTAATGTTTCCTGTCTAGTAACGTGTAGACACGTATTCCACATCAAGCACTGAGAGTTTCATTTAATATTCAGTTTTTCTTCATGAATGTTAATTATGTTCAAATTTCTTCTTACAAAGAAATTACATTTTTAAGTTAGCTTACCAAGTGGTGGGTTTCCTTGAGATTTACATCCTTAGTTTGCATCAGAAGAATGAGCAGCCACTGTGGGGTATGCTCAGTCTTAGAAAGTGGGGTTTATCTCCTTCAGTTTTGGTTAAGGAATGTTTACTATATCTTAATAAACGATGAAAGCGTGTTCAAATTCACACAGAACTGTTTTGAAAGTTTCACATTTCTGTAAAATGAGTATATTGGAGCCTAAATAAACTCATATAGGACGGGAAATAAAGAATAAGATTTTTTTCTTTTCAATTTCTTCATATTTGATTTCAATAAAATAATATATTTAAAAATGATTTTCAAAGAGGAGATGACTAATGTTAAAAACATAAAATATAGTCTTATTGCATTATATAACTAAAATAAAATTTTAATTACAGAGAAGACTTCTCTAGTGGTTAGTGAAGTACTTAAAATTCTCCTTTAAAATTCTTCCATGAAAGACTCATTTAAGGGCTCTTTAAAACTGGGGAAGATCTTTGAGAACACATAACCTTGACTTCATCTTATCTTGATGACTTCTAGCTAGTCATCCTGAGTGCCGTGTTTGTGGTCGTTACCTGGCACATCGTACAGCTGCTGCTATAGTTACCTCTCCAACGCCCCCCTCCACTGGCCTTTTATATAAAGGATTATCCAAAACATTGCTTGTGTTGTCTTAGTTGTGTGTTCACTTTCTCTTCTATTACACTGAGAGCTTATTTGGGGGCATATGCTGCCTTATTTTTTTTTCCTTCTCTATGATTAGCATTACATCTAATAATTGGTACGAATTGATATATGTCGAAATAATTCTTGCAGCCCTTAAGTGACGGGAAGATAAAAGCTGAGTCGTGAAAACCTATTTTCTGCTTTGGATTCCTGAGAAATCTTTTAAAGTGGGCCTTCATTAGTGCAGTGCCTTACAGTTAGCAAGTACTTAGTAAATGAATTAGTTGATCAACTTGAAATAAAAGTTGGATGTAAATATGAGTTAGTTTTGGAATGTGGTTGTTTTGGTAGAGGTGTTCACCATATTTATATTTTGTTTCTATTGCTCATGAGCACAGGAGTTACAGTGTATAACCTGGGCAGGTCAGAGGACAACTTGTGAGACCCCTGTTTCTCCTTCCACCATCTGGGCTCCTGGGATGGAACCTGGGCCATCAAGTTTGGTAGCAACTGCCTTTACTGAGCACATTGCTGGCTCAGAGTGGAGTTTGTCTTCCTCTGTTTTCCTTTCCTTAGTAAACTTTCAATTTGGTTCTCTTATCTTGGCCAGTACTACGCCCTGTCTGTGAAATGAACTCGGTTTATGAAACCATTGCAGCCATAGAGATAGAAAAGAAATGGTGGTCTCTGGAGTGAAGCAAGAACTTCTCCTTCCTTTGTATTGAAGAACCAGTAAAAATTGGAATTACTCATTTGGCTGAATTGCCAATTAAGTGTAATATTTATTATTAGTCCATTTTCTGGGCTGAATAATAGATACCATTTAGATAGAATTAGTTCCTGGGACTTGATGATTGAAATGTGGAAAGACTATTAATTTGTGGTTTTATATTTTTTTCATGTTATCTCTATGTGATACTAATTTGTAGTATGGAAGATTCACTCCATCTTTAAGTGAGTACTGACTGTAGATGCAGCTCAGTGGTAGAGAACTTTCCAGGTCTACAAGACCTTGCACATTCCTACTATTGTAAAAGAAATAACAACAATGACAAACCAAGCAAGTAGAATATTATTCAATTTAACATTTCATTAAAGACGTTAAAATAAGCAAAAACAGTTGCATAAATGCTAAAATGTTTTATTCTGGTATCTGGCTATATCTTACCCTGAAATCAGAATAAAGGGTCTGATTTAGTAAAATTATATTAACCATAAACTTGCTTTACAGCAACAGCCTATTGCACTCTTACTACTCAGCTTTTCATCACTATGCAGGTAGCTTTGACTCTTGTTGAGAGAAGGAATTCATCTTTGAAATCTGCTCTTTGTAATTTTCATCCTCAAAGATGAGTTTCCACATCACTCCTTGGTAGTTTTACAGACCTTTCTCTGTCAGTTGGTTCATTTATAGTTCTAAAGACTTTAACCTCGTGTTTCCTCCCCACAAGTGCACACACCATTAGACATTACGTTTTCAAAGACAGCAATCCTCCTACCTTGAAACCTGTATAAAAATGTCTTGTCAAATGATTTTTTTTTGCTATGATGAATTTTTATTTTCCAGAAATAGCTCAAGGTGAATATTCCCTCTCATAAATGCTTTCTATCTGAATTATTAAGCTTTCCTAAAATAAAATCGATAGTTTCCTCCAGCTTATTTCTTGAACAAAGGATTTTTAAGTTTAGCTTCATATGTTTACTTATTCTGAGTTTTATTAGCACTAGGAAGACCAAAAAAAGTCTTTTTATTGCTTCCATGCAGAAATGAACCTGCCCATAAGTAGAAACAGCAGTTTATTCTGTCATGGGTGTTGTTGGCTTCCCCATTCTCGAGATCATTACCTGAAGGCTGTGCATTTGAGGAGGCAGACAGATCTTCACTTTCTAGAGTTTGCAGGCTCTACAAACAATTTCATTACAGCTGTCATAACATCTTGACCTGTCTCTGGAATCCATGTTGCACACTGGATGCCTCCCTATACAATATTGTGTTTGTTATTGGCAATGGGCTGGTCCCTGAAACATAATGTTCAAGTTTTGATTCCCAGATCCTGTGGTGACCTAACTTAACCAAAGGACTAAGATAAAGAGAACATTTGGATTATCTGGTTAAGCCAGTGACCAATGTCATAGTAAAAAACACAGGAAGAGCCAGGAACAGGGCAGAATATGGGGTACTATGGTCACAAGCCCAAGGTCTGTGACTTGTCTTATGGGCAGGTAAGGTTTGTTGAGTTCAGGAGACCAAGTTGTGTCTGTTGGGGCAAAGCTCCTGCTCACCATATCAGAAATACAGAAAAGGTTTGTAAAGACTGATATTTCGTCCCCCCCCCCCCCCCCCAGTGACAACAGCTTTCAAGGAATGATTCTTAGCAACTGCCAAGAGTAGATGTAGAAGATGGAAGAAAAATACCATGAGCGGGCACTTAAGGGGTTTGGTAAAAGTGGATATCCTAACACTGCAGGAGGCATTGCCTGCCAGGTGCGCATTGTTACAGTAACAGCTCCTAAGAGACTGGATGTTGGAAGATGAGTCTTAAAAAAAAGAGGTGGTTTAGTCACAAGAAGTCCTCTTGGCCTTGGGTCTCTTATCTTAGTGATTACTTGATGTGGGTTTTGTTTTACTAGCATTACTATTAAGAGGAATCAGAGGGACTAAGTTTAAGACTTAAGCATAAGCCCAAATAAAGAATCAGCCTCAGTTTTCTTAAGTGATTCGGAGGATAAGGTGAGGATGGGAGAGGGTAGTGTTCTGATGCTTGGAGGCTTGTTTTGAGGAGAAAGAACACGAAGCATGTGTCTCTCACCCCAAGAAATTTAAACTTGGAAATTTGGATATCTGTGTCTTAGTAACAGTACCACTGAGATTAGAAACTGGTCAAACGGAGGCAGTTGCTCTAGTACCAGAAAGAAGAAATAAACTAGATTGGGCATTACCTACTAGGAGTAATCAGTCATATAGTTTTGAGGGAAAGAGTTAGGCTTGGTCATGAAGAAATGGAGATCGATAATGAGCAGGTATAAGTTGTGTGGACACTGAGATATGGGAAGCCTCCTATGAAGTCAGGTGGGAATTTTTTTTAATAGGAAAAATGTCTCGATAAGACAAAAATAGAATACAAGAGGTACTAAGGTTTGAGAATGCTTGTGGACAGGGACTATAAGGAACTGTAGATGGCAGAAGTCAATCAGTCCCTGGGGTCAATAAACTGGTGTTTGACCAAAAAATGTTTACCTTCCTTAGATGTCAACGAGAAGTTTTATCAAATGTGGTTTTGCTAACTTTTGTCAAGACTAGTGTCAAACCAGAAAACTGAGCTGTGACAAAACTGGCAATGACATTTTATGGCCCAAAGTCATTCTTGCTCTTCTCAGTCTTTAGAGGTGTTTCTTAATGCTCAGTGTTCTGACGGAACAATCTGTAGGCACATGTTTGAGAGTAGCCTTTTGTTTTTGCTTCTGATACAGTAATACTGTTGCTGCTGTGTATATATAAATCATAAAGGTAGATATGTTAATTTCAAATATCAAGCATTATGTATACCAAGGCTGGCTTAGGACACAGTGTTTTATATTTATGTACTTATATTTTCAGTCCTACAGTTGTCGTTTTGTGAAATTTCAAACAAGTATTAATCTATACCTTTTAGTTTAAAAAAGAGAAACATGGGATTGATCTTCCTTGCCTGATCATGAATCATGTTTTAAACATGCTCCCAGATAAGCCAGCCACAGGAACACATTTTGTTTTATTACCAAAAAAAAGAAAAAAAAAAAAAAAATGAGGGTAAACAGTGGATTGGGTTGTATTCTGTGGTACCTCCTTCTTAAGCATCTTTTAAAAAATAATCTTTGCAATGCTGCCCTCTAGTGGTCGCTTTCTGACATGCATAATTTCCGAGAAGTGGCCCCATCTCGGTACCTCACTGGTTCTCTGCCTTAGCCTGTCTTGAGATTCTCACCCATCAGCTTTGCTCATTATACCATGGTTTTTATTATTGAATCATATTAGGAAGATATTATGAGATCTGGAACAAAAGCAAAAATTAATGATGAATTGTCACACTTTCTTGTATTAGCATGTGCATTTCTTAATTACCAACTTTATTCAGTTTAAAAGTTTTACCCACTGAGTGTAGAATTTTTATATTTGTCTCTTCCATAGGTGAATAAAGTTCTTTTCTCAATGTCAATTTTATGTTTTAGAATTTTTCTTTTCAAATATTTAATTAGATTATAAATATGTATATATTTGTTTTGTAGGCCCTGTAATTTGTTTTGAATTGTTATTTTCTAACCCTAACTGAATAAATTAGTTTGTTTCTTTCTGTTTTTTCTAATTATTTGGTTTTATAATCTCTTTGTTTCTCTCTTCTTCTCCCCCTCTCTCTGTTTGCTTCCTAGTACAACTCTGATTAAATGCCGTTATATATATCTATACAGATAAAGTTTGTAATTACTTGATTTTCAATAAAATGGACCTGTAATTTCTGTAGTTTACTTGATTTAGTTAGTTAGGGGCCAGGGATATGGCTCTGTTGGTAAAGTGCTTGAAGAACAAGTGTGAAGACCTAAGTTGGAATTCTGAGCACCCATCTAAAAGCTGGTCTTGATGACAAGCATTTGCAATATTACAAAGTAAGGCATAGCTACAGTGCTGCCTGGCCTGTCCGCCTGGGCTCAGTGAAGGACTCTCAAGAAATAAAGTCAAGAGTTACAGGAGAACAGCATTTCATGTTGACTTTTGGCCTCTCTGTTGCACACCCATACATAAGAAACACACACATATACGCACAACAAAATAACTATTAAAATTGTTTAGGGTATTTTAAAATTGTGAAACATGTATGTTTAAAATATTGGTGAAGAATAAAGCATGTGTGATTTTTTTTAGAGTGCATTTTTTGACGCATTTTAAGCAACATTTAAAATGTTTCTCAGGCAGGGAGAAAAAAGGTGTGCTCTTTGTGGGGTACAAGGTGATATGTATATATAATTCAAGATATACATCATTGCATATTTACCATTGTATATTTAGGAGGATTACATTAAAGTTATGTATAATTTGTTTGCTTGACATTTTTTCAGTTCTCTAAAATGTTTTAGTTATACTTTATTTGATTCTTAAAAGTTCATCATTGATACTTTCTTAGCAGGTTTCTACTTTTGTTAACCAGTAGTAACATTTTCCAGTAAATTTTGCAGGTCATTTGGCTATTCAAACTTGGGGGAGAAGAAACTTAACCCTGTTTTCTACCCTGCACAATTACTGAAAATTCAAATGTGAAAAGTAAATAGTGAAGCCTCTAGATACCTTGTCTTTAAGTAGGCTAACATTTTCTCTTCCTTCCTTCCTTTCTTTCTTCCTTCCTTCCTTCCTTCCTTCCTTCCTTCCTTCCTTCCTTCCTTCCTTCTTTCCTTCCTTCCTTCCTTCCTTTCTCTTTATTGTTACTACTGTCTGTAGTGAGGAGAGCAATGGAGTTCCTTTGAGGATTTTTTTTTCCTGAAGAAAGGAAGCATAAGGAGTGTTTATTTTTTAAAAAATTAAGTCTTAGTATTTACTTTTAACTCTTATGACTTTATGTCCCTAGGTCATACATATATTTCTGGCTATTGCTTTTCAGAATTGTATAACATTTTTTAAAATATTTTTGACACTTTCATAACATCATGTATTATAAAAATATTCAACCTCCCTTATTTCTATCGCCTCCTTCCTTTCTCTCTTGACCCCTTCTCCTCACCTAGTCCCCCAATGGCTATACCCTAGAGAAAACAAGGCTCTCTTCCCCAGCACCCATTAACAGTCATTAGCTCTTTAGGAAGGGATGGGGGCTCATGGTTACCTTTTCAATGAGTTTGATGGAGAGTTGGCGGCTGAGTCCTGTGCAAATATCCACACCTGCTGTGTGTTCATGGCTTTGGTGGACAATAGCATTTCAGGACTGACTTTGCCATCCTCTGGCTCATACTTTTGTCTCCTCTCTCTTGTGTGATGTTCCTTTGTCCTTGGATGGAGGAATGGCATTGGTGTCCTATTTAAAGCTGAACACTTACCAGTCACTTATTCTCTCTGCTTTGACCAGATGGCATTCTCTTCAGAAACTATTACCTCTGTAGAGAGGAGCATCTCTGCCCCTTCCTGAGAACTGTGCTGGGTTATGACAAACCCTGGGTCATGGTAAATAAGTAGAAGGCAGTTTGACACATTCACTTAGGGAAATGATGACCCGTTCTCTTGCCTGGAACTATTCCCTCCCCTGCTGGAGGCTTTTGACAAGGCTTATAGTGTCAGACAAGTACTATATCCCATCAAATAGCCGATGCTGGTGAGGCTGTGTGGAGAGGAAACCACCTATTCAGTGGGAGTAAAGGGTACAGTCACTATGGAACTCAGCATGTCAGCTTGTCAAAAAGCTAAATATGGAGTTTGTATATGATCCAAGTACAACGCCTGCAAATATACTTAAAGGAACTTATGTTCTATGATGTATATACCAGCATGTATATCCATGTTTAGCAGGGGTCTGTGCACCACAGCTAGGAAATAAAACCATCCCAGAGTCCACCATCTGATGAATGATAATGAAGATGAGATAGATATATGGAATAGAATTCTAGTCAGCCTGTCCTCAGCAAACTGGATGTAGTACTACCTGAGGACCCAGCTATACCTCTCCTGGATGCTATAGATGTTGGAGCATCTATACTCAAAGATGCTCCAACATATAACAAGGACACATGTTCCACTATGTTCACAGCAGCCTTGTTTATAATAGCCAGAAGCTGGAAAGAACCCAGATGTCCTTCACCAGAGGAATAGATACAGAAAATGTACATTTACACAATGGAGTACTACTCAGCTTTTAAAAACAATGACTTTATGAAATTCTTTGGCAAATGGATAGAACTAGAAAATATCCTGAGTGAGGTAACCCAATAACAAAAGAACACACATGGTATATACTCACTGATAAGTGGATATTAGCCCAAAAGATTGGAATACCCAAGATACAATCCACAGACCACATGAAGCTCAAGAAGTTGGAAGACCAAAGAGTGGATGCTTCTGTTCTTCTTAGAAAGGGGAACAAAATATTCACAGGAGGAAATACAAAGTGTGGTGCCGAGACTAAAGCAAAGGCCTTCCAGAGACTGCCCCACCCAGGGATCCATCCCATATACCAAACCCAGACAATATTGTGGATGCCAAGAAGTGTGCGCTGACAGGTGCCTAATATGGCTGTCTCCCAAGAGGCTCTGCCAGAGCCTGAGAAATAGAGTCGATTGCTTGCAACCAACCATTGGACTGAGAACAGCGTCCCAAATGGAAGAGTTAGAAAATGGAGTTAGAGAAGGGACTAAAGGAGCCAAAGGGATTTTAAACCCCACAGGAAGAACAACAATATCAACCAACCAGAACCACCAGAGCTCCCATAGGCTAAATCAGCAACCAAAGATACACAAGGAGGTACCTGTGGCTGCAGCCGCATATGTAGCAGATGAGAGGTGAGGCCCTTGGCCCTGTGGAGGCTCAATACCCCAGTGTAGGGGAATTGTCAGGCAGGGAGGTCGGAGGGAGTGGGTGAGTAAACACTCATAGAGGCAGGGGGCGGGGCATAGGAGAGGGGGATTCCAGAGGGAAATCTGGGAAAGGGGATAGCATTTGAAATGTAAGTAAAGAAAATATCCAATAAAAAATGATTGCATTAAAAAATAAATGAAAACTACAGAAACTGTTGTGTTTTGCTTCCTTCAACTGCAATTTAAATTTGTTTCATTTTCTGGTAATATCTTCTACCTCTTTAAAATATTTTACTTTCTTCATATTATTACTTTCCCTTGTTTTATACCCATTTAGAAAGCTTTGAAGAATTTGGCTCATTTTCATTTGTTGCATAATTGTTTTTATACTTACGTTTTAATACTTTGTTTCTATTATTACAATTCCATGTGTGTTCATGTGGAGGCCAGTGGCCTTCCTAAGCCTTCTTAAGTTCTTGAGGCTTGGTCTCTTACTGAACACAGAACATCCAGAGCGTCAGCTGACTGATTAGTGAGCTGCAGGGTTCCTCCTGTCTCCATCTCCCAGTGTTGTGTTTACAGGAACCGCCTGCCATATTCAGCTTTCTACATAGATGCTGAGGGTCTGAACTCACGTTCTTATGCTTGAGCATGAAGTCCTTTACCCACTGAGACATCCCAGCTCCAAGAACTCCCATCTATTAAAAATGTTTATTAAATGCTCACTGAATTTTCTTTTCTTTGGTTGTACTAGGGATTGAATGTAAAGGGTCACACATGCAAGGCAAGTACTGTGGACTGAGGTGTTTCCAGACCCTTATTTGGTGGTTTCTATTCTGAGATGACAATCTCAGTCTTCTGACCTTTGACTCATTTCCATCCTGCTTAGCCCCCATAACTGTTGGACTTTATAGAGGTCAGCATCACTAGCTTGCCTGCTTAATGACTTTATTTGGGTCAATACATGAAATGTGGAATACAGTCATGAACAAAGAGGTAATGTTTTGTTTTCATAGTCCCCACATTTCACCTAGAGCAGGGAATCAGGACAAAGTATCTCAGACTATGTAAGGTGCTACGAAGAGAATAAAATGAATAACACAATAGAGCGAGGAGATGGCAGCGTAGGCAGGAAAGTAATGGAATGCCTTCTCAAGTGCTGGCTTTTAACAGCTTGGAATTTGGCAATCCATACTGATGGAAATTGGAAGAGAACCTGGGGCCAGCTTTCATTTGGGTTAGAATTAAGGGCTGGAAATCTGAGTAGGATTGTGTCAGGTCTTATGTGATCTGTTCCCTAAGAGCAGTGGAAAACTGTACTATGGCATAAAACACACTTGCTTTAATAAAAGTACCAGTTAGTTCAGGACCTCGCACAGAATAGAAGTTACTTTGTTATGAACAGCTCAGTGTGAAGTTGGTACCTGGTTCTTTTCAACAGTGTTGTCTAACGATTCTGATACCATCTATCTTAGTCTTTAATCTACCTAGTACAGTATTGTTACCTGTGTCTGTAGTTCACACTTCCTCAGTGTCTGTCTGTCCATGATTCTGAGCTTAGTAAAAGAGAAAATGGATAGCAATTTTCTTTGAATCAGAACAGAAACAGGCAGATGCCTTTGATGTGGGAATGAAAACCATTAATCCTTTTTTTAGTTTTAATGAACATAGTGCTGAAGCTTAAATAAAAAGGCTGTCTTTTAAAGAGAATTGATACTCTTAAGAGACAGCTGGGTGCCAGCGAAGTCAAGAAGCTAAGGAAACATTTAAAGGATGTACTGAAGATATAATGGGATTTCTGGTCGCAGAAGTCACAGACGCATACACAATAGAAGTATTTGAGAGAGGATGGAGGATGGGAGAGGTTGTGCTTATACATACACTCAAAAGGAAACCCAGTATTTTTTATACTGCTTTTAATGTGTACTGTCAATCCATTTATGCCATGACATTCTTTCATGTTTATGGGTTGACTTAAAAAAAAAAGGAATGCTTTAGGATGTGTATGTAGGTAATATATTTGTTGAGCTTTTGTGTGTCTTGGTCAGTTAATTTGATATAACCTTTGTTTCATTGATTTTAATATTCAGATTTATTGACAGATTTTTAAAATATTCAATGTTTATGTCCTTGCTTAGATATCTGATACCTTAGTAATATAACCATGAAAACGTTGTCATGTATAATCCTGTGCACTAAGAAGCAGACAAATTATGAATTTCACTTGCTTCTGTCATCATGAAACTGTCCCATTTTGTATTTTATTAGAGAAGCACATGTATTCTTGTACAGAAAGGTTGCTAACTACAGTGGGTTTTCCTTTGAATTGTTTTCTGTGTGGACACACTGTTGGTTTTATGTTACTGCAGTAAAACATGCTGCTAAAGAGTCTTCTTTGTTGCTACTTATCTGAGTTGTATGGGTTTGTTTTGAAATTGCATATAAATATGAGCAACACTTTCAAAACAACTGTACAATTTTATGAAACAAAATGAAACACCTAAAAAGCACATTGTTAATATTTTTAGTACATGGTGGTGATTTAGAAATGCTTATGATTCTATATGTAATTTCTGAAAGTCTGAGGTTACTCACATGCAAATCATTGAAGGAAAAGGCAGGGAGCACATTGGCTTAGAGATTTAGGAAGATAAATGTCAGGATAACTATGAAAGTTTATTTCTCTGAACCTAAAGTTTCGATCTTATAATATCCCTTAATGCCTCAAGATGTTCTTATTACCTCTAATCTGATTCAGCCCTGATATCTAAGGATAGTTGTGCAGTCCAGTATCACCAGCGTCTTGAGCCCAGCTATTCCTTCCTTGTTTGTAGAGAGGTTCAAGGAGATACTTCTGAGTCAGTAAGTTAATAGTTGTAACTTTGTATGGGCCTTTTTTGTTTGAGACAAGATCTTACTATACAACCCTGGTGGGGCTTGCCTGGCTTTCCCTATGTAGATCCTGCTGGCAGTGAACTTGTAACCACCTTGCTGAGTTGTGAGATCATGGTCCTGTACTACCAACTACAGCAACTTTTATGTTTTATGAATGAACATGTTGTATTATTGGAATTCTAGCCACAGTTAAAATTACATTAGTGACTTGAAATGTAGGTCAGTGATGTAGAAGAGGGGTCCTTTCTAGTATATTGAAGAATTATCTAAAAGCTTTGAGCCCTCCTCATAGAGATTTTTGTCTGGTTCTTTGGAATACAGTTGGCAAAACTATCTTAAAGATTACAGAACACTAGATAGAAGCTTTAAGTTCTGTGATATGTGAAGCAGGAAATTAAGATACTATGTATACACTGTCACTGATTCTCTATAGAAACTTGATTAATTTACTATACAACTGTATTATTCCCTAAAATATTTTAAGTGATTAGCTTTAACATTTCTTTTATATTAATCTGTTTATTTTGTTATCCCTCCTTGCCGCATCCAATTTTCCTGGCTTCTTTTAGTAAATGAATATTTACCACATGCCAGTAATTATGCTATGGATCTGGAAGAAGTCAGTTATAGAGAAGTCAAGAACCTAGCCAGGAAGTTCTCTACATGGTTGAGAATAATTTCTAAAACAAGAGTAGTCTGTATAACGCATGGAGTGGAGAACTCACAAATGTTCCACATTGATACTGGTCCCTAAAGGACCCACAGGAGGTTGTAATAGGATACAGTTTTATAAATGTAATGAGAACATATGTAAAAATATGGAAACTTTAGAGACTGGTCTTGGAGGGCAAGGTCATGAGCAAATCATAAAAATAAATAAACAAGACAGGACAGGGTCTGGGGAATCATTTGTTTTGATTTTATTAGTTTATATGTGACAATTCAAGAAGAGAGGATGAATTTGAGATCGTTTAAAGTAGAATTGGTAGGATTTGGACACTCAGTTTGATATGAGTTAGAAGAATTTAAATTGTTTAAAATTATAGGAATCAGGGAATGACTAATTGGAAGAATTGAGGAAGACACAGAATCTAATAAGCTGTGACTTTTAAAAAATCAGCCATATTCAGATAAACAAGGACCTTTTAGTCAGACTGTGTTGTCCAACCATGTCCTTTCGATCGTCTTCTTAGCAATGGATCAATCACTTCCTCATGGCTTAGTGTTTAAGCCGAGTTTCTGTATTTTTTTCATTTTACTCCTATTTAAATAAAGGAGTATGGCTTTGTAGTCTGCATTCCTTCTGATGTATGTAGCCAGCATGTGACTCAAAAATTCCATGTATTAGTTGAAACCAGAGAAACAATCAGTGATGCATTCTAGGTTTTATATGGGAAAGCATTTATATATTATTTTGTAATAAAAATAGGAACTGGTTGAATGTCTCTCATAACAGGAGTTTGACGAATGAGTTGTATTTGCTGGACGGATAAGTTGGGGAGGTCACATACTATTGCAATGAAGGGTGGGCCCATGTTCTCAGCCAAAGTGAGCTTTATTGTCCACTTTACACGAGAGGAGCTGATGACAAACACTGGAATTTCACTTGGTGTGTTCACATGTTTCTTCACATATTATTTCTGTGCCATGCTGGAAGGCATCTAGGCTTAGCTGGAGATAGGTCTATATTTTGGATTTATTGAAACCCTTGCTGTTGCCTTGGTGTTCTAACATGAGGATATTTTCTGCCTTCTTGTTTCTTGACTGTATCCTGTGAAGCTGTTGATAACCTTTGTCATTGTGTCCTTTTCATGTATTTTCCATTTGTTTTATGTGTAAAAGTCTGTGTTCTTCAGCGTTCTGGCTTTGGTCCATTTCCATTTCAGTTCTGACCACTACCGCTTGCCACGTCCTAAACCCCACTATCCAGCCTAAACTTCTTTCTTTTGAGCAAACAATTCATATTTATGAACATTCTATAGGAAACTTGGGGCTAACATGATCAACATGATACAATTATATTCCTTCCCAAATAACTTCTTCCACCTGCATAGCTTCTCAACAGCAACCTAGATTGGAAGCCAGCCAGCAAACTTGACCCAACTGTTTTCCTGCATCTCTCTTCTGAGACCATATATATATATATATATATATATATATATATATATATATATATGTGTGTGTGTGTGTGTGTGTGTGTGTGTGTGTGTGTGTATGTATGTATATATATATATATATATATATATATATATATATATATATATATATATATATATGTATATGCCTGTGTCATTGTGCCTGTCCTTCTTCTCTCCTGCTTTCATTGCCACAGCTTTGGCTCATCCAAGGTTATTTTTAGAACTTCCTTAAGCATATGTTTCTATCCCAGCTTCTTTCCAATTCTAGTTAATAATTAAATAGGCCGTTGACTTTTCTTCTCTTGGCATTTGGTGAACACTGGTTGTATGGTTTAAGTTGTATAACATCTGCTGTGGTTCCAAGTGCAATTCATTTAATAAATTATACTACTACCAATAAATGAACATTTGTGAATAAAGAGAAACCAAGAATGATAATTGTACTGTTTAAGTAATTATCACCATAATATTTAAGGAAATGTGGAAGAAAATTAAATACTACTTTCACACAAGTAGGAGCAGTGCAGTGGAGAGTTTTAGAATTTTAAATGTTTAATTTAGCACACCAAGAACTGAGTCTCAGTAAGGAAATTAATGGTATTTGTTTCATATACTAATGCTATGCAAAGAAATTAAGAACAGAAAGTCTCTGAACAGTTGGTTGATCCATTCAACCTCTGCTACTTTAATGTAGTTGGCCTCCTTGGACCCTGCCATGGCCGCACATAACAGAAGGCCTTGGACACCACCCCTGTTCTGACAAGTTAGCCGAGTAGGGGTTCTGGCTCACCTGTTTCATTCTGTTCCTGCTGGTTGGTGCTGGTTCTTCTATACGCCCCACATAATTAATCTGACACTTACCTACCTCCCCACCCTGTCTATCTTTTCTTTTTACAGAATTGTAAAAGGTCTTTATTAGCTATGTAACTGAGAGGACATTTGTATATAGAATATGTAAAGAACTTAAAAAAAAACCCTAAACATCAAGATAATGAAAATCCTATTAAAATGTTCATTGAAGTAAACAGAGTCTTCTGAACACAGGTCATAACTACTTTGTTGGTTGCGGCACTTCTGGGTTACCTGGTGAGGAGGGATGCTTGAGTATAGTATATTTCGCAAAATATCAGCTGGATGGCATAGATTATACAGAGAAGGAATTCTGTCCGGATTCTAGATTAATAATAATCTCTCCTCACATGTGTTTTTGATAGTGACTTAATTTCTGTTAATTTTATATACTATTGAGGCCATGTGGTCAGCCAGGTCTCCTTTGTCTTGCATATAATATACTCTTCCCCCCTGCCTTAGAGTGCAGCAATCAGGAGGTTCCACCATAGAAGACAGTAGAGGCCAATGAACTTTAGAATTATAATCCCCCTTTTTAGGGAGGGTGATAAGAAACATAACACATTTTTCTGTTCTCTTTTAAAATTACCTAGTATTCCTGTAGCGCCTTAGCGTGCTCACTCTCCGTGTTGCTGAGGTTTTCTCTGGGTATAACTTTCTTATCTACTTTATGCTGTAGGTCTTGACTGGCAGATTGAAAATTTCTAAAGTTGAATATTGATAAAGAGAATAAAATTTAGAATCCTGTTACTTTTCTTAGTTTCTTTTAGTTATTTTATATAATTGAAAGAAAGAGCCACTATTGTTTTTTTGTTTTATTAGTCATTTTATTAATTTACATAAAATATGGAACGCGTCATGAATTTGAGTGTCATCCTTGCTTTGCTAATTTTCTCTGTACGTTCCTATTTTAGTATATGTGTTGCCGAAGCGGGCACGGTTTCTTTGTTTTTGTAGGCTGGATTTTTAGACATTTTACTAAAAAAGCAAAAATTATATTTTTCTTTCCTCTGGAGTATAACCTTATGACTTTAACTGATTTTTAAAGTAGAGAATTACTTGAATTAGTTACCAGTATTACATACAATCTTTAAACTAAAAGTCAAACTATGTAGTCATGTTCCAATTAAAAGTATTTTTAGCAGACTGTAGCAGTATGCTAAAATACACATCTTAATGCCTAAATTGTCATCTGAAGTTAATACATGTTAATGAAATTTAAAAATGCATCATGCATAAAACACACCGAGCACAGGCTCATCCACCTTCACAAAAGACATGTTCTATGAGATATCAAGACACAAATTAATTAATATGTTGTAATAGTGGCTTCATACTCCACTGACATCATTAGCTCAGTCAGACTGCCTTAACAAACACACACAAACATAAACAATGGGATTAAATACCATCACAGATCAAATGGACCTTACAGGTATAGAAGACTCTACCCAAACACTAAAGAATACATGTTCTTCTCAGAAACCTATGGAACTTTCTCTAGAATTTACCACAAACTAGGACACAAATAATATCTTAACAAATACGGAAGAATTGGAATAATGTCTAGTATTTTATCAGACTACAGGTTTAATAAGACTAGAAATCAATAGCAAGAGAAACTATAAAATATACAGACTCATGGGGACTAAAAGACCTTGTAATGAACGAGTCACTGAAGAAATCAAGAAAGAATTGAATATTCCAAGAATTAAATGCAAATGAAAACACAATATACCAAAACTTAAAATGAAGCAACCCCAGGAGTGAAGTTTGTAGCTTTAAGTACAGTCGAGTTCCTGGAGAAATGGCTACATAGTTAGAATGCTTGTTTTCTTGAAGAGAAAAGAAAATCAAGGACTTTCGGTTTCCAGCAGGTCACAGCCAAGCACCTGTAACTCCAGGTCTAGGACACTGGGCATCTTCTTCTGGTCGCTATGGGCATCCCTCATATACACAACAAAATTAGTAAGACGAATCCTTAAGAAAAATCAACATGTTCTCAAACAACCTGATTACATACATCAAGACATTGGAAAACCAACTGAGTAAACTAGCCTCCCTAAAAAGACGACAAAAACTATTAGAGAAAGGAAGGGCACTGTATATCAAGAAATTCAGGCAGGCGTTCAATATTTATGTCCCAAGAAGGGGACAGGGCTCAGGGAGGGACTGTGACAGCAGAGAGAACAAATGAAAATTAGGTTCCGTTAAACAGGAAAGTCTGACAGGAATGGACGCTTTATAGAGTCACGTGTCACGGCAAAGTGAGACCAAGACGAGGTGAATACTGAGAACAGATCTGCAGGAAGCAGCCGATCCGTGCAGCAGCTACAGATCTCCCAGCTTCAAACTTTTCAGGACCGGAAGGATCTGCACAGAATCCTGTCAGGCCTTGAAAGCAATACCAATATCAATACTTAGCAAACTATTTCATAGACATAGAAAAGGAAAGACTATTTCAACTTCTAAAGAAACTAACGTTATCCTTACATTCAAACACAACAACTACAAAATTAGCCGATGAACGTACATGCAACCTTTCGTTTTCTTTGTGAAGTCCTTGTTCACTGGATACCTTCTGACACCTGGCTTCAGCGAGGAGCCTTTTGTAATTTATAGATTTTCATTGATCCAGGTGCTTAAGAATTGTCTGCAGAAGCCATAAAGTACTTATTGCAGTCTAGTAAACTTTAACTGAGAATCATGATTTAAAAATTTTAGAAGTCTTAAGAGCAGTGACTTATGGGATGTGGAACTCACAGCTTTGCTGTGTTAGGAATCTCAACTAAATTGACAGATGGGCATGTCTTTGGGACCATTTTCTTGATTGATGACTAATGTGGGAGGGCCCAGACCACTTCAAGTTGTGCCACTCCTAGGCAAGGCGCCTAGGCTGTTTAAGAAAATTACCAAGGAAGCCAGAGACAGCAGCATGGAGAAGCATGGCCTCTGTTTCAGTTTCTGCCCCACCCACCTTCCTGCTTTGAGTTCCTGTTCTGAACTTTCCAGATGGTAGACTGTAAATGTAAGAGGAAATAAAACCTTTTCTCCTCGAGGCATGAGTGAAACCAAACAGGACAATGCCCCAAATACCATTTAGGTAATTTAGGTGCTTCAAACGCCATCACTTCTTATTTTCAAAATACTTTAAAATTGCCTGCTCATCTGAGTGTCTTAACAAGGGGGTAGAATTTTTGTATTTAGTCTTTGTGTATTTTATGACATCTATTCATATTTCTTTAAGTGGGTTGACTCTGTCTTAAGATGAATGACAGTTTAAATTAGTGTTTATCTCAACTGTGTGTCAGGTTTTAGAACAGCTTGCTAGCTCTGTGTTTTGGGTGGAGCTGTTTCTCTCGAGCAGTAACATTGCCCTGTAGAGTGAAAGGGTGAATGTAATGTGGTAGGCAGAGGGCAGCGTCACAGAGTTAGATCTCCTAAGGGTGGGGCAACTTCTTAGACTTAGAAGAGTTGAAACTAAATGGTCAAGTAGATACACTTGAAAGATTTCTTTAAGTAAGAAAAAAAAAAAATAGAAACGATCCCCTTCACTGTGTAATGTGTTTGCTCTCTTTTTTTTCCTTATGAATATAATAGAGCATAATTTTATCTTCATAAGATATTATCATAACAAAATTGGTAAGTGTTAGTTTTTTGCATATAAAATACATTTAATAAAGTAGGCGTTCCATTGCAATATCAAGGATTCAAAGCAGAAATACTAACATTACATATAATGTACATATAATGTAATGCTACATATAGTGAGATTACTTTTCAAGCTGGATTGAAGTGTTAGTTTTTAATGGCCAAGAATATTGACCAAAGTTACTCAAAACACATAACTGACCACTGTTATAGACAGTGCATTTATATTGAAAATAGGATATAAACAGCAACTAAGCCACACCCCTGGTATTTATATATATTTGAGTTTTTCGTTGTAACCCAGTGACTTATATTAGCTCTTATAGTTGTCCTGACTAGAAAACAGTTGGTTAGTACTGGGAGAAATGGATCTGTGAGTAAAAACTTGCTTTTCCAACATGAGGACCTGAATTTGAATACCCAGAACCCATATAAATAATCAGATGTGTCTGAGTGCCTGGAAGCCCATTTGGGGATATGGAAACAGAGACAAGAGAATATGCAGAAGCTGTGGTCCAGTTAGCTTGGCAGGGGACCCTGTTTCAAAACAAGGTTGAAGATGAGGACAGATGCCTAAGGTGGTCCTGTGACCTCCACACTTGCACGATGGCATGGTAATGCACCTCCCCCAACACAAGGACACCGATGCATATATACAGGAAGTTATTGATTAAATAGGAATTTTTATTAAAGTATCTTTTTGTTATTACAGAAGAAAATACTCAGGAAGCACCACAGGTGAAGAAAAGCTTGAGTGAAAAGGTTTCTCTCTACAGAGGTGACATCACCCTGCTAGAGGTGGATGCGATCGTCAATGCGGGTGAGTGGCTCACTTCACGGGTTTTCTCTGCTGTGCCTTTACCATCTTAAACATTTTCTATACTGCCTTGGTAGAGAAATGTCTAAATACCTTTCTCGGTGATTGAAAGCATTGAGTATTTATTTTATGTATCTAGTTAAGAGCACCAGACTGCAGGAGAAACAACAAACCATTGTAAAAAGTTCTTCAGAAGGAATTTCAGTAGGTAAATGACTGGTTTTACGCCTCCACAGTGGGAAGTAGTAGTTGAGTAAGCTTTTCGTTTCTCTTGTGTAAGTAAACAAGTAAGATACAGTTGGATTGTATCACCAAAAGGAAAATGGTGAGAAATTATTTCTCTGATTTGAAAACCTCACTTGTTTGTAAGTTTTTATTTTTATTATGAAATGGTAATTCACTAGCCTGCTTTAATGTTTAATTTTCTTCTTGGAATACTGAAGGAGCTATAACAGTATGCTATTTACATTGCTCTCGTCACCTATATATTTTCTTGTGTAGTTATATATAAGAAGGATGCAGCAGTTGTGATTCTCTGAAGATGAATATTAACAAAAGGAAGGTAACCCCCCTTTGTAGGTTGAAGGTGCCAAGCAGAAAGGTGTAGACTTAAGTAAATGCAGTCTTAATCTCAGGGGCTCCCTACGCTAAGGGAAGAGGATGGTGGACCTGGGTTGCAGATTCCTTTACACATCCAAAAGTTCAAGAAGAGAAGGGCTGGCTTGTCCTTTACAGGAAGATGAGAACACACAGAAAGAGGTTTCTCTGGGGAACTGAATGGTGGCATTAGACAGGCGGTTGCTTGGAACCATTAGTGAGTAGTGGTTTTCATTAATCATGGTGACTCAAAATGCCAAAGTTTTGAGCCAGGAGAGAAGACATACATAAGTTTGTGGGAGTCGAATACCCAGCCTTAACCAACGAGAAAAGGAAATGGAGTCAGGAAGTTTAGGTATGAGACAACAGGACGAGAAGTTAAACTTCCTATGTCTGACTCAGAAGAAGCTACAAGATGATCACTTGCGAGTTTCCTGTAAGCCAAGTAAGAGAGTGCTGATTTACTGTTAGCTGTCTCCCAGAACATGAAAGCATGGGCGTGATATCCTGGCTGCCATGGTTTTCCAGGAGTGCAGGGTTCAGATAAGTCTAGTGCTGTCTCAGTTGATGAGTGAATTCACACAGTGTAGTAGGAAAATGCTTTGGAGGGGAACAGAGTAAGACTAGAAGATGCTTATTCCACACAGGGGCGAGTTCTTGGGGTCTAGCAAGAAGGCTGGACGTCTAGTGAGCTTGTTCTTCCTTGAGAATTGGGCGTCACTTGCTCTGTAAAGTACCAGCTCTGCCATAATCAGTTTTCTTTTTATTGTAATGGCTCTTTGCTTCCTTTCTCCTGGGATACTTCTGTCACCCTTTGGAGATGCCATTTTTTATTAAAAAGGAGTGTGGGTTTTTTTTTTTTTATCTCTACCCAATTTGGCTATCTTCTTTTGGCTTGATTTTTGTCCTCCTTCTGTTACCTTAAAGGTTTAGATCTTCTTTTCTACATAGACTCCTTGTTTGTCTGTTTGTCTGTTTTTGTGGCTCTCAGTTTCAAGTTGTTTTCCTCTAGTCTTTGGGGCCTATGAAAAGTATCTCATGAACACTCTGCTACAGAGTTTCAGTTAGATATTCTTGTGGTTAGCAAGTGATTTTTACAAATGTAAGAACTTTAATTCTAAAATATTTAAAATTTAAAAGTTTATTTACATATTTATTTGTTTTATTAATTAAAAGATTTAAAAGTTTTAATAAAAGTACTACCAACATTCCATGTTTTTGAATTTTTTAGCTGATGATTCTAGTTGCTGCTCTTTCTTCTTGTTAACATAACATTGAATTCACCTTGTTTATTTGATAGTAACAGTGGCTTTTCTTGGGTTCTGTTAACTGTTTCTTTCCCACAAAGCACATAATGGTATCACTTTTATTTATTGTTTCACAACTCAAAGCAATGGCTTAACTTTGTGCTTATAAAAAGTATTCAAACTGTATGCGTGTTAAATTGACTTTATGCCATTGAATTTATCATACCTCTAATGGCATATTCTGCACCGAGGACCTGATGAAGTGAAGTGGTTTGTCTCTGGTTTTAAAAATCATTTGTTCAATAAATCAATAAAATATTTATTGGGTAATTTTCATTGAAATAAAATAAAGTATTGTTAATCATAAAACACATGTTTAACTCACTATTTTTTGTTCATTTTATCTTGCCTTTTTCTGTATATGAAGGTTTCTCATAGATTTTGCATAGTGTATATGATTATGATGAATTAATCTGTAATCTGTACATGAGAATCAACTCTTGTCCCCTTCTAGCTCTCTGGCTGCGATGATTGTAATGTGGCTGTGTTCAGAAGGGCTGGATCATCAGGTAGTTTCTGGGTGGAAAGAGATGTGAAATGTACAGGTAACAGCTCTATTTACAGCTCTCTGCTGTGCAGCTTGTTGTCCTGGTACGAGCAGAGAGGCGCAGATGTTAGCTTCCTGGCATATGAAGAAACACGACCGAGCACTCCAGAGCCACCTCTAGAGAGAGGTAGTGCTTTCAGTCGAGGCGGTGGAGCGACTCCACCACCACTTTCTGCTAGACTGCCAACGTTGTTTCTTGGCCACATTAGTATATTGAAATAATTGATCTTTATAGTTCTGAATGGAAGGATTTGATATTTCAAACTTCTTAATTTAGTATTTGTTGAAATTCCTTAAGCTTGTTTAAGTGTTATCTGAGACAAGTTCCTCTTTATTCTTCCTCCTAGGAAGTTGCCATGTGTGTGCTCTAATAAGAGAGGTTGAGAAGGCATCTTATTAGTTGGCAGGGAACTAAAGGATAAACCAACTAAAGCTGGTTTAGAGCCAGGTAGACATAGGTTCCAGTTCTCATACTTAGGACTGGTTTATTTTTAAATATTGGTTTGAAGTAACTAGTAAATTTCAGGAAAAGACCGAAATCTGAGTTCTATGTTACCTTTCCCAAGCTTCCAGCAAAGGGGCTATCATGTAATCTATATTACAATATGAGACCTGGGAAATTGATATTTATATAGTCTTAGCAGTATTGATGGAAATATATTTGGCATCACAAAAAGAGTCTATCTGTCAATTGAACTTTGTCTGCACAAGTCAAACTTTACTTTTTGTCAAGAGGGTGTCATGGAAGAGCAAAGAGTGTTCTTGTTTTTTATTCTAAGGAAGGTGGTGACTGTGTTTTTCCCCATGGGGTCTGACCTCACAATCTATTTTGAATGTTAACTTTCTTTGTACTTCATTGGCACATATATGACCATCTCTTTGAGCTCACATCCATGGCCTTCATTTCTTACCCAGAGTACCACAATAGTGTCCTGAGTGCTTTGTTGGAAACCTCACTTGCTCTCTACATGCAGACAAAACGACTGTTTTCATGTTGCTTCTCTGTTTAGCCTGCTACCTTTATTGTCTTCTTACAGAAATTGGTGCCCTGGAGGACCTGAGAGGTGCACGGTAGTTGTTCCTACCACATACCTCTACAATTCTGCTGTTAGGCATGTGCAGGAAACAATGGATCAGAGAAGACAGCAGTTCAAGTTTTTAATCAAGTGGCAGCTCCAATTGCCGCTGCTACACCAGATGTGGTTTGCTATTGAGCAGACTGACATGTCTCCTGGAACCCAGTATTCAGATATTGATTTCACAAACGCTTTTCTCTATATACTTTACCGTAAGAACCAGCAGGCGTTTTGCTTTCAGCTGTCAAGGGCAGCTTTATGTCTTTACCTCAGACCTACAGTCATTCTGCAGCCCTGTGTTAATACTTGGTTCACAGGAATCCTGACCACTTTTTTCTTCCACAAAGCTTAATGCCAGTCCATTATATTAATAACAGTATACACTGATTGGACCCAATAAGCAAAAGTAGTAACCACTATGAACTCCTTGGCAAAGCATTTGCGTAGCAAAGGATGGGAAATAAATTCAACCAAAATTTAATTAATAGCCTTCTACGTCAGTGAAATTTCTAGGAGTCCAGTGGTGTCAGGCTTACAAGGTGAAATATTAAGTGTCTGTACCTGCTCTTTCCTACGAACAAAGAAACACAATGTCCAGTGAACCTACAGGATTCTGGACGCAGTGCATTCTTCACTTGGCTTAATTAAAAGTGACTTGGAAACATATCAGTTTTGAGAGATGTCCAGAATAGGAAACAGCTCTTCAATAGATCCAAATTCCTGTGCAGTCTACTCTGCTACTTGGGCCCTAAAGAGTCAGTCTCTCATACTTATCTGTTGTGGAAGTGGCAGACAAAAGTGCTGTTTGCAGATTTTGACAGGCCTTCATAGCTGAATTACAGTGGAGGCCTTTGTGAGTTTGAATCAAGGCCCTACCATTGTCTAAAGATAATTTCCTCCAGTTGAGCCACCATGCCCACCATATTTACTTGGGTCGTCAAGATCTATACTCCAGTTCTCTTGTTTGAAGACCAGGTGCTTTAACTACTCAGCTCTCTCCCCAGCTCCTGATGGTTGATATTTTATGAGTCCTAGAAGTAGTTTAAAGCTTCTGTGCAATCTTGTTTAGAGTATACTGTACCTTTGGCTTAATTTTTATCTTAATAATTATATAATGAGATAGAATTGCTGTAAAGTTTTATTAATTTTAACCAAAGGATGGGTTTATGTGTCCAAAGAAATCCCTATATATGATGTTAATGTGTCTTCTAAGTTTGTTTGCTCAGCAGCCTCCAAAGCAATCTTGTTGAGAGGTGGTACTTCTAACAGGTGATTAGGACTATTCTCCTGAATAGATTCATGCTGTTATCAAGAGACTCATTTGGCAAGTCCCAGAGATGCTCCATCTGCCCACCACCGATTTCTGTTCTCTTTTCCCTGCTCTCCCCACACCTGATCCCCACCTCTCCGTTCCTTCTCCCATCCAGTTTTCTCCTTCCATCCACCTCTGATATCTATTCTATTTTCCTTTCTGAGGAAGATTTAGGCATCTTCCCTTGTGTCCTCCTTGTTATTTAGCTTCTTTGGGTCTTTGGATTGTAGCATGGTTATCCTTTATTTTATAGATAATATCTACTTATAAGTGAGTACATACATTCATGTCCTTTTTGGCCTGGGTTAACTCAGTCAGGATGACATTGTCTAGTTCCATCTATTTGCCTGCAAAACTCGTGATGTCATTGTCTTCAGTAGATTAGTAGTATTAGATTATATATATGAACCAATTTTCTTTATTCATGCTTCAGTTGAGAGGCATCTGAGTTGTTTCCAGTGTCTGGATGTTACAAATAAAGCTGCCATGAACATAGTTAAGTAAGTATCCTTGTGAAATGGAGCATCTTTTGGGTATATGCCCAAGAGTGGTATAGCTAGGTCTTCAGGTAGAACTATTTTCAATTTTCTAAGAAACCACCAAATTGAGTTACAGAGTGGTTGTACAAGTTTGCACTCCCACCAGCAATGGAAGAGTATTCCCCTTGCTCTACCTCATTTCCAGTATTTTGATCTTAGCCATTCTGATGGATCAAAGGTAGAATCTCAGAGTAGTTTTGATTTGCATTTCCCTATGACTAAGGACATTGAACACTTCTTTGTTTCTTGGCCATTAGAGATTTCTCTGTTGAGAATTCTCTGTTTAGTTCTGTACCACATTTTTAAATTGGGTTATTTGTTGGTGTCTAACTTCTTGAGTTCTTTATCTATTTTAGATAATAGCCTTCTGTCAGATGTAAGGTTGATGAAGACTTTTCCCTAATCTGTAGGCTGTTGTTTTGTCTTATTGACCATGTCCTTTGCTTTACAGACACTTTTGGTTTTATGAGGTCCCTTTGTTAATTGTTGGTCTTAGTGACTGAGCTATGGGTGTTCTTTTGAGGAAGTTGTCTCCTGCACCAATGAGTTCAAGGCTTTTCCCCACTTTCTCTTCTATTAGATTTAGTGTGTCTGGTTTTACATTGAGGTTTTTGATCCATTTGGACTTGTTGTAGTGAGAATGGGTTCCTGATTAAGAATGAGTTTACTTTCTTGGCTTTCGATTCTCTACTCTTTACCTCTTTATGTAGTGCCTTATGCATGTTATAAAATAGGAGGGGGATCTTTCCCAGATCTTGTAATTCTGAATTCCTAGAACTGTGAGAAATAAATTTTTATCTGTTATGTTACTAAGGCTCAGGCTTTCTATTATAAGAGAGTAAGAGATCTGAGTAAGAAACGAAGTTTTCTACTAACAAAAACAAAAAATTGCCACATGTTGGGCGCCAATTGTTGCAATATCTTCTTCAACCCAAATAAACCCATTTAATGAAAACACAACTCATTAATTAGGAACACAAGCTGTGCATCTATATTGGGGAGATTTATCACTACATTCTCTATTCCCCTCCTAGGAGATTCCTTATAACTTGCTGTTAACCAGCCTCCTGTTCCTGTTCCTTCTTCTCTTCCTCCTCCACTGACTCCTCCTCTTCTGTTTTACTCCATGACTCCTCCTCTTTCATTTCCTCTCCTTTTCCCCTCCTCTCCCTGTCCAGTCATGTATTGACTTAACATAAATCTACAGTGTTGCACTGAGCTGTGATTACTGTCACTGAAAAATTTCTGCAGGGGGGCTGAAGAGATGGTTCAGTTGTTAAGAGCACTGGTTGCTCTTTTAGAAGACTGGTTTCTTTTCCTAACACCTATCTATGTGTGACTCACAGTTGCCAGTAACTCTAGTTCCAGAAGCTGCAGTACCCTTTTCTGGCTCCACAGACACTGCATGCATATGGTATGTAGACATGTATAGAGGCAAATACCCATACACATATAATATATTTTAAAAGGAGGAATATTTACCTCAGTTATTTTCCTTCATTATTTGTAACTCATGTGGAGTTGCTATTTTTGTGAACCACAGAATTGGGTGATATTAATTCTGCTTTCTCAGCTGAATAAAATTATACTATTTGCTTACTTAATTTTTCTGAAATACATCCATAGTTTATATGCATAAAGGAGGAAAATATGAAGACTTTTGAAATTCATTCTCCAGTTCATATAAAACTTAGGCTGTATGATGGAAGTAAGGAAAGCAGTGTGTTAGCAGCATAGCCACCTTTACATTCCTTAGTGTGTCATCCATTATATGTAGGGATCTCAGAGGAACTTAACTGATTTTTTTTTTTAATGAACTTGTGCTCAGTGAAAAGCACTTATATGAAGTATTGTTATTTATAGCTCAAATTTGGTGCTTCTTGATTGTCAGTGCTTGATAAAATTTGGAGTTAAATAAGGAACAGTATGGCTATTTTGGAAGAAAGGAAGGCTAGCATTTTCACTATCTTCTTAAGTTTACCTTGAGTTGTAGGATCACAGTCTTTGATTTATAAACAAAGACAAATTTAAATTCCTTATTTTGATAAACTGTCAGCACAAACACAATGATCTTTCCATCATTCATTTCATTTTTAGAACCTTGAAGAAACAGTTAAGGTATATGATGCCTTCATCTTCTACTGACCTTTACCAAGGTTTGATTTACTTGTAAACTTTATGACATGGTACATTTCTGTTATACCCAAGATTTAACTAGAGGTAAATCTTTTTAAAACCTGGATTAAGGGTAGAATAATGCACCAGGGAATTCTGTTTAAAGGCGTTCATAAGTGGAGGGATGCTTGACTAGGCCAGCTTCCCCATTTCTTATACATGGCTTGTTAATGTGCAATCAGTCACTGGAGTTGCCAGGAGTTTGGTGCTTAATGAACAGGTGGAGCAAGAGGATGAATCCCAGTCCAAAGTGGATCTGACAGCTTCTCAGGCCATCGCACTGATCGCTAATCCATTTCGTTTGGCAACTTAATTTATCACACAGTTAGAGTTTTCATCCCATGGGTTTCTAGGTGGAAATTAATTCAGAAACATGTCTGGCACCACTGGGTTGAAAAGCCCATGCTAAGCATTATAAGGACACTTAGAAATAAGTATTTAAAATGCACAAACCAGGTTTCTTTTCTTATTCTACTTGTATCTAATTCATCTCTAAAAATATTTGGATGGTACTGGTGTTCAATGGTGTAATTATGACACTGAACTAAGCTTTATTTGTTCATGTAAGAAGTTTTACTTAATACTCTATTGGTTTAACTTCATCAATGAAATAACTACAGAAAGTCTGTAAGATAATCCTTTGACTATAATTCTGTCTTGACTTACAAAGAAATTGTTAGACTATAGCACATCTTTTGGCATCCCTAGCAGAAATAATGCACTGAAGAACAGCATTCTCTAGAGCTATTAACTTTTTGTCTTCTGAGCGCTCACAAAGTTTCCAAACAAGATCATTATGTCACCTAAACATCACTGGTTAAAGTGGCGTTTTCTGAAGTGAGGAAGAATTTTCCTGCCATTTACCTTATATCCTGACTCACAAGGATGAGCTTCACTAAATGGACTTGCCCAAGGACCTGACTTTGTTTAACATAACTTTGGAGTGAGAAACACACTTTCTTTACTTTCTGAAGACTTTATTTATAGTGCTCAAAAAGTTAAATTGAATATTGATCCTTAAAAAGTAAATGTGTCCTGTAAAAAATTACAGAACAGAGGAACCCAACAGAAGATGGTAGAGAGACTGATGTCAGTGGCTGGGTTGTCACCTTCCTGAATCTCATTTTCTCTGGGCATCTGCAGCTTAGAGAAGATGTAGGGGTGAAGTGTGGGGAGATCTTACTTGTACACTGGCATGAAGTGTTGCATTTTGTAAGAAGATTGAAGAAAGTTGGTAACAAATCACTTCTAAGAAGAAATTTGAGAAATGAAGAATGGGTTGCAAGATCAATAAGATCTATGATATAACTCTAGGAAAGGACACATGGGGATTTTTATAATTTTCAAACCCTGAAGCACCTTCAAAAGCATTTAAAGTCAGTGAAAAATAATTGAAATGACAGGAACCCACAATGAGGCATGATGCTGTCATTGATTGGATATGTCTGCCAAACTGTGGCAATCATTCTTAAGACCATGCTTATTAAAGTAATATCTCCATAATCTGAAGGGGCTTGGGGTGAGTCATAATTTTCAACCCCCCTCTGATTCTTTGGCACTTTCCCTCAGAACATAGTATAGACCTGCAGCCTGTCACTGGAGAAATTGGGCTTTCCCATTTACTTTTCCTGAATGGTGGTCATCAAGTCCAATGCTAGCCCTTGGGAACAGTGCCAAAGGGAAACTTGTGTAAGTCAGTACTCCAAGAGCAATGCCTGCATCAGAGTTTGATATGCATCAGAATCAGAGGCTGCTGCCACTGGTAGATATAATAATGATTATAGGAATAAAGGAGGGGCTCTCCCAAATGCAGCCAGTGTGCTTTACATAATTAAAAAAATAAACTAATATGCAGTCACTGATAATTGGATACTAACCCCAGAAAGTTCTGAACCCCCCAGAAACAACTCACAGACTATATGAAGCTCAAGAAAAACAAAGGCCAAAAAAAAAAAAAAAAAAAAAAAAAAAAAAAGAAAAAAAAAGAAGAAGAAAGAAGCCTCAGTCCTTCTTAGGAAAAAAAAATGTACAGCACCTTCTCAGAGTGTGGTACACCTGGACCTCAAATCATTAATAGTCCAAGAGCTAAGATAATAGCCTTGTGGCAATTTTTGGTATTCACAGATCATCATGCTTAATCTATACCCAACAAGAAATCTGTTTCTATGTTACGTTCTGTCCTACATGTACTTCATGCTTATTGTAACTAGTGGGATTTCAATGCATGCTATCAAACCTCTAAAAGAATTAAGTACTGATAAAAATTTTCATATAATGTCATGCCAAAATGCCTTTAAAAATCTGTAAATGTATCCCTCTTTTTTTTTAATAAAGCGGTAAGGAAAATAAATAAATAAATAAACTACTGACTATAACTTTTTAGTAATTGACTGAGTGCCCTACTGTGCAAAGATCTTGTCTTCAAACTTAATGCTGGGCTAGCCCCAGGTTCAGAGATTTATCTACTGCGGAGTCCCAAGCGCTGTGGTTAAAGGTGTGCACCACCCTCCCCACTTGGCCTTTGTTGGGCATTTGGTTTCTCATCTAGATTTTAGCTCAAAAAAGAGAACCTTTTAATATAAATAACTATTTTGGAGCCTGATAGAAGCACCTCATTGCAACAGCAAAACATTTGGTAGTTAGACAATCATACTGGTTTTAATTTTATCTCGAGTACTTTCAGGAGTTTAAGAGCAAAATTGAGGTTTTTCATATAGTGTTTCATTGCTATATTATATGTTGCTACATGGTTAGAACCGAGGGAAAAAAAACAAGAAAAAAAGTTAAAAATAAAAATGTACAAATTGCAGTGATTCTAAATTTTCCTTAAGAAACTCAGATCTAATACATTTATATGCCTTTTGGAATTACTGGACAGACAAACATTATCCCTCAGGCACAGCAGGCCTCCATGGTAATGAGCCAACAAGTGTACATGTAGATACCTGAGCCCTGTGTGGAGAGAGGGACGAGACTGCTCTCCCTGTGGTTGATGATGAGATGTGAGAATTGGGAGGGTCTGACTTGATAGCGTGGAGTGACAGTTGTTTGCTAGCACGGCAGGTCTTGTCCTGTTGGAGATGATAGACTTGAGGAACTATTATAAGTTCTGCAAGCTGAGGCCTCTACCCTCAAGCACAAACAGTTAACCTAGAGCATTTTGTCTTCTCCACACTTATTAAAGTTCTGTTAGCCAAAGGACAGATTCATCTTTCTCTGGGAAGTTTTCTGAGGGTGGGGGCTGTGCTGCCTGTTTAGGAATTGTGTTGCAACCCAAGGTAAGAGGTGCTTGTGGAATTTGAATAAATTGTCTCCAATAATCAGGGCTTTTGGTTATTTTTGGTTAGAATGGTAGTAAATAGAATCAAACATAGAAGATTTCCCACTTCTATTCATTTAGGAGAACTCTCCTACCTTGAACATTTACTTAGATTTGTTGCATTGATTTAGTGTGCATGTTTCTCTCTCTCTATCTGTATGTAAGTATACATGTACATGTGTGTACAGACATGTATGACTTGCAGCAGTCAATTCTCCTTCGCTAATGTAGGTATTAGGGATTGAACTCAGGTTGTTAGGTTTCATGACAAATACCTTTACTCTGAGCCACCTCATTGGTTCTTATTATTATTATGGTTCATTCTTTCTTTTTTTTTTTTTTAAAGACAAGGCTGCATTACGTGGCGTAGACTGGCCTTTAGTTCTTGGTTCTCCTGCCTTATCTCCTTAGTGCCAGGATTATAGGAATATGCCCCTTGCTAAGTGGTCTGATCATTTATCAAAGCAATATTTTCCCTTTTTCTTTAATAGTTTTTTTAGAAGCATGAACAATATAATCATAATAAAGTAGGAAAAGATTATTGATTACCTTTTAGCATGTGTCTCTAAGAAATTATATTATTTGCATTTTTACGGTTAAAGATCTTGCCTGATTTATTATGCCAGGTTTTCAATTAGCATCAACATATTTTCATACAGCTGTATGTAGCTCATAACTGCAGTCTTAACTAGTTAATGGTATACTCTTTGCTTCCCATTTTCCCTGTGCCCTCCTTCATCTCTCCAGTAAACTTTTACTTGGCTCTCATGTCTCTGCTTAGCTTGCCAAGCACCCCTCGTTTCTAGTGAGTTTATGATCCTAGTGCATTTACATTTGCTACAGAATTCTTGATATAACCTTTGCACTTTTATGAACGTCGTGACAGATGAGGAGTGCATGAGAGTGGCTCATACAACCCAGTATCCTTATCTCCACAGCTCTCCGGCAGTCACATGGTAGGCAGAGTGCTTACAGAGTGCAGATATCACTGTGAGGTCTAGGGGTGGAAGGACAAATGAGACTTTCTTCTGGGTTTAAAGTTTAAAACAGCAGCACAGACACAGCATCGCGCTCCCTCTACCGTGCTTGCTTTGTTTGGTTTTGTCTTGATTTGATTTGCAGTCTCACACAGTGGCTCAGGCTATCCTGGAGCTCACCCCTGCCTTGGTCTCCTGAGTCCTGTGGCCACTGGGGTGTGCTACCACATGCAGCTTGAGCACTTTCTGAGCTCTGCATGTGGTGGTAGGAAAGTCCAGATGACAGTGACCAGGCTTTTTTCAGTGTCAACTTTTTATGTCTTACTAGTTTTCATGTTTCTAGAAATGAAAAGCTAAGGAGGACTAAGACATTTATAGTGCTTAATTTTTCTTAGTAAATTATTTTCCAAAAGTTTCTTTTTCACTCTTACAAACACTGCTTTTTTTGGCCACTGCTTACTTCTATTTAGTGACTTGAAACTTATTTTTAACCAAATTGTATGTTTGTGCTGTAGGCAGAGTTCTAAGATGTTCCTCAGGAGTGCCTGTATCTCTTCGCTCGGTGTACATACTCCTAGAAACTGCTGGAATTATGTACTTGATAATGCCATTCCCATGATTAGTTTATATTTTATGGTATTTAGGAAAGGAAGATAATCTTTCTATTATATCTCTAAGAAGGTGAGATTGTGTTGGTCCTTGGAAGGCGGTTTTCTCTGTACTGTTAGCTATATACACGTTTATAAAATGTTTATAAAAGTTTATAAACACATTTTCTGAAGGCCAACTTTGCAGCTGTTTGGTATATGTCAAAAAGTGAGTGCATTATCAATCACATGCTACATTTGAGATACACACACACACACACACACACACACACACACACACACACACACACACAGCTGTTTATCTTCTAGTTGTTTTGTTATGAGTTTTACTTGCATAAAATTTTGCTTTTTAATTTTTCCTTTTAGTTAAAAATTACAAAATTATATTCATTTTGTGTGTTTTCATTCATGAATAGTGCTGTGTGTGTCTGAATGTCAGAGGACAACATGTGGGAATGGGAATGTCTCCCACCATGTGGTTTCTGGAATTGAACTGAGACTATCTGGCTTGGCAGCAGAGTCCTTCCCATGCTGAGCCGTCTCACTAGCCCCTGCTTATCACTTCTGAGTCAAAGTCTTCTTATGTAGTCCGGGCTGGTCTTGAGCTCACCGTCCATTGCCTTAGTTTTTGCAGGCTGAGATTACAGAGGCATCCACAATGCCCACCAAGATCCTACAGCTTTGTGTATTTGAATCTGCTGCTCTTTTAAAAATTGATTTCTAGTATTTGTCTTTTTCTTTTAAGACAGGGTTTCAGTCTACAGCCCAGTCTATATACAGGAACTCACTATGTAGGCCAAGCTGGCCTCAGATTGGTGGTAATTGCATTGCCCCAGCCTCCAAAGTCCTAGGGTTCCAGGTGTGAGCCCTGACTGGAGTTTAGAATGCAGCAGATAGGGCACCATGTGTAGGACTCTGAAGATTTGAGTACGTGGCCAAAGAATGGAGTCTTGGGTTCTGGGACTGAAGTCCTAACACTGACTCTGCTGCTGCTCAGCCAAGGAGAGACAGGAAAAATCTTGTTTTGGAAAACTTCAGGATTTCTGACTTCCAAAGTTCCCCGTTTGACATCTAGGTGGAAATGAACAACCTTATCTTTTAACAAGTTATCCCAGTGGAAGGTGGACTGAACAATCTTATTCTTTAACGCAGTACCTCGGTGGAGGATGGAATGAACAGTCTGACACGGTAGGTACCTCAGGGGAGGATGGTACCCTCAGCTCACTGGGATGCTGAGGAGACTTTGTGACCTATCCCACTCTTCTTCCAACGCTTCTGGAAGGCCTGGAGATAGTTGACGTCATGTCAGCATCACTGTTTTCCTGGACTAGCATGCATTTCTATAAGAGGCATCTTTGAAAGCAAACATTTTCAGTTTTCAGCCATGAGTCCAGTGTCAGACTCAAAAGCACTGGTGTAACTGCTTGTTAGAACTCCATGTTATTAATCACGGCTGATTCGTCACACATTTCTGTAACATTCCTAGACTGATGTTAAAAACAAAAACAAAAACAAACTCTTAGACAAGGAAATCCTTGTAACCATCTGTTCTTTTAGCTTATAAAGTTAAGGACCTGTTGCAACCTTAATAACTTAGCCTCTCATTTGGTCCTTCATGTTAAGAAAATCTTCAGTGTTAGAATTGAAAGCATATGTATTCTTTATTCTTTCTTGGCTTAATAAAATGCCTTAGGTTTTAGATAAGTAAAAACTATCAGTTCTGATGAATTTAAGACATTATTTTGATTTTTATAATATAAATGTATGATATATTGTTCAAATATGGAATGATATCTGTGAGAGCAGAACTTCAGCATTGACAATGTATAAAAATGAGAAAACTGAAATTATGATCCTGTTAGGAGCCTGTAGTCATTGTGTATAGATTAGCAGGTTAAATGCTTCTGTCAGATGCTATCATAATTTTAAACACTGAAGAGGACCGAAAGGAAACCAAGGGCAGACACTTGGCATTACAGACCAGGACCTAACCCTGCCATGTGGCGGCAGCTTACTCAGGAACACATAGGCCATGTGAAGAACCCCAGGCCTCCTGACACTTCTGATCGTCTGGTTTCTGTTCTGTGTGCACATTTACCATGTTTGATAATTCTGTAGAAATGTGGCATGTGCTTTATAATAAGAAATCAATACATAGTTGGACTTGAGAGGATTTCTTTTTTAATAATTTTTTATTGGATATTCTTTGTATTTTCATTTCAAATGTTATCCCCTTTCCTCCCACCCCCTCTCCATCTCCCCTTGCTTCCATGACAATGCTCCCTCCCCCAACCACCCTCTCCCACCTCAGCACCTTGGCATTCCCCTACACTGGGAAAATGAGCCTTCACTGGACCAAAGGACCAAATCCTTGAGAGGATTTCTTATACTTACTAGTTACTCTTTTGTTTAAATAGTTAATGAATCTTCTTCCTTTTGAAGCTCCTGCCTGGATGTTAACTGGAATCTTAGACTGCTGAGTCTTGGCTAAACTGGGATATTTGGAAAATTTGAAAATGTACTGTTATTGAATGATTTTGGTTTACTCTTATAAATAGAAAGTATGGACTTTGGAGATACTTTTTCTTCTGATAACCCTCTCCGCTAGTGCTGAGGAACTGAATTTGGGCTTTGTGTCTGTTCAGCATGCATCATACCCCTGTGCTACTTTCTTAGCCTCCCCACAGCTTCTTTGGGGAAGGTATTAATACCTTTTAATAAAGAAGTATTGACCTATTATTTGCATAGAAATATTTTGGTTGTTAGATTCCTTTAATGTTATGTCATTCATTATATGTCTTAAACATATGCTTCTGATTTTCATTTCCTTTATATTGAACATCTGAAGCTGGTGTCACAATTACTTCAATTACAGTCTGTTTTAAGGGTGGATTTCATTGTAATTCAGGCACATGAAAAAAATCCCCCTTTACTTCTTCCAATTGTATGAGTGAATTTTTCTATCATGTAAATGTTACATAGGCCATGTAGTATTTTGTCTTCAGTAACTTGAGGATATAATCCTGTTTTTTTTTTGTCTACTTTCAGAACATTTAAAAATAATATACCTGTCCTCATGCTTGCAATAACTGCAGTAGTTTAAATTTGGATTCTGTTTCCTTCATTTCTATTCAGTGAAGATAACTCATTGTCTCTAACTCACACTTTTCATATTTAACATGGAGATATTAAGAGTTTTAGAGCTGTTGTTTAGAGCAAGCCTGACAAAGCATGCATCCAGGGAACAGGTTTTATAAACAGAGGCTGTAGAACTGCTGTGCCTAGGGTGACAGCAGGGAAGTTTTTCCGGAAACTCTATTCTTGTTGACCACTGACCTGCTCAGCCCCTCTACCCCCTGTATCAGTTTTCAGTCCCCCTTTCTCATTCCACAGATGTGGACCTGTCCCGCTGGAAGAGATCTGTTCCAAGGTCCCCAGGAGTAAGCCACTTAGAGCATGCTGATTTCCCTGTGGGAAAACATGAGATGAGCTGCTCAGCACTCAAGGATGTTAGGACACATGCTGGAAAGTTTCCTTCTGGCAAGGATCCTTCTCTGATCCTGGACCAGCACTTATTTGGACAGAACAAATGCATGGGTGGAAACTTGTGCAGAAATTATGTCAACCATTTAATAATTCCATCTGTTCATTTTTCACCTCTGTAATGCCCCTGCTCCATCACAAGTTCCTGCAGTGGTCAGCTCCTGTGTGACTTTTGGCTATTGTCATTGCTAGTATTGCAGTGGCTTGATGCCAGCTCTCTGCTTCCTTACCACCTTTACAGTTACTCTTTGTTAGAGGATATTTCTGTTTTCTCAGAAACCATCCTACTGAAAGTTTTCTAAAACAGTAGGATTAAAACACAAAGCAAACAATCGAAGCAAAAATCTGAATCAGCAGGTAGAAATATTCATCAGTGGCCAAGAAGAGCGACATTTCCAGCTGCTAACTGCACTGCCAAGTCTGGTCACTCTGGGCCGGTATTTGTGGCAGGTCTATGATTAAGCAAGAGAAGGGAAGATGAGGAAGAAAGGAAGCTGTAAAGAGATGTTGTCTTTGTTTGCCTCTATGGTAGTGATAAACACCATGACTAAAACCAGCTTGAGAAGAAAAAGGGTTTATTTGTCTTACATATCCTGAATCACAGTCCACTGAGGGAAGCCAAAGCAGAAACTTGAACTGGGTAGGAACCTGGAGGCAGGAGCTGATGCTTACTGGTTTGTTCCTCGTGGCTTGATCAGGTGCTTTCTTATAATACAGGACCACCCGCCTTCCCCATTTATCTAACATCTATCGTCAACAGGAAAATGCCCCCACAGGCCAGTCTTATTGAGGTATTTTCTCAGTTGAGGCTTTCTCTTCCATGATGGCCCTAGCTTGTATCAGTTGGAAAACACCTAACAGCACAGCTGTACAGCCTAAGAGATGAAATGTTAGTCTGTGGGTGGCAGTGGTAAATTTGTCTCAAATTTATTATATATTAGCAGTTGCCTGAAGGGATGCTTACTGTTCTACAATGATTTCTAAAACATATCTTCCCTCTTCCCAGAGAGCTTTAACTTTCTTATTACTTTTACACATTTATAATTTTTGAGAAAAAGTAAGAGATACATTTTAGTTTTATCTTTTTTCCTATTTGTCTTGCATTTTGCTTTCTTTTTTCAAGAAAGCAAACAATAGTCCTTACACCATGTTCTGTTTCTACCATTTGTATGAGTTGAGTATACCCTCTATTTGAGGTCTTCTGTGTGTGTAGCTGAGATGTGGCCACAACAGAAAATTTATTGGACATTTCATGGGACGAGTATCAAACTGTTCACTTCATTTTGTTGTTGTTGTTGGTTTTTTTTTTGTTTTTGTTTTTTTTTTTTTGTTTTAGAGACTAAGTGACTTGTAAGTTTGTTACTTTATGCCACGGCCACCTTTAGAAGTAATATGTAGAGTGCTACTTCATGTTCTGTTACTCACCCACTGAGACTAGATGTCCACTAGGAGCAGAACTAGTTATGTGCTCCTCTGTTACTACCTATGTCTTATATTTCAGCATTAGCTACACAGACTGACTAAAAAACCTCTACTCTTATTTTTGTTCTTATATTATCATGTTTTAAAACTCCATTTCTTGGTTTTCTACATGTTAGGAATTACTTTTGTAAGGCTTAGAACTAAAATAGTAGGTGTGTGTGTGTGTGTGTGTGTGTGTGTGTGATTATCACACCAAAATCAGTTATAATATGATATTGCTGCATATATATTAGGGTGAAAAGGGGATGAAGGTAGAACAGTAAGTGTTGGGGTAAACAACAAAAGAACAAAAAAGTTAACACATTCTAGCTGAAAAGTGATGTTATTAATGTGAGAAATATTACTATATGAATAAAATTCAGCAGGGTCACTGAGGTCTAACTAGCGATAGGTTCTCTTACATTATTAGAGGTGGCTCTAATTAGGAGGGAGAAAGGCAGTAAAAAGTAGGTGGCACAAACAGAGGGCACTTAAATCAAGAAAATGCCTACATTTACCATAGGATAAGCAGTCTATTGTTACTGTTTTGATAGCCTGGATGAAATAATACTATTTTAGGCAGTTCATGACTAATACATTAGCAGGGCTTCTCAATTATTATCCTGCAGAGGGTAAGATGGTTTATGTCCTATGTTTTCATTTGAGCTAAATAGGATTAACCTGGGATAAATGATGTTTGGAGATGATTAGGCATACTTTGAGGGGACACTCTTCCTTTTCAGTTTTATTTTCAGCTGTGTGCATTTCTATTGGTTCTTATGTGCAGCACTTGTAGGGAGGTGCCTCTGGGGGCAGCAGAGGGCATCGACTCTGTGGAATTATAGATGGCAGCAGTTGTGAGCCACTCAGTGTGGGTGCTGCAACCCGCATCAGGTTCTCCTCAAGAGCAGCAAGTGCTCCTGACTCGCAGAGTCATGGCTCTAGCTCTGAGGAGATTCTTCCTAATAGGAAGTTTTTTGTTTTGTTTTTTTTTTTAAATAATTAAGTGGTTTTTAAATTTATCTTTGAGGTCTGTAAGTATGAGAACCATGAATCTATGTGGTAGTTTTAATGTTACCACATTAATTTTTTTTAATTTATCTTGCTTAAAATAAAAACATTTTACAATCATCATAAGTTGGCCATCAGTCAAATAGCAAAACTATGTAAATTCACTCAAAGCAAGCAAGATTAGTTTGTGTGTATTTTTATGTAAGTTAAATGGCATTTGCCTGTGAGCACTCATTCAAATGCAGATTTGCAGTTGCCTGCAACATTTCTGTCTCAGTGATTTGGTGAAATAGTCCTAGGAAATGTAAATTTAAGTATTACACTTTAAGCCCAGTTAGGTTTTGATTATTCACACTCAGAAGGAGAACATTACATGTAGACTCCTAAGAGCTTGCATATGAGGTTTCTTGTCACTACATCTGGATAGCTGTACACTTTTTGTCAGCATTTGAATTTTAAGTAAATATTGAAATATATTTTGTTGACTCAGTTGTCTGTGTATTTCTCTGTGTATCTGTGTGTGTGTGTATCTGTGATTTTATTCTTACTATTTTAGATTTTTTGGTTTCCATCTCTTAAGACAAAGAGCTCTTTAATAGACCCCTTGTTTTTCAAACATGGCTGTCAAAAGAAACAACTCATTCGAGGGCTGGAGAGAGAACTCAAAGGTCAAGAGCACTTGTTTCTTTTACAGAGGACTTGTCTTCAGTTCCCTACATCCACACAGTGACTCACAACTATCCATAACTCTAGTTTCAAGGGGCCTAGTGCCCTCTTCTGTCCTTTATGGGCACGAGACACACACATAGTACAGTCACACACACAGTACAGTCACACACACAGTAAGTCACATACACAGTACAGTCACACACATAGTACAATCAACACATACAGTACAGTCATGCAAACAGTACAGTCATGCAAACAGTACAGTCACACACAGAGTACAGTCACACACACAGTACAGTCACACACACAGTACAGTCACACACACAGTACAGTCACACACACAGTGCAGTCACACACATAGTACAATCAACACATACAGTACAGTCACACACACAATACAGTCACGCACACAGTACAGTCACATACATCGTATAGTCACACACAGAGTACAGTCACACACACAGTACAGTCACACAGAGTACAGTCACACACACAGTACAGTCACACACACAGTACAGTCATACACACAATTCAGTCACACACACAGTAAAGTTAACATGCACAGTACTGTCACATACATAGTATAGTCACACAGAGTACAGTCACACACACAGTACAGTCACACACCCAGTACAGTCACACACCCAGTACAGTCATACACACAATTCAGTCACACACAGTACAGTCACACACACAATTCAGTCACACACATAGTACAGTCACACAGTACAGTCATACACACAGTACATCACACACATAGTACAGTCACACACAGAGTACAGTCACACACACAGTACAGTCACACACAATTCAGTCCACATACAGTAAAGTCAACACACACAGTACAGTCACACACAGTGTACAGTCACACACATAGTACAGACACACACAGTACAGTCATACACACAGTACAGTCACACACACAATTCAGTTACAAATACAGTAAAGTCAACACACACGGTACAGTCACACTCACAGTACACTCACACACATAGCACAGTCACACACACAGTACAGTCACACACATAGTACAGTCACGTACACAGTATATCACATACATAGTACAGTCACACACAGAGTATAGTCACACTCACAGTATATCACACACATAGTACAGTCAGACACAGAGTACAGTCACACACACAGTACAGTCAGACACAGAGTACAGTCAAACACACAATTCGGTCACACACATAGTACAGCCACACACTCAGTACAGCCATGCACACAGTACAGTCACACACATAGTACAGTCACACACACAGTACAGTCACACATAGAAGCAAAGCACTCATGCATAGAAAGTATAAGATACTGAAAACTATTTAAACAGAGATGTTCCTGCTGATAGTTCATGTTTTTTGAAGAGCATAAAAGACACGTTTGTTAATGAGGGCCCCATTACATTTTGCTTTTAAAAGGAGAAACTTGTAAGAGGTTGGGTCAGTGTGTAAGAGGCTTGTTGTCAAAGTATCAGAACTAGAGTTTGTATCTTTAGCACTGGTAAAAAGCTGAGCAAGGTGTGTTTATAATCTTAGACCTGGTGAAGTGAAGATGGTCAGGTTCTATGGGCTTCCTGGCCAGTGAGTTCCAGGATCGGCAAGCGTCCCTGTTTATGGAAGACTTAGAGGACATCCAAGGTTGCCTTCTGCTTTCACGTGGTCAGGCAGGCAGGTGCAACCCCACACATGTACAACACATACATTTATTACACATACACAGACAGGAAATAGTTTCTAGCATGATGATTATATTAGGGCTCTTTAGACAATCAGATAATACACACGTGTTTCTATGGATTCACTGTAAGGAACTGGTTAATGTAATTGTGGAGGGTGACAGGCTTAAAGATCTGAGATTATAAAGCTGGTAGACCCTGTAGAGTTCTTAATAGAGTTCTAGTCCAAAGGCTGGTAGGCCAGCTAGGGAGAGCTGGTTTTAGTTTGAATCTCAAAGCAATCAAGTCCCTTATTTCAGGGAGGTTAGCCTTCTTGTTCCTCTCAAGCCTTGAGCCGATTGGATGAGGCTTGTCCTGAGGAAGAGCAGTCTGATTACTCAGTCTCTCAGTGTCAGTGCTGACAGCACCTTCACAGCATTGCCTGGAGCAGCTCTTGACTAAGGTTTAGGGTGTCTTGTGGCATCATTAAATTGACTTGTAAAATTACCCATCATAGTTATCTACTTAAAAATTCTTAGTTGCAGTTTACCTGGCCTTATCCTGCTATAATCTTTGATAAATAATCAGTAACAATATCATTACAGTCATCCACAATGAAAAATATTATTGAGTCCTATAATACAAATACTCAGTGAATTCTGATTATTTATGAATTTATAAATATATAAAATATGTAAAATAATTTTGAGTATGTAATGTAAAATATAAATGAATTTTAAACTTAAAATTTGGTCCCTTTCCAAAAATACCTCATAATGTGTATAAAAATATTACAAAGTTTTTAAAAAAATCCAACAATTCTGACAAATTTATTATCTTACACATTCAGATAAAAGACAGTGTTATTATTAATTACCTGTGTTATTGTAGATCCTGGAGGAAATGATAAGCAAGATAAAGTTGCTCTCCTCCTGTAACTTGTAGTCTAATAGTAATGACAGATGCTATCCAAGAGATGAAGATATGCTCAAGTATCAGATACTATTAAGAGCCATGGATAAGCTAAACATGGTGGAAGGTACGGGAAGAGCTGACGGGTGAATGAAGTGGAAAGATACTAAAAGTTCATCAGCGTTGAAGAGCCTGATTCTGTTCTTTCTGGGTTTCACAGTCTCTAATGCAAATGTGGAAGTTCAGTACAAACTACTCACAGGACTTGCACTTTGTTATTTTATAAACAAAGCAATGAGAAATGCAATGAAATGATGTCTCCACTTTTCAGAAACTTGCACAGAAAGGACCACAGACAGTGCCATAGAAGAGCCATTCAGCTGAGCCCTTTCTTTCTCATCTCCAGTAGTTTACATTCATTCCATAATCTTAATTCATGTTCCTGAATTGAGCTGTGCTGCTCAGCTCTGCTTACATAACCCTTTAAAAATACTCAGTGCCAGCTTGCACTGTGTAATTCAAAGCACAACCACTTCAGTATGCATTTCTTTTTAAAACAAGATGGGGTGGTATGTATGTGTGAGAGTGTGTGTGCATGCACATGACTGTGTATGTACACACATGCATGTGTGTGTGTACATGCATACATATGTATGTATATGTGTGTGATATTACTAGTAGAAAGCAATTTTGCATGCAGATATTTTGCAGTAAATATTAAATATTAAAATGGATGGCTTATCAGCCCCCACAGTCTCACTCCAAGAACGCTGCTTTAGTATGGAGCTGAATGCAGACTGTCACTCGGTCCACAAACCCTCTACACAATAAGATGGAGATTTTTATACAGGAAAACATTTACTTGGGGCTGGCTTACAGTTCAGAGGTTTAAACCACTATCTTCATGGTAGGAAGCATGGTGGCATGCAGGTTAGATATGGTGCTGGAGAGATAGCTGAGATTTCTACATCTGGATCCCCAGGCATTAGAGGATACAACTGGGGCCTCTAGGTTTGGCTTGAGCTTCTGAAACCTTAAAATCCACCCTACAGTGACCAGCTTCCTGCAGAAAAGTTACACCTACTCTAAAAAGGCAATACTTCCAATAATGCCACCCCCTATGAGTCTATGGCAGCCATTTCCATTCAGACCAGCACTGCATATAATGTGGCTTCATGAATCAAATAAAATTTTCCTGTATGTTTTCATGAGGTATGCCATTCCCATTGTGGCTTATATATTATGGTACTATTTCCAAATGGCTTCAGTACAGGTGGAACCAGTTTAACTTTCCAAAGTTTTCCTTCTTTTACTGTTGGTCTAGTTGGAAGTGTAGGGAGTAGTCTGGAACATTATAATGTTGTGCCAGGTAGGCTGAGCATAACTTTGAGGTCTTGAGGGCAAATTTGAAGCTGATCCACTTTCACTTAGCTTAAATGATGTTAAAGGCTTGGCATCATTGTCGTACAGTTCAAGTTCTTCCCTTCTATTTTATCATGCAACATGCTGGGACTTGCTGCCTTGGCTTAGAATCTCTTCTCTGTAATAATGTGAGGTCCCAGGGCATATTCCTCTGACTACCTTCTAATTGGCAAATTTCCTGCTCCTAGATAGTTGCCAGGCATTAGCCTGTGCCTATATATATATATATATATATATATATATATATATATATATATATATATATATATATATATATATGTAGATATGGGCAGTCCCGACCTTGTGATGCTTCAGCGTATGTTTCTTACTAATTTATGATAGAGTGAAAGTAATACAATCTAGCAGATACTCACTTAGGTTTTGCAGTTTGGTCTTTTCCAGGACTAGCAGGATGTAGTCTAGTCCTTCTCTCCATCACTGGCAGCAGCAGTGAGCTGAACTTTCATCCATTTATACAAGCACAAATAAAGAATGCCAGAGAGTCCTCAGTGTTTGATAGGATAGGTGTGTCAAGTCCATTCTTGGCTTATCATATTTTTAAGTTCTAATTGATCTTTTGTGATATGGGCTCTGTGTAAATCACAGAGCATCTGGAATAATGTCCCACTCCACTTCCCTTTCATGGAGCTTTTGTTTCTACTGCTGGGAACACAACATGTGGCGCTGACTCAGCTGCTAAGATGCTGTGTAGTGAGTATAACCTCCTTCCCAATTAGGCCCACTGTTATCACTGACTGTGCTGTGACTATTGTGGCCTGGCTATCTTGGTGTAATTAGGGACAACTATGAGGGGCAATCTAATTCCTGTGTTACCATAACATCACCCAGGGTTTTTTCTAGGTGTGTGTCACAATTTAACTTTTCCCTCTGTCTAGACTTCCTGCCTTTCCTTCCCTTTCCATACGTTTGATCCTAAAGTTAATCCAAAGTTAACATTCTGCATGCTCATCTTGGAGGTCTACTTTCTCAAGAATCCAGTATTGGCTATGTAGTTTTCTGAGCAAAGACCTTATTTATGATCTTAACAATACTTGACAGCCTATTTCATATGAGTCCAGAGATGGAGTTTGACAGAACCTGATATGTTGATTTAGACTTTAATTTTCTGAATAATGATCTGGAAATAGACTTTGGATTTAAAACATACATTGGAAGTTGCTGAAGAGATTGTATTTTCCCCGTAACACTTAACTCTTACTATCTCACTGAGAGACGTGTGCTCTTTCAGCAGCAGCAGTTGGTCTTCATGCTCCAGGTATTATAGAAGTCTAATATTTTCAATTATATTTAACTAGAGTCTGGTCAGCAGTAACGGCCTTTTCATTTATGAGGAGAATGACAAAAATTCATATTAGTAAGTAGATAGTTTTAAATGATTTCCATGCTGTGAAACGGAGAAATCATTTTATAATTTATTCCATTGATGCTGTTCATTAAGTAGGTAAGAAATACAAAATTCCCATGGGAACAAGAGTAATAGTTACACATAAAATTAATGAAGGGGTGAGGCAGCTGTGTTTTATTATTTTATTGTTTTATAATATGTGATATAAAGTTTTATTTACTGTGTAATTGATATTATTCATGAATTATCTGAGTTTTTTCTATATTGAGAAAGATATGAGATATTTTATAACTTACATGATTCATGTACACCACAATTTATTATCTCGCAATCTAATTCCAAAGATACTATAAGTAAAGAAAACACATACTCAATATGCCATGGACACGGAGCTGGAGAGAAGATGGGAATCTCAGTGAAACTGATAAATAATGTATGAACAAATCCAGAAACTCTAAAAAGGAGGTTGAAATTATTAATATTAAAACACCAAACAGAAATTCTGGGTGAAGAGCACAGAGTGAAATGAATGAAATGCTTAGAGAGTGCTGACATCAGGCTTGTCAAAATGAGAAATCTCTAAAAAGGAGTCATGAGAAAATGTTTATTCAGAAGAGAGAAAAGAGTAGGGATTGCAGATGCCTGTGGGACACTGGTCATACTATCGGGAGAACTATCATGTCCATTAAGAGAGTTTTAGAGGAGTGAGACATCATTCCTGTAAAACTAGGGGGAAAGAGTATTTAAAGAAATAATGGCTGAAAAAACATCTTCAAATCTGAGGGTAGATACTGGACATAATGAAGGAACAGTAGCATGCAGCTCTGGCAGGCCTTGCCCTTCTCCCCAATTCCCTCTGCCTTGCTAAAAATGATTAGATCACATTCCTAAAGCTAGCCACCACTGTCTATTCCGTTGTTTGGCCACTTACTCCTCCTGAGGCTGACTACCAAGATCCAGCTACCAAAGTATTGACGTCCAGAAATAAGAAGCCCCTTTTGACTCACCTAATTAACATGCCCAATTAAAATTCAGTACCTTGACACAGAGGTTCCCCTTTTACTTTTGTAAATTGCCATTTGGCTATGGGCTACTCTCTCTTGTTTATTTATTCTAAGGCAGTCCTTTGTCCCCTGGGTCAACTACTTTTACCCCTCTCCTTTGCCACTTTTCTCTCCTCTCCCTTGTTCCCTTTGCCTTTTCCCATCCTCTCTCTTCTTTCTTTGTCTATTATTAGCTGCCCTTCTTTCCTCTGGGGCAAGTAAGTCTTTTTTGAGCTGATTACTTCGTTTTGGGTGTCCCGAGTCAATCCAGTTCTTGTTACTAAGATAAGATAAGCTAATAAGCAAGTTATTAAGCCTCAAAATACAGGAGACATGGAAGGCTATTGGCTTGTTTTTCAACAGAAAACTTGTAGAATAGGAGTGTAGTGGTTTATTAAAATGCTGAGAGAAAAATAGTACCAACCAAGAATACCAAGAGCAGATGTCACTCAAAAGTGATAGAAAAATGAAGAATTTCTCAAAGAAATATTCAGAGTTCATCATTAGCTCTTTCTTAGGATGGCTAAATGAAAGTCTTCTAGATAAAATGAATAGATACTAGTTCATAAGATGAAAACATAGAGATGCATAAGTTTCATCAATATGCAGTTCAATTTAGAGAGTTCTAATGATCTAATATTGGTATGTAAATCATTTATTAGTTTACATGAAAGTTGAGAGGCAAACTTTTCAAATAACTGTCTCTATAGAAATTTGTTAATGAGTCACCAAAATAAAATAGTATGTTATATAAATTATGACATCAAAAATGGCAAGGTTAAATTTTTGTGCATGGTTTGTCAGAAACATAGATGGATACCTCTTTGTCTTTTTACAGGGTCACAGTTTATTGAACAACCAATACATTTACAAACTACATTAGTTTCATTGGTTGTAATTTACCAAGTAATCCTGATTTCCTTTGATAGATGCTGTTGGCAAACACAGAGTTTAATTACAATATTAATTACTGGTAGCATTAATTATCAGATGACATATTACATAACACACACCAATATGCAAAGATTTTTTTAAAGGGCAGTGAAACAACAAGGTGTTCTAAGAGGTGAAACGTTCTACCCTTCAAGGAAGCTCATAAAGCCAGGAAGTAAACAACTAGAAAGCTTCAGGAAGTCCCTGAAACTGACCAGGTTAACTAGGTTGTTTCCTCCCCCAACTCATTTCTCTAAGTATATATAAGTAATAAGTACTGCTCAGAGACACTTTCAGACAAGTGTGAGGTGATTTAAAGAAACATGAACCAGATGAAATTCCTAGAGCAGGCTCAGATCAATTGACCTGCCTGGAAAGAACAAGTTTCTAGCCTACTGTTATACTTAGCACTCCAAGTTTCTAGCTTAGTGAGCTGCTACCCACGTTGAGGTCCATTTCAGTTATGTGGCTGTGTTTGTGTTGCTTGTGCCCCTGTAAATATCTCCTTATCATGTTTCTATACATTACCACAGTAAAATGCTTTGGTTCATCAATTTGGACTTTGGATATCTCTACTCTGGTCTGCCACTCCCTATCTGTGGTGAGTAAACATATATTAACATCTGAATGAAATACCACCTATATTCTTTGGCATTGGGATAGTTTGTTTCCAGTTGGTGGTCCTGTTTGGGCAGGCGTAGGAGGCATGGCCTTGATGAAGGTACTGTGTCACTGGGATGAGTTTTGAGAACTTAAAACTGTGTCATTTCGAGTTTGCTCTTTTTGCTTTCTGCTTATAGTAGGAGATGTGAGCTCTCAATTGTTTCTGCCTCCATGCCTTCTGAAACTTGATGCCATGAATCCACACCGTAATGCACATAATGCACTGCTATCCTCTGAGACTGTAAGCTAAATAAATCCATCCGTCTAAAAGTTGCCTGGTGGTGGTATAATATCACAGCAGTAGTAACTAAGACAGTATCTCCCTGGGAGTAGTGTCACACGTCATCTGGCCCTAGCATACTCCTTTTATGAATCCAGGTGAAGGCATTTCATCTGGTATGATTGATGGGCTCATATATCTGCTTTTTTATGTGCTTTGTTGTCTATTCCGGTGTCATCCTCTGTTGGCATACATAAGTGATCAGTTTGTGCTGGCAGAGTGCAGGCAGATGGTGGTTACTCACTTGCATAAACAAGATGTGCAGAGTCATTCTTTCTTGGCACTTACCCTCTTAGTGGAACAACTCTGGACAAAGCTGTTACTTTATAAAATACAGTCATGGCTAGTCTGAAAACTGCAATTTCATGCAAAAGAAAAACTTAGAACAGGATCAATCTGGTTTACTCAATGAAACTTAGAAGTTTTGTATATAATCAAAGTTAAATTATTATTCCAAAATTGATTACTATGAGCAATAATTTTATAAATTTCCTGGGAAGAATGAACCAAAAAGTCTATGGCCAGTACACAAACGGTAAGGGAGACAAAACACAACAAAGGAAATCATCATATCACAAAGGGAAACAAAATGGGTTTTTAATAATCACTTATTTAGCATAGTACATAGTAGTGACTATGATAAGCCTCATTTTACAAGCTGACAGGATTTGAGGGATCATTAAACATGGCTTTGGATGTGATGTGTCTTTGATGGCCCTTTTTCTGTTCCTGCACTGCCAAGATGTACATGACTGCTCTTCTCCCCCACGTCCTAACATGACAGACAGACAGACAGACACCTTGAGCCCAAATAAATTCTTCTTTCTGGAAATCATTTTAGGTAATTATTTTGTTAGGCACAATTAATGTGGCAATTGTAGCTAATAATATAGCACCATTAACCGAAAATTTGCTGAGAGAATTTACGTAGATCCTCATCTTGCCCGTGGATGATGATTAAAGCCAAGACCTCTGGGTGCTAAGGAAACTGTATCTCCAGCCCATGTCTTTTCAATATGCATCTACACACAGAAGTTAATGCACAAATGTGGTTATGCTAACCAGCTTGACTATAGTATTATTTCATAATATATATGTGTATTTAAACCCTTAAATATGTTTATTATATTCATATTAAATTATTCATATATTATTTATAATGTATATGCCCTTATAAATTTATTAGTTACCAATATAGATTAAAATGATACTTTTTGATATTCTGAAGTAAATATGAATTCTTTATTTTTCAAAACAAGCAAGAAATTTTATTTCTCTTCAAAAAAAATTTCCAGTTATATCAAGCAAGCAAGAAAAAATTTGATATTCACAATGATTCTACCAAATTCTTTATGGTGAATAGAGAACATTAATATTTAAACTATTACTAGATTTGAATAGAATGTCCATACTTATATATTTTATATGCAAATGAAAAAATCTAAGGATGGTATGAGGTGATTATTAGTTATTACATTGTGTCTTTATCCTATTGATAGTTACTGTGTTAATACTGTTACATAGTTTAAGGCTATATTTTTCAGAGATTCTAATATACATAAAACCAAATCTACAAAGTAGAAGGAAAACATTTTATAATAGATGGATACGCTATGTCTTGAATATGCATTTGTTGCTTGGAAGGAAAAATTACTGTTTACATTTCAATATCTATAAAAGACATTAAAATGGAAGCCTGTGAAATTTAAATAGGCATTTTGTTTTATGAGTTGTGTAAGCAAGTGCCTGAAAATATAGTCATAAAGAAGACCCAAAATAATGTTTTTCTTTTGGCTTAGCATAGAAATTAATCTAGATATTTAGTTTATCTGGTAAGAAGCACATTCATTTTTGTGCAAGGCTGAGGCCCTAAACTGGAGTTGTTAATGTGCCTTGCTGATACTTTTTGTATTTTCAGTATTCCTTCTTGCAACAGAGGGTGGTTATCTCTATGACCTTTGCTCTGGGTGCTCAAAGAGGCTTCTAGACAAGCCTTGAATGGGGAGATGCCTGCCTTTTCTGTCCTTTTCAGCCTGGTCATGGTCAAGTCAATGTACCTTTAGAAAGGTCTTCCCATCAATCCCAACAGTTTTACTAGGATAGGCAGCTAGCAGGCTCCCGAATTTACATAGAACTTCTTATTCACCTTCCCTTCTGTGTTAGAGAAACAGAGAAACTTTAATATGCTTTCCTTGGATGGATATCTAACCTTTCTGCTTTCTCTCACTGAAAAAAGAAGGGCACTTTTCCTTCATTTAGTTATTGTTTGGGGTGTGGTTTGGGTAGGGTGGCTTTTGTTTTTATTTTGTACTAATTAAAAGACTGTGGTTTCAGCGATGGTTCCCAGTGACAGTGGGATTTTACATCTATTGAGTTGTATGGGACAGAGAAATATAACGTTTTCCTGTACACTAATCCTTTACTTCCCAATTAATCCATGAGCCTTGGACAGGCCTTTAGCTGACATACTTCAGGTTCTTCAACCATGAAACAGGACCAGAGCCAGGGATGCAGCTTAATTGGGAGGAGCTCTTGTCTAGCATTTAGGAAGTTTTCATTTTTTTTAATCCTAGATCTGCATAAATCAAGCATGGTAGCTAAGGTCTATAATTCCAGCACTTAGGAGGTAGGGGCAGGAGGACTGAGCTTCAAGGTTATCCTTGGCTACATTTTTGGCAAATTGGAGGACAGCTTTGTCTAAGGAAGATACTGTCTCTTCATAAACAACACCAGAGATGTAAAGTCAGTGTCTGTAACTAAGGCTGGGGTTAGTGATATCTAGGTCTGAGTCTTGGCTATACCTCTTCATATCCTTTCTACCATCACCATTTTCTCTCCCTCTCCTCTATTTTTATCTATCTATCTATCTATCTATCTATCTATCTATCTATCTATCTATCTTATTGTGGTACAAGGGACTAACCTCGAACCTCACAAAGTTAGGTAAACTTTCCACTGCTGTACTTCATAGCTTTATTTCGGGCTCAATTTTTGGTCTTGTTTGTAAAAGGAGATAATTTTGTTATAAAAACTGAAGCATTTAGTGTATAAAGAACATACTGGAGGACACAGCTTGCCCTTAACAGAATATTTTTGAATGTTACTCATTTTAAATAGAAATACTTTTTTAAAGCTTAATCCTATCTTTACATTAGCCTCATCTATTCATTTGCATAATGAGTCTGGATAGTTCTTTCTGGTTACTAGGCTCTGTACCAAGCATGCTTCAAGTATTTTCTTTACAGATACTTCATAAAGTGGGGACTTAATTTTTTTAAATGTGAAATTGAGTTACAATCTAAAATCCTCCCCAAGGCCATGCTGCTGGGAAGTACTGGCTGACTGGCTTCAGAACACACAGCCTGTGTATCTGTGCTTGCTTTGGTTTTCCTATTCCCTGTCTTTGTTCTTCTCAGGAAGATTGAAGAAGACATATTTAGCCTGCCCTGCTTTGCATTTAGCAGAGCTTCAGGCCTGCCAGAGGTAGCATGTTTTTGTCACCAGGGTGTGCTGTGATTCCACCAATCAGAACTCACTGCCAGTGCTGTGAAGCTGGCTAGACTCTCTCCATGTCTCTGCTGCTGCTTAGCGACCACAGGTTTCTCAGCTTAGAGCTTTCTTATCACCTGGGCAACTGCTGGGGACCTCCAAGTCATTTTTCTTTCCTTTTATGCCACTGAACCATGCTCACTGGCACCCTCCTGTGAAGGAGGGCACTGGTGTGTCCGGCCTGGATGTTTCCAGAGAGCTCTGTCATGTTACACTGTGTCAGCCACACTCATGTTCTCACTATCAAAGGTGATGCTTTTAAAAGTCTGATGTCAGTAATATAATGTGATGTTTGCAACTGCTGGTACTTCCAGAACGTGCATCTCCTACCTGCTAAATTTATGATAAATTTGGAATTGATGAGAGCTAAATTAAAATGCTTGTTTATTTAGTAGATGTTTTTATAAAACAGGAAAAATTCTATAATAGAAAACTTTATTATCATGTATAAATAGTATCTCAAATTCTTATTTCATAGGCCCATTTTACATTCACTTGTTGGTTAGAATCATACTCAGAATGTCTATATAGTAAGGATTATAGCAGTCCTTAGGGTGGGTACATATACATACATACAAAATGTCCAAAAGTATCTCTGGCAGACTAATACAGTATTATGTAATAAATTAGTACAACTCCTTCCTACCTTCTTTCCTCTCTGTTTGTTTGTCTGAATCTCTACATCCTTTGAAAGCAAGTAGACTATGGGTTTGAGGAGAGAGAGGCTTCCACAGCTAGCTCATGGGACTCACGCGCCTCGCAGGGCAGCACAGCCTGGTCTTTAGGAGCTGGTCATGTACATTTTCAGTCTATTAATCACTTGTTTTCACACTGTTAGAAGGGATTTATCAAGAGTCTGGGCTGTTCTGTGAGATATTCTGGGAAATGCTTTGCATTACTTTGTCAAGGAGACTCCTGTTTCCTGATAACACTGTCTTTAAGCAGGCAGTCCATGCAGCCACCTAGCAGCTATGTTCAGTCTGAAGATAGCATTTCACATGCTTGATAAAATAGTGACATCACCAAGTAGCAGGATTTTTAAGTGAGGCTGACATTTTACAACACTGTGATAATTTTGTTTAATGTGAACATTTTTACAGTGTCTAATATGTGTGGAATTTGTGTCCAGCGGCCACTTGTGTGAAGAAATATCAATGCAAGAAATTCCAGTTTGGTAAAAACATTTCCCCTTAGTGTGATCACCGAATAGTACCTTAGTCCATGCACACTTTAAACTGTGAAGCATCAGTTGCGAACACTGTGCAATAAGCCGTTCCACAGTCACATAGACTTATGAACTTTTGCATGTCTAAAATTATTTTTCTGGAAAAGTTAGCAAATGAAGTATATTCACCTAGAATTAAATATGTAATTGAAACTATGTTATCAACAAAATAAAGTGTCAATGTTGGAAAAACACGTGGATGAAAAAAATGAACAATTTACACTGCACAACATCCCTCTCCTCATTTAATCTAAATTTTGTGCTTTTTTTATTTTTCATTTCTAGAAACTCGCATTTTTAAGGATGTTTTAGAGAAAACAATCCTAGTGCTTGAATAGATGTGGATGAGTATGTATTTGAGAACACCGTTAGCTAAAATTGCTTTTTTTTAATATGCATGGCAGTTTATGAGTGTCTTGAGTAATTGGAATATATATAAAAACAGCTTTTTTCATCTTCAAAGAGTAATCAAAACTGAAATAACTGTGTGAACAGGTATTGCAAATGATACATTACACACTTGCCCCATTTTCTTAAAGCCTGGACCAACACCACTGCTTTTTATAAGTTACATTTTAATTAAAGTAAACTTCCTGAATTTTACCATCTTAATGGGATTTTAGATCTGCCCACCATAGTTTTCTTAGTCGTTTGGCCCACTCTTTGTTTTGACTTGTTTTTCTTCATTCACTTATTTATTTTTTATTTTTTTATGTTTCACTGTGCCTTCATTCACTTTTCATTCAGTCAGCTAATGGGCACGACCCACATGTTTCCCTTGTTTGGTATTGGGACTAGGCACCGAGTGTAAGAAGACAGGGTCCTGGGCTTGGATGCATCTTCATGGAGAGTATGGTAGAGCCACGGACCAAACAATTGAGTTAACGGTCAGTACATTAGGTTCTGTATTTTCGTAATGCTGTGGACGGGACTGAGCACTTGATGTGTACTAGGCACGTTGTTTGTCACCGCACTGTATTCAGTCAGAGCTTTATATTTTTACACTAGGAAACATTTTGTTGATGAAGATGGTTGTGAGCAGGGAGAAACAACCACGCCGCTGTGTTATTTGTGTCAGCGCAGCGTTCGTGGCACTTAAGTTTGGGGACACCGCCCGCTGTACTGTCTCACTTTTGCCTACAGAATACTCGTCACTTCCACACGGTTCTCACAGGGCTTGTATGTTTGGTCATCCTGTGTCTCAGCTTACAGCACAGTCTGTCTTAAGTCTTCGCCTTGTTTCCTGGCTGTAGCGTTCTCCGCCGTCCCTTGGTCACCTTCCACATTGTGTCAGATACAAGGGAACGTTAGTGGATGTGATGCTTAGTCTTTGTCTATGGCCCACCTCAGAGTTGGCCACTGTTAAAACACTGTTAACTTATGTGTTTATTTCTCAGAGATGTTGAAAGATAAATCTTTGAGAAAAAAATGACTTGTTTACTTGTTTTTAACTGTATGTGTAATTATTAACAGTAGGTTAAAGATGTATACTAGAGAATTTTAGAAATACCAGTTTCTACTGTTTTTTTTTATCAGATTCCCAGGCAACAGAGTTTGATAAGAGGGATACTTAGAAATCCAGGGTGAACTTTAACACTTTTTTACATGTTCAAAATTATTTTTGGCAGTATTTAATATTTACTAAATTAGTAATTTGAAAACTACATACAATATTTCTATTGTACTTTCTCAAATTTAAATTCTCTGTTAGAATTATCATGGGAAGTTTGGGCTTCTGAAATATTTATTGTAAATGTGTATAATTTTCAAGATATTTTCCACTAGAGGCAGAGATTTGTGTCTGTAATGTAGGACCTGTAAAAGTCTAATAAAAAGTGATGTTCATTTTGTTGTTGTTGTTGAAATTGTAGTTCTAGGAATTCCATTTAGAAACTGGGCTTAGCAAAGTGTCAGGATTCGACTTTACCAAGTTGTCTTCTGATCTGCACATGAGTTTATCTCCCCAATAATGAGGAATAAGTATATTAAGATTTAGCCACTTGTTGGAATGAATGTGCATCTTCAAGGTGAAAACAAGCTTACCAGTACAGTATTTTAGACCAGTAAGATGGATCAGGCTGGTAAAACTGTTTACTACCAATCCTTAAGCCCTGAGTTTCATCCCTGGAACCTACATAGTAAAAGGAGAGAGCTGAGATCAGACCCCTCTGAGTTACCTTCTCACCTCCACAGGAGTGCCACAACATGCAGGCACACATGATGACTATACAAAAGAAGAGAAAAATGTACAGATAACACATTTGTGTGTATTGAAAGTAAGAGCCACACAAACACCAAAATATGGATTAATTTCCTGAAAATGTTTTTAAAATCCCCTGTCAACTTCAAAAGCAAGGCTCCATATTATTTTAGCAAACATGTTGAAATGTGTAAAATTGTTTGCCTTAGTTTGGGTTTTACTTGGAATACCTAAGGTTTGGATCTCTGTTACCATTTGAAACATTGTATTGATAAGTTGGTTTGAAGACTGTTCTTAACTCATTAAACAAGTGATTAAATCCCTAAGTCTTAAGTCTGTTTTCACTCTCAGGTTCTACCACAAAGTTTATTTTGATACAGTAAATGACTTGTTAATATGCCTCAAGTCATAAAGTCCTTTAAATATATGGCCTTTGCTAAAATATGTGTGTTAGTGGTTCACCTAAGCATGGTAATTGAGTTTTATCCCTGAAAGGTATGACGAAGTTTTCTCTCCAGTAACATTGTGTTCATCATCAACACCTCAAACAAGGCAGCAGCGCACTGTGTTTATATCATCCCTGCGAACTGCCATTGCCCAAGCACACCTTTAATTAGCATGTCTGCTCTCCTAACTCTTCTATAGATTTTTTTCAGTTTATTTAATTTATGACTCAAATCTGGTCTGATAAACTTAATTTATAAATATCTTCCCTGCTTTTTTTCCCCAGGGCATATTGTATCTGCCATGTTTCCCATGTGTTTCTTAATAAAGTTACCAAAATTAAATGGTTTTGCAATTAAATGTGCTCCTACAAAACAAGCATTTTATAATGGATCCATCTGAGTTGTAATTTTAACAAAATCACTTTTTGAGAAGACATATTAAAAAAAATGTTCTTATAGCACAATCTTTGCTATACACAAGTTTCATATGAAGTTTTCACATTTAATGATTTTTCAAAGTATAGTCTTTAAAAAACATGTACAGATTTTCTATCAATTAAACAGAAGGCCTGCTTGCATTAGCACAAAAGGTATCATCTTTAACTTCATCCATGTTGTTTTCTCTAGACTGTTCTCTTATATAGACTCAACACACGGACTTAAACGTAACAATTGATAAGAAACTAGAGTATTATTATGAAATTGAACTGAAAACAGAAAGTGAGGTAAAGGCCCATCTGCATCTTAGCTAAAGATGCAATTAGAAAGAGGGTTAGTTGTAAAGTTCCGTGGATGATGCCGAGCCAGGGTGTAGAGATAGCCTTAATAATCAAATAAAATACTTAATTGTCACCTAAATGACGTTTAAATACCTGCTATCCGAGGTGGCAGGCTACACAATGTTATTGATAATCTCTGCAATTCACATATAAGATCTGTAGTTCTAGTTCAGTGTCTGCCTGGAAGATGATAGAGGAAGCGGGGTATGGAAGTAAAATGGAAGCATTCATTCATTCCAGCATACAGACATTGCTTTGTATGCTACTGTACTGTGATGCTGTCATCTATGAAGTTCATGCCTGTCAGCCATGCTGTCGAGCTACAAAATGAAGCAAAATGTCTTCATTTTAATGCTATGATAATATTTTAATGCTATGAAGAGACACCAGACGAAGGCAGTTTATGTAGAATGAAGCATTTAATTGGAGTCTGGCTTACAGTTTCAGAGGGTTAGTCCACAGACATTGTGGTCAGGAGCATAACTGCAGGGACATAAGCGTGGTGCTGGCTGCTAGAACAGTAGCTGAGAGCTCACATCTGATCCAGGGAGGGAGAGAGGAGAGGGGAAAAGAGAGGAGGGGGGGATGGAAAGAGATGAGATGAGATGGCCTCATGTGGGCTTTTGAAACCTCAAAGCCCACCCTTAGTGATCCGCTTTTTCCAAAAGGATCATACCTCTTAATCCTTTCTAAATAGTGTAACCGGGAGCTAAACATGTAAAACTATGGGGGCCACTCTCCTCCCTCAAACCACTAAATAAAACTAAAATCTAAAATTAAAAAATTCCATAATGTTTAAATTCCGTTAGATGTAATTTAGTTTAAGAGTTTGTGTCTCATTTATAGCCATAGTTGGCTGCACGCTACTGCAAACTGCTTGGCTTAAAGGAGTGTGGTACCTCTTCTGGCTGTCCTTTATAAAGTTTGAGGAAAGCAAGGAACGACAGTGCATACTAAATGCAGAGACGGAGGTGGTGGGGCTTATGCAGAGGCCAAAGGATAGACTTCCCACACTGCAGCTTCTACCAAGGGCATTTAAGCTCGTGCCTCAGAGAAACTTCTTATTGTTGAATGTGTGAGTCTTCAGACTTAAAAAAATTGAACCCCGCGCATTTAGGGTTTGCTGTATTCTTTCTATCAAACCCATTTTCAGACATTTCAGAAGAGGACACCAAGATAATATTACAGATGGTTGTGAAACACCATGTGGTTGCTGGGAATTGAACTCAGAACCTCAGGAAGAGCAGCCAGTGCTCTTAACCACTGAGCCACCTCTCCAGCCCTCATATCTAATATATTTTTAAAAGTCTTGTGCTAATCTCATTTTAATGGAAATATTGCATGAGTGTGATAATATTTTTATAGAGTGACTACTATGTACAGTGAGAAGTGGTTTGTTCTCTTTACATTAATGGAGTGTCTAGATATTTTTGAGTGTCTAGTTGGTAGCAATTTTTCATCCTTTCTTATAATGTATATACAAATTTTATATGTATAAGAAAGCTGAATCTGATATTAGTTAAGTTTTTTTGCTTCTAGATATAAGAATTAAGATGATAATGATATAGTTCAAATTGAACTTTTGGGGTAAGTTAAAGTTTTAGAGGTTTTCGACGCTTAGATTCTATATTATATCATTGCTCCCAAGACTCACATTTGGAATCTACTGATATTTTTCTTCTTATTTATTCACATGGCTTCTAAGTATTAGCAGTAGCATGTCTGACATCAAACATGGACATGTTTACATGAATGCTTGAAGGAGAGCAGAGGAAAGCATGTAATTTAGCAAGTAGAGTTTTGTGTTCTCTTGCAACGCTGGGTAAATTACTCTGAAAGGCACCCAAGCCCGACCATCTGGGGAATGGGTTCATGTTATCTAATTCAGCAGCTGTGTCTTCTGTGAACTCACTAGATCTTTGAGTGTTTTGTGTATGTTTTGATCATAGTCTTCTTAACTCCTAGGTATTTCTAGATCCAGACCTCCTTCTAAACCATCCAACTTTGTGTCCTCAGTTTTTTTTTTTTTTTTTTTTTTTTTTTTAAACCTCTCACGTCCAATTTGTGCTTGGATGTATGGTCTTTCACTGGAGTGTGGTCAACTTTTCCAGGCCCACACTCTTAGAGAAAACGGTTTTCCTCTCTTAGCAGCCAGCACTTGCCAATAGCTGTGTGGCCCGGATGGTGCTGTATAAGTAACTCTTCTCTCCAGGCTGAGGAGAAAACATGTGCTCGTGTATGCTGTCACAACCACTGCGAGTTCACGTGTACAGCTGCCCTGTTGTGTCTAGAGACAGTGTGTCCTTGTAGTCATTGCCACTTCTGGCGCTTAAAGTCTTTTTGTCCCCTCTTCCCAACGATCCCTGAGCTTTGGAAGCAATGATATATTATAGATGTCCTAGTTAGGGCTGTGGGTTCTGAAGTTCTCTCCATCTTGACCATTGGTGGGCCTCTTATCATCTACAGAGAAAAGAGTTCTCAAGTGAGAGTTGCAGCTGTCTGTGGCTATAATGTTATTAGGAGTGGAATAATCCTTTATCTATTCAGAATAGTAGTAGGCTTTCCCCTAGGTTGTGTAACTGTCTAGACACAGGCCCTGGCCCTATAGAAGTGCCAATTTTGTTTTTTGTCTGGAGCATGGCTCAACTACAATCAGAAAATGATTGGTTATCCCTATGGTGCGGTTGTCATTATTACAGTAGTTGGCCTCTTCTGCAGGGCTCAGATCTGAGTGATGGATGATTATCTTTCTAATCTGGCTGCATGTGCGGTGCCTTCAAGCACCATGGAAACTTGTCAGAAGGGATGAGACTTTGAGGTCCGAATCTCTCTTTCACTCTGATCTATGGCTCCTGTATGTGTTCTCTTCAACAGTAGGGTTACTTGCTGTCGGGATCGGGAGGATAACCAAAGCAATTGCGGTAGCCTGTAATACTGGAGGTGGACGGGGTCTATGGAACTTCAAATCCACAGAAGTCCAAAAGATGTAACCCATTCCTGCCACTGGGCCTTTCACATTTATTTTGTGGTGTATGTCCTCAGGTGCACTGTTGCCTGATAGTAGAATAACTCCATTTTGTTCTTTTCATGTTTGTACATATATAATTTAGGAAGCCTCTGTGGGCGTTGGTTTCAGTATGACTGTTTCGGAAAATATTGGCTATATTTAAATTTGTTGACTTCTTCAATGGGTCTCAAGTAGCCAGTTGCTCAATCTAATTATTTGTAAGAATTTGTCTAATCATGTCTTTTTTGATGTCCTTTGTCAGCAAATAGTTTGAACATGTCGGCCTTCTCCTGTGGGCTTCCTTATGCACTGTCATCAGCCCTGGACAGGTTTCATCCAGTTAAGGATGGCGCACTGTCATGCAGTCCCTTGAAATCAGTGTTTCAGAGCACACTGCTCACAGTTTCTTTTCAGTGAGACCTATGGTGAAAAGGGTTTTCATGTAAGCAGAAAGATTTGTATCACCTGAATTTCATTTGAATGTGTCCGAGAATAGATTTTTATAAAGGAACTTACCAGTTTAGAGGGGCAGAGAGAATTCTGATTTTGTTTTACTGTTTGGTATTTATTTATCATTCTACATATTCTACTGAAATTATTTTCCACGCTTTCATTTATTTCACTTATTTATTTTATTCCAGGTACAAAAGCACTCTGAGGGAAGATTATGTGTGGCTGGTTGTTGTTCTTGGTGTAGCTTTGCACTGAAGTGGCCAATTTTAAGTAAATGAGTCAGTATAAAGTTTTAGTTTTCCTTCTAGTCATCTGTCTATTTTTACTTTTTAAAGAGAAGAAAAAGGAAATTTGATATTTTATATAAGTATCAGATTTAAAGTATGATAAAATACTATCATTTTTATATTTCATTTATAGATTATGAACAAGTATCTTGTGTATATAAAGCTCTTCTCTTATCAACCAACAGTTAAGCACTAGCTCTTGGCTCTCCTGTCCCTGTGCTCTGTCCCCTGATCGTCCTGTTTCCCCTCCTCCCACTTTTCTCCGTAGCCTCTTCCTTGCTCCGCCCTCTGCATACTCTGATTTCACTACTTACTCTTCACCAACTATGGCCAAAGAAATTAAGAACTGAGAACTGAGGCCGGAATTTGTAAAAAATATTTAGTTAAAAATTTTAAGTGAAAATAAAATTATCTTACTCCCCCTTCCTATGTTCCTTCCCACTCCCTCTCAAATTGATCACCTTTATATTCTCCATTATTGTTACACATATAACTATGCATAAATAAATATATAAATAAAACTTGCTGAGTTCATTTAGTATAGCGTGGGTGTATATGATTTCAGGACTGATCTGCTTGGTTGTAGATAATGAGTTAGGGGCTCATCCCTGGGAGAAACTAATTGTCTTTCTCTCAGCCATCCTCAGTTGCTTTTAGTTCTTTATCTAGAAATGGGACACCTACTGAAAATTTCCTCATTTGCAACATGTCTAGTGATATTGTTATTGTTCTGATATTGTTTATTATTATTGTTGAGGTATCATTAATGTAGATTCCCTGTAATTTCTAGGAGACACAATCTTACAGTGTGAACCTAGGATCTTGTTCATGCTAGGCAAGTCTTCATCTAGATAAGTTTATAAATAAAGAATATTAGTGCTGATACACTACATTTAGAAGGATTGTATTTAAAAATTGGGTTGCTGGGTCTGCAGAGATAGCTCAGGATTACGAGTGCTTGTTTCTCTTATAGAAGCCCTTTGGTTTCCAGCATCCTCGTTGGGTAGCTCACACCATCTGCTCGTAAGTACAGCTCCAGGGGATCTTATATCTTGTTCTGGTATGTTTGGTCACCAGGATACATGTGTAAACACACACACACACACACACACACACACACACACACAGTTTTTGCCAGAGAGTTTAGATCAGGAAGTTGTATGGATATTGTCATGTAACTTTATTTTCTTCCTGGCAGTGGGTTCTTTTGCCTACATTTAGTAAAAACCAAACTTTCCCTTAACACCCTCACCCACTGATCATAGGAGAGTGTACTCCTCACAGTGAGTATTACACAGAGCGGCTCCATGGTTCCTGCTTACCTGGAATTCCCTTTCCCTTAAACTGAAGCGAACACCGATGTACGAGGAAGATCAGATTCATGTTCTCCATGTCCCTGCCCTGTCCTCCGCTCAGATCATAACCTCTGAGGCCTGGCTCATTCTGAGCTTTCTCCTACCCCTTGGGTTTCTGTCTTCATGCTTTCCTTTGAAGGAAAAGTCATCTTAGGTGGCATCATTAGGCTAGAGTATTGTTAACTTTGCCCTTTTTATTGACAAGAGCAGTTTTTTACCAGTAAAAGCACCGAAGAAGAGAGAAAAGAAAAATGATGGCGATTCCACTCAGCCATGGACTTATCAGAGAAGAAATGCGTGTGGAAATAGCAGTGGGAAATGTATTTCCAGTGCAGTGGTTGGAACTGGTAAGTAGCTGTGAGTATAAACCTAGCACAGGGTGCGAGGTGAACCACAGCAGCAGACACCTCACTCATCTTACATAAGATAATGAAAATATAATAAGAATTTAAATTAGAAAATGCACAGAAACCATTTTGACAGGACTAGAGACATCAACAATTTTATGACATGAATAATTATGGTTACGTTTTAGTATATATGTTTTCAAGCCTTGTTTGCATTTGATTTGACTTTTTAAAAATTGACTATAGGGGGCTAGAACAATGTCTCAGTGGTTAAAAACACTTGCTGCTCTTCCAGAGGACCCAGGCTCAGTTCCCACTATCCACTTGGCAGCTCACAACACCTCACAACTTTGTAGGTCCAGTTTCTGAGGCTCTGGCGTCCTCTCTGGCACTAGGGACTCATGTGATGTACTTACGTGTGCACAAGTAGAAAGTCCTGCCGTAAAACAAAGACAAACAAATATTCTCGGAAAATGCAATACTCTGCTTAGTGCCTCACAACATCTTTTCCTCAGTTAGTATACCATAAATAGCTTATAAAACAGATTTTTCAATAACCACATAGATAGGCAACATGTTAGCCTTTTAATCATCTACTCTACATTCACATATTTAAAGAATTTTGTTACACATTGTACAGTTATGACCAATATTTCTTATAGGGAACCCTGACTTTCACAATAATATTATGTATCAGGATTATGAGAATTCTTCTGTAGAGGGTTTTTTTTTTTTTTTTTTTTGTTTTATACTCAACCCTAATAAGGACTAGGAACTTGTGATATTATACCAGGAAAGTGTTTGGCTTTCCAGTGCAAAGCAGGAAATAAAAAAGACCAGCCATTTTAATTACTGAGCCATGAAACTGGGCCTTCTGTTGTAGCTACTTCTTATAAAGAATCCCATGTATAAGTATGATGTTCTAACTTTGATTCATGTATATTTTTAGTGCAATTTCATAATTATTGCCAAAGGGGGAAGAAAAAGAATTATTTTTAAAAGCTGGTTTTATTATAAAAATTAATCTATCTGCAACCTTACCTTTGGAAACACTTTGATAATTAAGCTGTTAATTGATTTTGCTTTCTCCTATGTTAGTATTCAAGTTGTTTATTCATTAGGCTCCATCCTCCATGTATGTCTCTACCAGTGGCAACATTTTTGGCTCATTGTGTTAGATAAATGACAAGACACCAAAGAACACCACACCGTAAAGAGTGTGTATAGAATGGGGAGGTATTTATTGTGACTCCGGCTTCTAGAGGTTTCAGCCCTGGCATGGCTCAGGAAAGTAGCTCATCTCACAGTTGTCGGAAAGCAGAAAGACAAGTGTGTGTGCTGTGGGAATTTCCCCTCCTGTTCTGTCCTGGGTTGTCTGATGCCCATTGCACGGTGATGCTTTCTCCTCCAGCTGGTCTCATCTGGACGGTCCCTCACAGGGGCTCCAAGGGCACAATGTCCTACAATAGATCCTTTTCAACGCAGTCAAGTTAAAGGCAGCATTAACCCACACTCAATAAAGTATTTTTCAAAAACCTCATGTCTTTATTTTTCCCGTTCTAACTTTTTAAGGAAGTAAAACAAATATCTGGCACATCAAGCAGAATTTATCATGTTAACATAAACAGTTCTGTTGCCTTTGACAGCAGACTTCTTAATGCCTTGAATAAATTAAATTGCTTAACTTTGAGTGATATTTTTTCTTCTTTTTGTCTTCTATAAGTTTACATGGGTCTTGATTACTTTTAATCATACCAGACTATAATTTGTGGGTGTTGCATGCATAATCTTGTTAACACTCATATTTCTATTATTGAAAATATCAATATTCAATGATACTTACTGTGTGCCTACATTTTCCATTCTGAATTAATATCCTTTTCAGGTTCACAGAATAACTTAACTTATTTATCATAAGTTAAAATTAACATAGATGGGTAGATATAGATAAAGTACAAATATCATTATATATATACATATATATATATATATATGACAACTCTTAGTTTTCTGATATAGTTTAAAGAAATATTGAAAGGTATGATTAGAAAAACAAACTAATAATGCACACAAGTTTTTGGTATCAGGAGATGCCTGAAAAGAAAGATTTAGGACCAGTAAGTAGAGAAATGATGGATTTAGCAAGCCTTTCCTTAGTGGGAAGGAAAGATGACTTGTAGAGAAAAAACAACAACAACAACAACAAAAAACAGTCTTCATGTGAGAAACAAAAACTCGGGAGCACAGAATAAAGCTGGCTGAAACCCTCCCGGGGGGCTTCCTTCAGGTGGCTGAGGTACTTGAGCAGGAGTAAGGAAAAGAAGTGTTTCCAGTGTGCAGAGAAGTCACCTGGGAGTCCTAGATGGAAAGTACCTCAGCATTGCACCCTGTGGTCCTGGTTGTGCTGTGTGGATAATGTCTGTCCAGTTCCAAGAGTATATTCTGAATCCTGCCCAACATAATTGATATGCAGATACTAGTGCAAACATATGTGATTAACATTATTTGATGGACCTCAAAGTAATCTATCCAAATGTATCAGCAAGTGGTTTCAGAGTTAACAAAACCGAAAAGCAATTAAATAGAAAATTATCAAAGAGGCCCTCCCCAAGAAAACATGTGGAATATATGTTCTGTGATTATAGAATATAAATATATTAAACAGAAGAAAACCTCTTTGGTTTACAAAAATCTCTATACCATCAAAATAAAGTCCCCAGAACTTGACTGTATTATGTTTTAGCTGCTAATAAATCCAGTTCATATATCAAAGAGAAGCCAAATGTTTTAGCGATGTATTTATGTAAGATGGAAAGGCAAGAAGCCACCTCCCTTCTGTCTTTCTCTGCTGACTCTGTTTAAATTCTGGTTTCCACACTTTGCCAGTTTGGAGAAATGATTTGTCAGCTGCTCTGTAAAGAACTCTAAATGCATTAAAGATACTTTCAGTGCATAAGTATTGAGAGGGAAGAGCAGGGCTGTTTCCCAACCTCTGAATTAATGCTACCTTCTTCCTTAGTAGTGTTAGATCTGGTAAATATTTAAAAGGCTTTTAAAGACAGATGGTCCCTTTTCATCCCCACAGTGCTGATGACTTGGTTGTGTCTGACTTTGGGCTGATGTCATCAGTATTGACTTGAAGCGTTCTCATGAGTCCTGCTCTCCACGTGCCAGCCAGCGTTTGTTTCAGAACGAGAGCTTTCTCTATGGTGAAAACACTAGCAAGAAACTCAAGTTCCATAGGCTTTGAAAATGGAGGTGGTCAGAGTAGATTCTGGGTGAAATTTACTAATGCCTTTTAAATTCTTATCAGCTGGCTGGAAAGCCTGCTCTTCTGTGCTTTTAACTGTGTAGATGTTCAGCTTCCCCAGGCCCAGAGGTCTTCCCAGCAGCGCCTTTCCGTGTGCTCTTAAGAAGCACTATGTAGAGGCCATATTAGTGTTTCTAATGAGTCTCATAATTACTCGTGGACATGATACTCTCCTCTGCTAGAGTGTGAACTCCTTAAAGACAGAGCTAAGAGCAGTTCATCTTTTAATCTCTACAATACACATTACTGAGTGAAGTGAATAGAGACTCTGGGGAGCCTTGTGACAGTGTCACAGTTAAAATCTCTTTGTGTGTGTCAGAATAGCACTGTATTGTGAATTGAGATGCCTGGTGAGATTCAGTCCTCAATTTTAAAAAGTATATATACATCTGTCACAGGTCTATATAAAATGTAAAAATGTGTGATCTATAAAATTCAAGTAGTATTTTAAATTGATTGCAAACATCTAGGTTGAGGAAAAACAGTTGTCTAGCCAGAGTCAGGTCCTTTCGAAGAGTTTGCCCTTCTAGCAGCTTGGGAGGCTGGACTAGCCCACCAACCCCCTAAAAAGTAACAATTAAAAAATTTCCCCCAGGGTTTCTAGCTTTTTTTTATTTAGTTTTTATTAATTAATTAATTTACATCTTAAGCACTGCTCCCTCCCAGCGCCCAGTCACTGAGACCCTTTACCCATCCTCTTCCCCTTCTTCTCTGAGAGGGTGGACCCCCCCAGGTATCCCTCCTCCCCCAACCCTGGTGTATTAAGTCTCTGCCAGATTAAATGTATCCTCTCCCACCGAGACCAGACAAGGCAGCCCCACGGTATCCATTTTCCAACCAGGTTTCTCACTCTTGTGCGCTGCATCTTTTCATGCATTTTCCCTACAATTACACATTACTATAGACACCTTCTTATTGGTGTGGCATGTTTCATACAAACCATGGTGTACAGACTACTTTAAAATTTAAATCCCCACTTTGTCCCCCTTTGGGAAGTCTTTTCTCTAGGGCATCAGCACAGAGGCTGATGAAGACAGGAAGTTAGTTTTTATCTTATTTAACATGAGGCTCCATTCAAGATGGACGTGTTCCAGACTTTATGAACTCGTAGGCAGGAAGTACTGTAGCCTGTAATCTGTATCACCATATTTAATAACTACTCTTTTCTGTCTCATTAGCTTCAAAATCTTTTAAAATCTATGATGCCCCTTTCTAGTGTTAAGGAAAATAACATTTATTGTTAGTATGAGGCCCCTAAAAGTTTCCCATTATTTTAACATATCAGTATTCTAATTTTAAATTTCACAATCTAATTTACAACTTGCATGTCAGTGTCTGATCTAAAATAACCTTTTAAAATATTTTGTTTTAATAAATGGTAACATCAAAATAAAAAGTCACAATTGTAACAGGTCCTGAGACCTTAGCAGGTCGCCAGATCTTAGCACAACATATATCATGATGGTAGTGCCACTTAGGTCTTGGAACCCAGCATGTAAGAAGCAACAACATATGCCAAAGCAAGAATAAAGGATTAACCCATCAAAAAATATAAATAAGTGGTAACATAATTTTGTCACGTATAATCAGATTTTTTTATGAAAACCATTGCTGGTTTTATTATAATCTTTGCTATATGTTTATTCCTTCTCCAAATAAGCAAAAATATTTTAGAAAATGGGTTACCTTTTTAGCATTCTTGATATGCCTTTTAAAAGTTATTTGTATTTGTAAGTTTTGGTTTTTGAGGACAGAGTTTCTCTGTATGACTCTGGCTATCCTGGAACTTGCTCTGTAGACCAGGCTGGCCTTGAACTCACAAATCAGCCTGCCTTCGTCTCCTGAGTGCTGGGATTAAAGTCATGCGTTGCTGCCATCACCACCACCGCTGAAATAGAACTTATAACTAGAGAACATTGATATTTTTATTTATATTATTGTTGGGATTCCCAATTTCCTATATTTGTATTTATTTTATATTACTAGCTTTGCACCCTGAACAACAACAACAACAACAACAACAACAACAACAACAACAAAAAAGCTCTTGTAATGCTATTGTGGCATTGTTCACAGATAACCTGTAAATAAAGCGATTTGTTCCATATCAATTTTCATCCTCAGTGGCAAAGCCTCATTAATTCATAGCATTAAAAAAGATCACCTTGCAAAGTTTTAACACTTACATTTCTTGTCCATTTTTATTTTTACTATTTTTTTTTTATATTTCAGGTTGTTTTCATGTAAGTCACATGTCATTGCCATTTGAGTTGAAATGAGTCTTTTTGTAATACCTGCTTTTCCTGAAACATTTTCCTTTGAAAATTGGGTATTATGTGGTTGTTGAAATTGCCGATTGCCATCCTCTGCAAGGCAGAGTCCAAAGCACAGTGCCAGACTTGGTGTGCAGCAGTTGGTGTAATTCTCTAGGAGGGTCATCGTGCTGCTTTTCCATCTTTCTCGGGATCTTTATATCTTGAATTCTACAGTTTGATGTTTTACACATCACCACAGTTCCCTACCAAAGTTGATGAGAGATGGATTCCAAATAATACTGAGTTCTACTGAACTTTAAATACAATATTGGTTGGTGCTTTTTTAAGCTCCAATTTTTGTGTTTTTAAGAAATTGGCATTAATATGTGATTAAAGTGCCTGACTCTCAGAGTTAACCTAATTAAACCACACAGGATGGATTGGAAGACATGAAGAAAGTCAGCAAGGCCACTTATTCAGAGAAAGAGCCTCGCCTGGATTTTCAGAGGGAAGTGCGACAGACTTATATTTCTTTGCCAGTACCGCTTTCCATTTGACATATATACAACTGGGCGTCTTTGAATAAGTGATACTTTCCTTCCTCTTGTTACAGTCTTCCCACATGTCTTGGATAATGACAGTAGCGTCTTGGGTAGCAGGAATGTGGCCTTTTCCTCCCGGTCTTCTCAATGCTCCATACTCCGCAGACATTCAATGGATACACGAATTGAGTAGGTACTTGCTAGATAAGTCGAACTCCTGTAGTTACACATGAGACTTTCAAAAGTATTAGTCCAGTTATCCTGCCTACCTGGCTCGACAGGCTTCCTTTCTCTTCGAGGATATTAAGTTATAGATTCTCATTTCTGATGCTACTGACATGATTTTTTCTTTTTAAGAAAGCAATTTATGTCCTCCCCCTATAAAGACATACTAGTGGATGATAGCCTTTTTGCTGGTATTTCTGGTTGCAAGTCATATATCCTCTTTTTCTCACTTTTGTTTGTTAGTGCCAAATGTACGCCAAATGTAAATGGCTTATTGTAAGTAAATGGTAGCATATAGCTGCCCAGGGTTGTCCATGGATGCCTGGTATCTTTGGCACTTCCTTCTGTGAACACACCGGCCATGTGCGTGTGGTACCTTGCCTGTGTGCTTTCCTGGTACGTTTCTCTGTCTGGATTCTCACTGGGATGTCTCATTTTCAGCTGGCCTCACCTTTGTTTCTCTGTAGAGCATTTTCTCCTAGAAGAATAAAATCTTTGTCAGAACTTCAAAACACGTTTTAAAGGCTGGTTTCAGATTATTTCCTTCTATTTTAGATTCACAGATAAGCTCAAATCCAACATTACCACCATACCTAGTAGCGTATATTTGTTCTTGGAGATCTTCCAGATGAGCGAAACTCAGCATGTCTGAAAACATTTGAAAATTTACCTCCATTTCCCCCAGCTTCGGGGGACAGACTCACTGCCGACTTTCCCTTCCTGGTTTCCTTATGATAACACACATGTGACTGCATTTGTTTCACTTCTGTTCTGTCTTCCCAGGTCAGGCACTTATCCCACCACTCCGTTCTACATTTTCTCATAGCGATTGAATTATCTTCCTGGTGCTGCGTACAAATAGCCTGACAAGGGGGAAAGATACTGGGGTGTTATGATATAAATGAACCTTGAGGATATCATGCTAAGTTAAATAAGAGACCCACTGTGTGGTTTGGGCAGGACCCCAAACCACACAGTTCTATTTACACCAGCTACCCCAAAGAGTTAAATTCCTAGACAATCAAAAGTACCTGTGGCTTTCAAAGTGCTGAGAGGTCTGATGCTGAGGTGGGAAATACATACTCATTTGTTTGTACTGTTTGGCTCACAACGCAGCACAAAGAACAAACCTTAAGTAAACGGTGGGCTTTCGTTAATAATAACATGTAATTGTTGGTTCATCAACTGTAACAAACTATATCACTGGAGATGTAGTAAACTGTTTCTGCATTTGTGTCAGGGAACTACTCAATTCTTCTACAAGCATAAAACTGTTCTACAAAATCTAATCTGTTAATAAGAAATATGCCTACTATTTTCTTGCCTTACACGCTTCTCTTTTTTAAAGATAAAATTTTTCTCTGGCCTCTGATTTGCAATCCTCCTGCCTCTGCCTTCCACGTGCTATGACTGCAGGCACACATTATCACATTAAGCTAAATAAATGGCTTAGAGAAGTGCTAAAGGGATTCTGAAAAGGTTAAGAAACAAAAACAAGACTATAGGCTGGAATAGGCTAACTCCATGTTTGAAAAAAGAGCTCTTGAAGGGAAAGGGGGAATAAGGGGGGGGGAATCTAGACTGTTAGGGCTGCATGAGTAGCTTCTTTCAAAGGCTGAAGGACTAGAGCCAAAACCTACCCCACAGAGGGTAGGGCAACATGAAAGGCCAGCTTGCATTCCAGGCTAATGAGTCTAGATATTAACTACAGGTGATCCAAGGCACTAAAATAGCTTAAAATAAATCAGCATGATGAGCAAGCATTTGTACGCAGCTCATATTTTGAGTGCTCTGACTGGTGAGACTGTCAACTGGTATTGAAAGCAAAAATTTAAAGGAGAGTTTTTTAGTTCAACACTAGCAAAATTGAATTACTCAAATCCCCCTGTGTGAATGGGGGGGTATGTCTGTCTGTCTACACGCATGTATTATTCGTGTTATCTCTCACAATAACTGAATTGAATTTCAAGTTTCTAAAACCAAAAGCTCGTCCTCTATTTCTCATTCTATTTTATCATATTTACCCACCCAGTTCCCAAAACCCGAGGCTCATGCCTTCCTGTCTGCCTTCCCCACATTACACACAGACACTGGGAAACCCGCAGCTCAACACCTGTCACAGCTGTCAGAGTTGGTAACTTTTTTAATTACTTTCTTTTAAAAAAAATTGGATATTTTATTTATTTACATTTCGAATGTTATCTTCTGTTTCTCCTCCAGAATCCCCCTATCCCATGCCTTCTCTCCCTGCTTCTATGAGGGTGCTCCCCCATCCACCCACCCACTCCAGCCTCCCCACCCTGTCCTGGCATTCCCCTACATTGGGGCATCCAGTCTTCACAGGATCTAGTGCCTCTTCTCCCATTGATGCCTGACAAAGGTCATCCTCTGCTACATACGTATCTGGAGTCATGGGTCCCTCTATGTGTACTCTTTGGTTGGTGGTTTAGTCCCTGGGACCTCTGGGGCCTCTGGTTGGTTGATATCGTTTTTCTTCCCATGGGGTTACAAACCCCTTCGGCTCCTTCAGTCCTTTCTTTAACTCCTCCACTGGGAACCCTGTTCTCAGTCCAATGGTTGGCTTTGAGCATCTGCCTCTGTATTTGTCAGGCTCTGGCAGAGCCTCTCAGGAGACAGCTGTATCAGGTTCCAGTCAGCAAGCATTTCTTGGAGTTTGCAATATTGCCTGGGTTTGGTGTCTGTATATGGGATGGATCCCCAGGTGGGGCAGTCTCTGGTTCACACTTTGTCTCCGTATTTCATTTAGACAGGAGCAATTCTGGGTTAAAAACTTGGAGATGAGTGGGTGGCCCAACCAGCATCCTTGCCTAGCCTCTGGATATGGTCTCTGCAGGCCTCCCACCTCTTTGTTGTGCATTTCAACTATTCTCATCCCTGATGGATCCTTGGAGACTCTTGCTTTCCTGGCATCTGGGACTTGCTGGTGGCTACCCCCCAGTTCCTCATCCCCCATTGCTACACACCTCTGTTCAAATTTCTGACCCTCTGTATACCATCCCCATCTCCTGCCAAACCTCCCCTTTCCCCTTCTCCTCCTTTCTTCCTCCCAAATCTCTCCTACCCCCAACTTCCTGTATTTTGTTTCCCCTTCTAAGAAGGACTGAAGCATCCACACTTTGGTTTGTGTTCTTCTGTGACTGGGTTACCTCACACAGGATATTTTCTAGTTCCATCCATTTTGTCTAAGAATTTCATGAACTCGTTGCTTTTAATAACTGAATAGTACTCCATTGTGTAAATGTACCACATTTTCTGTATCCATTCCTCTGTTGAAGGACATGGGGGTTCTTTCCAGCTTCTGGCTATTATAAATAAGACTGTTATGAACTAGAACATGTGTCCTTGTTATATGTTGGAGCATCTTTTGGGTATATGCCCAGAAGCAGAATAGCTAGGTCCTCAGGTAGTACTATGTCCAATTTGCAGAGGAACTGCCAGCCTGATGGCTGTACAGTAAGCCAGTAGCCAACATCAAACTAAATGGAGAAAAACTTGAAGCAATCCCACTAAAATCAGGGACTAGACAAGGCTTCCCACTCTCCCCCTACCTATTCAATATAGTACTGGAAGTCTTAGCCAGAGCATTAGGCAACAAAAGAAGGTCAAAGGGGTATAAATTAGAAAGGAAGAAGTCAAAATATCAGTTTGCAGATGATATGATAACCCCCAAAATTCCACCAGAGAACTCCTAAACCTGATAAACAACTTCAGCAAAGTGGCTGGTTATAAAATTAACTCAAATAAAGTAGTCTTCCTCTACTCAAAGGATAAACAGGTGGAGAAAGAAATTAGGGAAATGGCACCCTTCACAATAGCTACAAATAAAAAGAAAAATACCTTGGTGTGACCCTAACCAAGCAAATGTAAGATCTGTATGATAAGACTTCAAGTCTCTGAAGAAGGAAATTGAAGAGCTCAGAAGATGGAAAGATCTCCCATGCTCATGGATTGGCAGGTTTATTATAGTGAAAATGGCCATCTTGTGAAAAAGCAATCTACAGATTTAATGTAATCTCTGTAAAAATTCCAACTCAATTCTTCCTAGAGTTAGAAAGAGCAATGTGCAGATTCATTTGGAATAACAAAACTCTCAGTGTCTTAGTTAGGGCTTTACTGCTATGAGCAGACATCACGACCAAGGCAAGTCTTATAAAGGACATTTAATCATGGCTGGCTTACAGGTTCAGAGATTCAGTCCATTATCATCAGTAATAAGCTGGAGCATGGCAGCTTCTAGACAGGCATGGCACAGTCAGAGCTGAGAATCCTACATCTTCATCTGAAGGCTGCTGATGGAAGACTGACTTCTAGGTAACTAGGGTGAGGGTCTTAAGCCCAGACCCACAGTGACACACCTACTCTAACAAGGTCACACCTTCTAATCTTGCCACTCCCTGGGCCGAGCATATACAAGCCATCACACCCAGGATATTGAAAACTATTTTCAACAATAAAAAAAACTTTGGGAGAATCACCATCCCTGACCTCAAGCTATATTACAGAGCAATAGTGATAAAAACTGCATGGTATTGGTACAGAGACAAGCAGGTAGATCAATGGAATAGAATTGAAGACCCATAAATAAACCCAGAGTTAGTAACTTCACCTTCAGCATCTCTCCTCCTTTCTTCGATATTTTTTCCTTATCTGTATCTTAAATAGTACAACAATTTTTAGAATTGCACTTGACACCAAAGCCTTCTAACTTGAATTTCTACATCTTAATATGTTAAGTTTCTATATGCACCATTATGGGAGTTCAGTCTGTATGAATGTTTAGGTGCACCTAACCCTCTAGACACTTGAGGCCCCAGGGAGTGGGGAGGCCAGATAATAGGATGGGGGTGAGGTGCAGACAGCCTCTTGGAGACAGGGGTGGGGTGGGGCTTCGGGGAGGGTGGGAGGAGGAATGGGACAAGAAACTGTTGGAGGGCTGAGTAGGAGGGGGATAATGACTGGACTGTAAAAAAAGATTAAAGATAATTAAAAAAACAGTAAGCATTCATATTTCATTTGTTGAGGCAGGGGCTCTGTCTTTTAGGCTGGACTGGAATATGTACATACCCTTCTGCTTCCCAAGAACTGATGTTACAGGCATGTGACACATGCACGGTGACTTTCCACTTCTTCCTTTGAGTATATACCTTTAGCGGTGATATGTGGTTGTACACTTAGCTCTTTGGGTACCCAACAATTTTTGTGTTCCCTGCAAGAAGTAATAGTGTGAACTAATATGCACTATGCAGACTGTTTTGAAGTTATTTATAATTTTTTATTTTATTTGTGGGGATTATTATATGATTATCATATTTTCCCTTTCCTTTCCTCACTCCAAAACATCCCAGTATGCCTTCCAGCACTACTTACACTTCATGGCTCCCTTTTGCACTGATTGTTATTGGATTCATATATACATATCCACATTACTAATATAAAATGTTCAGTTCAGATTAAAAAAAGAAGTAATAGTGCTTACCTTTTTTGCTGTTAAGATTTTTGTTTTCTATAATTTTTTAAACCATTCCTAGTTATTTTAGCTTTTGAAATTCATTTTTTCTTTTGTTTTTCAGTTTGGTGTGTCATAACATATCTTAAAGTTCATAGATCCTTTTATTTTTCTTCTTTTTATTCTTCTCCTTCTTCTTTCCTTTTATTGAGCATGCCCTAGTTATGATTGTTCTGCACAGGAAATTCTGTGGCAGAGGAGGTTTTACATTTTATAATTCCCCTTTGATTCTTTCCTAGAATTTGTATCTCACCTTATATTCTTTGCACATTTTATAGATTTTCCTTGAGAACTTTTAAAATGTTAATATTATTTTACATTTTTGCTCTAGTAGTTCAAACATGTGAGTTACATGTAAGTCAGGTTCTGATGCTTTTTTGTCTCTTTGGAGAGGAATTTTTATTTTAATACATTGTGTAATTTTAGGGTTGAATCCCATAATGTCCACCGAATTAAATAGACTTTAAATGAGAAATTTAATCTTTACCTGGTTGGGAGTTAGGCCATTAACTTTACTGGTTACTGTAGTTATAAGAATCTGAAATTAAAATTTCTTCAACTTTCTCCTCCTCCTCCTCCTCCTCCTCCTCCTCCTTCTTTCCTTATCTTGTCTTGGGCTTTCCTAAAGATTCTTTCCTGAATAGAGTCAGTGGCTGAGAGGTCTAGTTGTGACCCACTGTGCCCAGGGAGGGAAAGAGTTCTGATGGCCTACAATGAGTCTCTTGTTTATGACAGCCAGTTTTCTGGACCTGTATCCTTCACATGTGTCTTTGCTTCTTCCTCCCTGGGTGAGACAGGGAGAGTAGAGGAAACTGAAGTTGGATCTACAAGAAAAATCAGGGAGACAGACTTGTATAACTTCCTGCTTCCTGGGCAGGTAGGTTCCTCGGAAGATCTCAAGTGTTCATTCTTATCATATTAGTGAGTATGTTTATATAAGGATTATCTATGTGAACTCCATAGTAACTTCTTTAAATTACACTTGAAAGTAGCCAAGTAGATACTGGGTAAGAACTTAAAATATTCTTCTCTGTAATATACATGTAAACTTAGCTACAATGTATCTTTGGACATCTGTTAGGTAACATATAGTATCTGGGCATTTAGTGGATGACATTACCATTTTCATATTTTATAGGCAAGTGGAATTTTGTCTTATTGATCCGATATTTGATGACTTACTTTTTTACACTAAATCCACTTTATTATAGGTTCAGTAGAGACTGGGGAGGCATGTCTCCATAAGAATTATGTTTTCATAAAAATCACCAAGTGTGCATGCCGAATTTGCAGGCTAACGTTGATTATAGATTCCTCAATGCAGCCCCTAAAGTAGCAAGTATAGAGGGAATTGAGCATGAGTCTGTTCAAACTAGTTATTAATTTATTGCATAAATTACAATAAATCATAGGACTGTGAGACAGAAGGCATTTTTAAATGTAGAGCTTCTTCAAGTCTCCCAACTTAATTAAGATGCATGAAACACACGCAACAGATGGCAAAGGGTTTGAACTAAATATGTACAACTCTTCAACTACTTAGTTTTACAGAATAATGTGTTTGTGCAAATAAGGTGATGACCTTTCCATGATAACTCCTACAAATACTCAAAGCTGAATGTGCTCACTGGAGCTGCTAAAATCTGGCAATGATAGAATAGACAGTACTTTTCTACATCGTCAGTTATAACTTTGCCATTGTGGTATGAAATAGCAAACTCCTGTCATCTGGAATTTCTTTCTTCCTGTATTTTATTTTTCTGTTTCTTTTACAAAAATAGCTTTATCAACTAATGCTATGTTTTACAGCATGTGGTTTTCTTTATTAAACCTGAAAAATGATACCTCTGAGTATAAGCATAGATGTTGTGTCTAAAATCTCTTGTTTCTGGGGCTCTTCATCCAGTTCTCTTATTCCCTTTATTTGGAAAGAGCCTGGTCATGTTTTTGACTTAATGTTTGGTAGTTAGACATGAGGTTTTGACAGTTCATCTGTCAGTGCTGGATGCAGAATATCCATAAATTTAGTCACTTGAATTAGTGACCATTCCAGCAGTGATGAGGAAAATTAAATAACCTTGAGAACAGAGCTAATGGTAGATGTGCAATACCCATAGGAGAGGAAATGTGAACAGTTCTGAGTAGAGCTGACAAGTGGTCTTCAGTGCACCCTCTCTGATTAAGCCAGGGAACATTCAAACTTGGGTTTACAGTGGGCCATTTGAATAGGATGAAATGCCCATAATTAAGTACAAACTCAAATATATGTACAAATTTAGTGTATGATAAATACAGAATCTGGAATGATTGGGCTAGACTTCTTACTAAGAGGTCCTGGGACAATTGGATGGGCACTCAGAAAGAGTCCTTGAATAATATAATATACCCCCAAATAATGGCTACAAGTTCTAAATGAAAAAACCACAATAATAAAAATATACCTGTGGGTGTATACACACATGAGGCCCAGAAGGTAATGTGTGGTATTTTTTAACCTTATACAAAACTCAGAGAATAATAAGAGATTGATAATTTTGACTGTATAAAATATTCTTATAACCAACACGTCATAAAAGATTAACTACAAGAAAATATTCAGACCATCTACCATAGAAGGCTGACATCCCTACTATCTAAATAACTCAAATCCAAGAGTCAAACTGGGTAAGGTGTTTTCCAAAGTAGAAAGGCCAGGGTGACTGGGGAGGGGAAAGAAGAGAGAGAAGGAAGGAGAGAAAGAGAGGAGGAACGATATAAGAAAAGAAGGGAGGAGATGAGGTGAGAGAGGATATGGGTTAGCTCACTGGGTGAGATCTGGACAGCTGCATTTAGGGCTTGATTCTTAGCACAGCAAGGAAAAGAGAAGAGGACAGAACAAAACAAAGAAGAACAGAGAAGAGAAAAAAACCAAGAACTGAGAAGTTTATAGATAAAGACATGGACATTCATCAGAAAGGGATAAAGCTGACCTCAAACGTGCAAATACTTATTAGACTTACTAGCATATATATATATATATATATATATATATATATATATATATATATAATTAAATAATGTTCCTTAACTTTTAAAACGGCAATGTTAAAACTGCGTGACAAATTCCATGGGTGAGCCTGAAGGGAAACAATCACACTGATTTTGTAGGAATTCAGAACAACCACCTCTCAAGAGAGAAAGCTGCTAAATACTCAAAGACTTGCTTAACTTTTTACCCAGAATTCCCTCTTCTATGAGTTTGTCACGCCATCTTGAAAATTCACATTTATGGAGATATGCATGTCAAGGTAATTTGTGTAATTGTAGAATACCAGAAACAGCTTAACTAGAGAATTGTGGTTAAATAAAGATATTTCGTATTTATTCAGTAGAACATGGAAGGTACCAATGCAGAGAGACTGTGGACTTTCTTGAAATTATTTCTAGTAATTCTGTTAAGAGAAAAATGTAAAACTGTATATTTATGAAGATATGAGATAGTAGAAAATACTTTTGTGCTCTACTCATTTGAATGTGAACACAGAAGTGAGGACTAGGGGTGTTCCTCAATAGTAGAGTATTTTCTGACTTGCACAAGGCCTGGAGTTTAACATTCTAGCACCACAAAACTAACCCTGAAAGTTAAACAAACAAACAAGCCTTCCCAGATCATGTGAGGGTGATGAGTCAGAGTCAGAGATAGTTGGGTACCAAGAGGGAGTAACAAGAGTTGTGGAAAGAACAGAGGTTGTCACCAGAGGAGTAAAGAAAGCATGTGGCTCTTGTACTGCTCTGTGTAGGATAGACAGAAACTGAATACACATGGTGACAAATGAACCTTCCTAAAGTACAAATGAGTCATATAAGCAAACTGCAGGAGACGGGAACCCAAAGAATGAGTCTTGAGCAACTTTGGAAAACAGAATTTTGACTTTAGCAAACAAATACTGTACTAGTTTTATTAAGTACGGCTATTGAAAGTAACTGAATCAGTTGGTGATTATGTAATTACCTCACGTGTTCACTAGGACTGAACAAATAAGTCAGTGGACTATAGATAATGAAAACTATGTTTCTGTCAGAAAAGAAGGCATGAATTAGAAAACCACTCCTCCTCAGGCCTGTGCTGGAACAGCTCGAGGACAGCACTAGTGATGCCCTTGAGATCTACCTGATAGAATACATAGTCTACTTGTCTGCACAAATACTACATAGATGTAAACAAGTAACTTCTTTAAAAGAATTTTAGTCTACATCTTTGGACAGTGTGGAAAAACACACCAAAGCACTGTTAACACCAGTGCCATAGTAATGGAAGCTGTAACCCTTTCTCAAAGCATAAGCTGGCTAAGTCACCTGACAGAACATGAAGGAGGAGCAAGATGCTTCTAATCTCTCATGTCTCATGCAAGTCACTCACTGTCATAAAGAAGGAAACAGTGAAATTGCTGTAAGCAAGTGAAAGCAGAACTATGTACTAAGCTGGACATGTTGGTATGCGCCTGTAGTCCTAGCCACAGGCAGGCTGTAGCAGGATGAACTTTTGACCCTAAAAAACTAAGTTCAGCCTGAGCAATATATTGATACTACATCTCAAACAACAACAAAGACTTACTACCTACATCACACATCCTCATGCACTGACAAGAACACAGCGTCACATTGACTTAGCACAAAATCAGATTCCTGATGTGACTACAGCAAAGCATCAGCAGAACCCAATGGTAAGAGTTGTGAGAATATAAGTCATCAGTTACTGTCAAGTCCTGTGGTCCTGGCATTTCACAGAAGTCCTACATGACCTCCACGGGTCGAGGAACACTGTAACTAAGTGTATTATTCCTGCACTCGATTCTGAAAAGGGATCCTAGGAATAGAAGTCTTGATGTTTGAGTATATCTGTAGTTTAGTTTAGGGCTGAATGACAACCCCCTTCTACCCAAGAACTTACTGACATGATGCCAGTCACAGAGGGTGAGGACAGGTAATAAATCATGAGTATTTTAAAACAATTCTTTGGCGTAGTAACAGGGATGTGCCTGTTTTTTTACGTACAGAATTAAGTCTTCGTTGAATATTTCACTATAGGATATAAAGCATCCTTGGTGTTTTTCAGATTTAATTGATATCTGATTTTATAATCATCAAGGCAGAGAATGTTTCTTTATCTACGCACACAGTACAAAGTGACAGAAGAATGTTGGGACCATCTCAGACATTGTTGGAAATTCTCTTCTATCCTCAAGCCAAAATTTATTCACCATTTTTTAAAAATGAAGCTCAATTTAGCAACACAGACAGCAGTTTTTGAAAAGCATTCTAACACAATACAGGAATAAAGATAGAAAACCTAAAAGCCTGTTTTCATAGTTAAACCATTATGTTTCTGTAAGAGAGAAAGCTTTGAAGTACAGTGAAACCCTGCAGTTCGTAACACATGTCAGTCTCAAGTGTGAGCTGAGATGTCTCAGATGGCATTCTGGCACACACTTTGTGAAGTATGAGTGTTGTGTGCTTAGAATCAATTCTGCCGTGAAGTTCTGTGATGCAGAACAGAGAGAATCATGCCAGAGCCCTTGGCATCATGTGGCATCATGTGGTATCATGTTGCATTTTGGTCATTTTGTATCCAGAAGCCTTTTACTGTTGCCATATTATTTCATAGTCCATATGTGGTTACAGCCTTTAGTTTAAGAAGTGAGGTATTTACTTAATCATATTGACACAATCACACTTTTTGGCCTCTGATAATTGTACTTTGGTTATATAAGTTAACATTTGAGGATGCTGGATAAAGAGGATATTTGTATTTTATCAACTGAAATCTAAACTTATTTCTTTTTTTTTTTAAACAGCCACATTAGTATTTTTTGTTTCCTTTGTGGTTTTTTTTTGGGGGGGTTGGATAAGTGAGTATTTCTTTCACCATGACTTTTATTAGACAGTGGGTAAGGCCAAAGTCATTTGGCATTAGGTGTAGTGACAGCGGTGGTAATGGTGGTGGGTGTTGGGGTATCTTTTCATGGAACTGTAGAGCCTTTCCAGTGTTTTTCTCATCTCTCCCTACCATGTTCTTAAATGTGTCCATATTCCAAGAGTGCACACATAGAAGCTACCAAGTACTGTGTGTATGTACATCTGCATATGGTGTGTGTGTGTGTGTGTGTGTGTGTGTGTGTGTGTGTGTGTGTGTGTAAATTTGCACATGCAGGTGAAGGTGCTCAGGCACTGGCATGTGAAGGTTGGAAGAGGATAACCTTTCTCCACTCTATCACTTTCTTTCTTATTCTCTTGAGACAGGAGCTATCACGGAGCCTAAAACTCACTGGTTCAGCTGGGCTCTCAGCTCCCTGTAGTACTAGAGTTACAGGAATAGCCATATGGTTCATGAGTACAGGGAATCAGAACTCAGGCCCTCATATTTGTGCAGCAAGTACCTTTATCATCTAACATCCTTCCATCCCAGAGACCAATTGTAGTGTCTAGATCAGAAACTGTAAGAAGACACAATTTCCTCTGCATTCCCTTGTCCAAGCACTGAACATGAATATGCAAACTCTTGTCCAAAATGTGCACAGCAATGGCTGTATTAGCTGTTACTCCCATGCATTCTTTCTGGGTCTCTATAGAGTTAATTGACCAGTGTCTGACTGTATGCCATGGATGTCTGATTGAGCCTGACTGTAGAAAGGAGCCACGGTCAAGTGACTTAAAAACAAACAAAACACCTTCCAGAGAGGTTAAACAGTTGGACCACACCATTATTTATTTTGGAAGAGAAATAAAGAAAAATTGGGTAGCAAACAAATGTTCTGTGTGTGCATTTTTAAAATGTTTCATTCTCTTTTCTCAATTTGTTTCTGTTTTTAATACTTGAAACTATTATAAAAACATCTCTAGAATCTAACTTTTGCTCTTTAACAACATTGGCCCTAAATCCTAAACAGGTTCTGTTTTAACAACTTTTGTGAGCAATGATCTCTCTCCCTGGAAAACTTAAGAGCAACAAATGGTAACCTTTCCATTCAAGATCTTTTCTTGTTTCTTCTCATCTAAATCATTTTGTTTGCCTGTTTGGAAACATTTGTGCAGTTTCTCTCTACTTTGAAGACATACTGTCAGTGTTAATATGTATTGAAACTGGCACAAACTTGTCTTAGGGAAAACCAGTCTTATGGAAGTAGTGACCAGTGTTTTAAGACAGTGACCGATCTGGGCTTTACTATCATTCTCTTTGCATATGAAGACATTGAGAAGAAAAGGGTTTTGGTCCCAGGGCCTTTGAGGCTTCCAGTTGCTGAATCTCATTCTGTTTGGTAAAGTGTGAGTTTTATCCACTAAATTCACTGTGCTTAGCTTAGGTTGTAATTTCTTAATTAAATGATACACCCCGATTATTTTTGTCATTGTGGACTACATATATGAATATACAACATGAAATTTTCTCTTTATCTGTGTTAACTGTACAATTCAGAAACATTAAAGAGAGCTCCAATGTGCCTAGTCACAAGGATGCCTTTTTTATTCAGGAAGAAACAGGGAGTCATTTTGAAAGTAAATATATACATAAAATTCAATTTAATAAACAATAGGAAAATGTGATGAAAACATTCTATAAGGGTGGTGATTGTACAATAATGTGAATGTAGTCAATGCCTCTGAGTCATGTCCCTGCTAAATTTTTTTCTTAAAATATATTTTATTTTATGTATTTGTGTGTTTTGCCTTCATGTATGTGCTAGGAAAATGATGAAGAGAGTGGGGGGATATGCTCCATGGTGGGGTGCAGTAAGGCATGGGGGCAAGGGGGATGCCTCTGGGGAACCCATGTTGGGAATCCCTTCCCTCTGAGGGACCAGATGGTATAGTGTAGAATAGAGTTTATTCAGGGCATGGGGAAGGGAGTTAAGAGCGTAGTAGGGGCAGAAAGAGAGAAGAGACGAGTATAGAAATAGAGGCCGGCCATGAGCACGTGGAGAGAGGGGAGAAGGGAATGGGGAGAGGAGGGACAAAGGGAATAAGGGCACATAGGCATGAGAAGAGAGAGCAAGAGAGAGAGGAGAGGGCAAGCAGCCCCTTTTATAGTGCCAGGTAACTGTAAGGTGGGGTTTACAGAATCCCAACAGTATGTCTGTGTAACAAGTGTGTACCTAGTACCCACTGAGGTCAGAAGATGGCACAGATCCTCTGGGATTGGAGTTACAGAAGATTATGAGTTTCCATGTGGCTCTGGGACTAGAACATGGGTCATTTACAAAAAAGGGTTGAGTCACAGAATCCTTCCAAGCCCAATGCTTTTTATTTTTATGTATTTTCAACCATTCTTTAATATCATTTGCATATAAATTGTCTCTTGCATGTCTCTTTTGTACATTTCCCTTTGATTTTTATTGTTTTATTGGTTTATTCATTTAATGAATGTTTGATTGCATTAGAAATATAAAAATGAAATGAACTCATTTTTGCATAAAAATAAACTGTCCATTTAGGTTTAAGCAACATGTAGTTCAAATGAATGAAAAACTACTTTCTTGAATATGTATATTTCCCCAGCTATGTAGCAAGGGTGCCCAAAGAAGCATTATAGAACACTTTAAGCAAATTAAATGGGACTGGGTATATGCAAATGTGTCAGACATGTTGGGGATATTCAAACCAAGTTTCATTTTTAGTTTTTAATAAGTTTCAGTAAAATATACATAATACAATTTATTATTACATCCCCTTAACATGTAAAATGCACTATGCAATACAATCACACCAGTATCTATACAACTCCCTCACTATCTTGAGCTGAAACTGCACCCAGTAAATGATGGCTCTCTGTTAGCCTCTTCCTAGCCTAGGAAGTACTAATCAGCTTGTTCTATGAATCACCACCAGTGGAGTAGGTTAGCAGTTGTCTTTATCAGTAAAACAAGATGGAGCTCTAGCTACTTACTGTACCTAAGTTTTACCATTTGAATACAACCCAAGTTTAAAGTGGAGAGCACATTTTAGAAGCTAAATTCGTTGTTCATCTGTAAATATGTTTGAGCATTTCAGATTTCTTCATGGGTCTATTTTATGTTGGGAGCATTGTAGTCATTCCCACAACAGCCATTGCTTAACTGGATCCATTTGTTGTTGTTGTTTTACCTTATTTCCATGTTTTTGTTACCATTATACTGGTTTATCAATATGAGGTGGAGGGCAGTGTGGAATGAACGTTCTGGTTGAATGTCAGTGTACTTGAGAATGAGAATAATACCTTTCGGGACTACCAGGGGCAATACAAAGATAATGGTCGGTTTTTGTTAGTTTAATGTTAATTTTTAGAAATATTTGTTTTTAAATAGATTAGCAGTTCTGTATGGCTATTATATATCAGTCATAAACAGGTTTAGGTCGGTTCATATTTTGGTTAAATATTGACTTTCTTTTTGTTGTATAGGTTCAGTTACTTATGTTAGTAATTAATTATTCTGTCATTTCTTGACTATTTCTTTATCAAACTAGAGTAAAGGAAATCATGGAAAACCAGTCTGGTTGTTTTATTCAGAGTTGAAAAAAATAATCAAGATGTAATTCATGTATCATGAACCCATTCCAAGGTGGACATTTTAATGGTTTAGATTATTCTTAATATCACACAACCATCTTCAGTATCTAATTCCAGAACATTTTTGTTAATCCAAAAGAAATCTTAGCTGTCACCTCTTTTATGTGTTCTGCAGTCCCTCCCAACTACTAACCTACTTTCTTTCATGATAGATTTGCTCCTTGGCATTTCATACAAATTGCTGAGCTGGTCTGTGTCATTATGTCTGTCTTTCACATAGTATAATACTTTAAAGATTATTCTACATTGTGGCATGTACTAATACTTTATTCTATATTTTTATCACATACTATTCTATGGTTTGGAAAAGTAGCTTTGTTTATTCATCCATTTATTGATTGAAATTTGTATCACTTTGCATGAATTATTTTTCTGTGAATATTTTGTACATGAATATCTGTTTTTTAGTATCTTTGTTAAATATTTAGGAGTGAATCAAACATTCTTCAGTATATTTGTTGCTGTTTTGTTGCTCAAATACCATGGTATGTTGATCAAATACCATAACTCAAAGTCACTGACAAAAAAGAAAGGATTTGTTTTTGACTTATAGTCTATATTGGCAGAGAAGGCAATGTTACAGGAGCAACAGGAGCTACTCATGTCTTATCTACACACAGGAAGCAGAAAGAATGAACAAAAAGTAGAGGAAGGCTAAGAAGCCTGAAAGCCTGACCCCAGGGATACATTTTCTCTATCAAGGCTGCTCCTCCTAAGGTTCCATGACCTTCCAAAACAGTACCACTCACTGGGAACCAGGTGTTCAAATACTTGAGCATGTGAGGGACGTGTTTTCATGTTTTAGTCAACCACTGCTCTCAGTCCTTCATAAATTATTTAATGTTTCTGAGGACTACCAAATGGTTTTCTCAGAGACCATTTTATATCCAGCATTTGTATATAATGGCTTCACTCTCTTCTGAGTCTCATCAACAGCTGTAATTGTTCATCTTAAACATGCTGTGGCCACCCTCATGACATGGTATCGTCCTGGGTTTGATTTCCCTACACCTTCCCCTTTCTGTGTTAGTGAACTTCTGCCATACAAAATTTCAAAGTGATATCTACTTTTTAGAACATTTGGTTTATTAATAGTTTTTTTTAAAAAAAAAATCCCATTCCTGAGTTTATTCTGAAGATTTATAAACATGTTTCATGTGTTAACTTTATATATGAAATAATTTAAAGGCATGCTTTCAGGATATTTTTTCATAAGCACAAATTTTCTTCGAAAGTGTCATCTAAATCTTTTCTGTTTCTTCACATGGAGGCTCCTGCTGTTGTGCAACACTAAAATAACAACATTGTTTCCCTCCATTAAAATATCGCTGGATGATATTGTGAATTGGCTCATTTGCCTTAAATTTTTTTTTAACAAAAAAGGCAGTGTTTTGAGTTATGCCAGATGTACACATGAGAGATTTGAGTGCACTTGTAGAATTTAAATTGAAATGCTAATGAGACTCTGACAGCCAGAAAAAACTATGCAGCTTACATTTTCATCTGTTTTATTAAAGTCATTATTTAACTGGAAAAACACATTATTTAGAGCTGTTTATTTGTGTGGCATTTGTAATTTAGCTCTTAAATTTTATCCAATTAAAGTGCTTCTCATTCCATTTCACTTAATGTAGCAGCCTGCATTGTGCATTCATCTTTCTCTCCCTTCCATTCAGTCGTAGAATGACAGTAACTCAGTGGCATGAATGCATTGGTTTTTCTCTCCAAGTGCTTACATGAATTGCTTCATGCTGTAGTGATGCTACGTTGACGTCTTTATTTTTCACTTGTAGTAAATCCAATGAAATTTCATGGTAGATTATCGTACAAGACTATTTATTGTTATTTCACGCTTTGGCTATGTTGACTGTTGCTCCAGGATTCCTAAAATGTGAAAGTAAAGGAAAAAAAATCAAAATGTTACAAATTTCATAGAAGATAAATTGATCTTGAGAGTGATTGACCATAAAGCTCTAAGTCTTAAGTTATTATTTCAACAAAGTTCCTCGATGCCTTACAACACAGGCTGCCTTTTAAAAAGACTTGTTTGTTATCTATTTGCATGTTTTTCTCACAGCTCCTTTGAACAAAGACTTTTTGTGAGTGTTTGAGATTTTCCAATTAGAGCTGCCTTTGCTGGTCTACTTTTTTCTATCTACTTCTCAGATGGGGTAAGTGTATTTGAAGTGATTGAGATGTAAATTTTTATTTATGCATGTGAAACATAGTACAATTAGAGAAAGAGATAGTCCCTGCAGAATTTCAGTATTCTGCTAGCTGAGATCAAGCCTGTGCTGGAATGTAGATGCTGTGGGAGGGTCTGGAAGACAATGTGCCTTCTTGACAAGTCAACTTCCAGGGCAAGAGTGAAATAAGTGGACAGATGGGTATCAAACCTTGGTTTGAAGTGTCTTGCATTATTAAGTTGTGTTTTAAACTGATGATGCTTTTACGAAAATCTGTGGCACAATAAACTCTCCTACTATAAAAACACTTAGTGAATATTCAAGGAATAAATCTCTGTACCAACTTGGAACAGAACCAGTGACTCTGGTTTTCAGATAGTAGTATAAAGATTCTCTGTCAGGGTGTTCCATTAAGCAGTACTGAGCAATTTTATATACAGAACCTTCTATCCAAAGTGTCTATAAGAAGCAGAGACAGCATGTATCAGAATGGACAGTGAACTCAGGACGCAGCGTCTGTACTGACTGTGGTACTCAGGAGTGCTTGGCTATGGCTGAACTTCCTCAGGTTCAGTTCTCTCTACAGATGGAGAGGTTTATGATAGCCTTCCTCTAAGACACTACTGGCTTCTTTTTATTTATACATGCGAAACTTAATACAATTAGAGAAAGAGAGTCCTGGCAGAATTTCACAGTTTTTTAAGTAAGATTCTGTTTAGCTTGTCCTCATATCTTAACGTTATGTCTCTGAATACTTTTGAAGATGTAATACTTGTGCTGACCATAGAAAGATTTGATATACTTACCAAAGTATTTCTTGTCCATGCTAACTTAAGTGTGTGGCATCTCCACCCTCCCCGACTTCATCTTTACATTTGTCACCTTGTAATGAACATCTATGTAGAGCTGCTGAAAAATACTGAGTTTGACCTGACTGCCAGCCTGGCAGGGAGCTTCCTTTAGCACCTGTGTTCTTTACTCACTGCCTCACGCTCCTGTTGATTAGTTAGAATTTATTAGTCCATTGAAAGGGGTTGCATTTCATCCTGATGGTTAACTTCTAAATGTCATGAAGTTGGAAGACATGGTTCAGTGGTTAAGAACATGTACTGCCTCCTGCAGAGGACTGGCTGGAGTTTGGTATGCACGATTGTCTTACTCAGCAACTAGTTAAATAGTGATAGTACATATGAGAACAAAACAGATAAAGCTTCCCTGTGTTCTCAGATAACTTACATTCTAGTCAAGACAGGCAAGTGAGTTAAACATCAGTAGATGAGACATGGCAAGGGCAGAGTAGAAAAGGAGAGAATGCAGAGACTGGAAGAATAGTAAGGTTTGAGTTCTTAAGGGGATATCTAGAAAGGGCCTGCTGAGAAGGAATAGCCTGGCTAACCCTGAAGAAAGAACTCCCCAGGCTAAGGGGAATGTTAAGTGCAAAGTCTCTGAAGTGGATATGTACTAGGCATGTCCTAAGAAGGCCAGGAATCAGTTGGTGAGTACAGACTGGATGTGTGGAGTAATTACAGGGCACCATGTGAAATCCTTTCACTTAATCCGAGTCAGACAGGGAGCCACCTGGGGTTTGAGGAAAGAAAGTACATTACTGGACTTGTCTTTTGCCTTTTGTGAGTTCTGACTGGCTGCTGGAGGCGCATGTGGAGGTGAATGTAAGTGGATGAAGCTGACTCTACTGAAAGATAGCTCTGAGCAGTAGTATGACCAGTAGTACCTACAAATATTAGTGCCTTCCTTCTCCTATTATGCTTTCTAATCCCACAGCCATAATACTAAAGTACTGACAAAAGCAAATGGAAAGACTGAAGAAGCTGGCAGTATCGTGGACTTAATGTGGTGGTAAAGCTATAGGTGTAATATACAGTGAGGCCCACAACAGTCATTCTTGTGAAACATATGTGAAGGTTTATGAGAACTGTTTTGCAAAAATTCAGGTTCTGGGGACCAGCCCCAGCAATGGCTAGCTGTAAGAGTGTTCCTTTGTTTTTACAGAACTCAGTAGGCAAGGATAGATTAATGTTGTTCCAAAACATAGATCACATCATTTTATGTTAAGACATGTGTTTTAACTTCCTCTTGGTTATAAGTTTAGTCACATTCATGAACAGTGACAGAACGGTCATTGTTTACAATCATTTTCCCTCATCAACCCCACAACCCAACCTTTAAGAATCTTGTGGTATATTTTGTCAAAGCATGACAGCCCCTGCTCAGGATGGTAGCTTTTGCAGTTTCAAGGGCTCTAGGACAGAAAGAAAATCCCCAAGCCAGCCTGGGCTGATTGGCATGTCCTAAGCAGTGCATTATCAACCTTTACTGGTCAGAGTGTTAACTGTCATCAGGTCCAAGAAAAACCTTCAGGCCAAAGCTGCTGCTCTTATTCAATTTCTGGCACAATGCGATACTAGTAGAATTTATTCATGTGACTAATCTTGGTATTCTTCTGCTCCTTGGTCATGGGACATCACAGTGGTCTTTCACAAGCTAACTTTTCTAAGAAAGGGAGTCTTGATCCTTTATTCTTTTAGCATTTGTCCATACCTTCCTTTGTTCATCAGTATAAACCCATGTGTAGGTAAGAGATAACTCTAGCCAACCTACGTTTGTTGCTGTATCTTTTCCTCAAGGAGCACACACAATTATATGCTACATAATTGCCTGAATATAATAAGATGAGGCTTTTAATCTGATCAGCCACCAACCCCTCTAGCCCACCCAATCTTGTTTACCTTTTTAAGTGGACTTTGTTCTGATTATCTTGTTCCTGAGTAAGTACAGGGGCAGATGTTCCAAAAATATCTTGGAGTCAGAACCTCATAAGGAGATCTCTGGTGTCTTTATTTGAGTCACAACCCCCAGGACAGAAGGAACACTTTCAAGCAGGACTAGATATGGATATCTCCCTAAAAGCAGGAGTGTCATGCTCAGGACTTTCTTGAGGAAGCTTTGAAGCAGTGCTCCTGGGACAAGGTATAAATGATTCATAAGAAATTTCCCATCAATCAGATATTAAAAGCCCCACAGGGATACATCATGGGGAGATCAAGACCAAAAGTAGACAACCACAGGATAACAATTGCATCATTCGGCTCAGCTTTGCTGGGTCTGTGTCAAGCATCTCTGCTGGCTTTCTGACTTTCAAGGCACCCATTAGACATGGCTCACTCAGGGATCTAGCAGCATGTATCCAGGTGAGGGCATTCGTAGGGTGGTTGAGGTAGACTTGAGAAATGTCTAAATGGAACTTGAGATGGCTCCATATACTTTAGCAGTTTTCTTTATGTTAGAAGATAAATACCTACGCCAAGGAACTGAAGCAAAATGCTGTCTTGGCTTATCTGAAACATTGGTAGAAAGTTATTTTTTCTTACATTTGATTCATCCATTTAATTGATGCCACTAAGGATCTAGATATTTGGTTATTCTTGGTTGCCCTTCCTAGTATGAACCTCATCTATACTGTGGCTGTTAGGAAAAAGATAAAGAGAGTGGATGGGGGTATGCTCCATGGAGATATGGCAAGACATGGGGGCAAGGAGGATGCCTCTGGGGGGCCTGTGTTGGGAATCCCTTCCCTCTGAGGGGTCAGCCACATGACAGCAAAGTACAGAATAGTTTATTCAGAGCATGGGGAGGGAGTTAAGAGGGTAGTAGGGGCAGAGTGAGAGAAGAGAGAAGAGCTGTGGTTCTAAAACAGTGCTAGAGACTGCTATCAGAAGGAAGATGCCCTTACCCAGGATTGAGGATTAGGAGAGAAAGTATTCTTGCCAGAGTGAGCAAGAGTCTAAGTGTTGGAAGAGAGAAGCTCTAGCTATGAAGTAATGGAGCTCTACTCAGAAATGTTGTATTAAAGTGAGGAGGAAAAGGAAGCCCACAGGCCTCTTTCTCTCTCTTCTTACCTCTAGTCTTCTGGCAGTGGTCATTTTCTCAACAAAATGCTGGCAACACAAGAATCTACATGATACAGTCTTTAGGACCAGCTTCCTGAGACAGGGGCAGGTATCAAATGCATCCTAGTGGAGAATCCCTTGCAAAAAGTTAGGAGGAAAAACAGCAGGGTCTCACTCTAGAAATAAGGAAGTGTACCTGGAAGGAAGGTGAAGTTTAGAGACACAACTTTAGAGGCAAGGATGTCATTACCCAGGGAAGGTGCTGGTGAAGGAGGGATGATGTAACTCACAGAGCACAGGGAAAGAGCTCAGTGACTACTGAAGGGATGCTGAGCTCCCTGCCAGCCTATAATATGATTGCAGTCACTCTCTTTGGTGGAATTAGATAACTACTCAGTCCTAGTGTCTCGAGTAAGAATTTGTCTCCAGTGGGCATGTGACAGACTCCCTTTCAGTCTGATGGACTGGAGCTAAGTGTACCTAATGTGAAGTTAGAAACTTGAGGAGGAGCTGGCCTTTCAATAAAACTCCTGGCAGAGACTAAAAAGACTTCAAAGCAGAACAAGGGTGGGGCCATTTAGCAATGCAAAGGAAAGCTCCAGTGCCTGGAGACAATCACAGGATAGTAACAAAGACATTGTTTATTACATAACCAAGCAAAGCAAACATTAACACTCTCCAGACAGTCTCATTTGCAATTATTAGATTTGTAATTTAGATGAGAGAATATTGCCAATCTAACCGGCTAATCAGCCTTTATATAATGAGAAAATAGAGTGAGTGATAATATATTTAATCTTCAATGAAGACCTGTAATAGACTTACAGTTCCCCCCACCCCAACTTGTGCATGCCTGAGCCTAAATTTAACGTGTGTTTCTTTCTGAAGAATTATTTTTAGGCAGTTTAAAATGAAAAAAAAAAAAGACTGTTAATTGGAATCAATGCATTTTCTTATTCAAATGAGTTTCACTTTGGACTAGTTTGAGAGTGTGAAGAGGAGAAACTAGTGGTAAAAAGGTATGTAAAAAGAAAGCTCTCAAAAGTAGGTGAAGTTAGATGAGAGTATATGTTCCCACCAGTCCCCACCAACCCCTCCAGCCCTCACCAACCTCCTACCAACCCCTCCAGCCTTCACCAGTCCACACCAATCCCCACCAAACCCTACCAGTCCTCACCAGCCCTTATCAGCCCCCACAGCCATCTGCCCAGGAAGCATAGTTTGTTGTCTTGGATTTGCTTTCATATGCATCTACTGATTTTGGGTCAGTTGCTTATGATGTCCTTCCTTTCCCTTCCCTGAGACCAACCTCTTCTTTGTCCTTTAAGATTCTAAGCACTCTAGGTCCCATACCTACCTATACCTTACTCTGATGCTATCACAAATTAACTGTTGTTAACAAATCTCTCACTGGTATTGAAAGAATTTTCTATTCTGTGTCTTTATTACACTCAACCATTTGAGAAACTGAGCCAACAAAGAAAAAAGGTTTTATATATCTAGAACTGAATTAAATTTATGTTTATTATCATGAAGCAATTTCTCTGCTTTCTCCCATTTACTTGCCATCAGATGGCTTGGTAGCATTTCTCTGGAATATTTTAAAAATTAGTTTGAAAATTTTAACTCTTGCTTAAAAACCTAAGTCCAAATAGCTTAAGAAAAAATTAAAAACTTGGGAATACAAGTTCAAGAAGAGCAAAAACCTTTTCAGATAGTACAGTCACCTAAACAAAATTATAGAGATTATATACAGTACACCTCGATTATAAACAGTAAGAAACAAAACGATAGAAAAAGCAAAGTTCTATTATTGTTGTACCTAGCTAGGGCCTTTTTAGAAAATTGATTTCTCAGTCATCATCTAGAAAGAGAACATTCTTGAGTGGCAATCATTGAAAACTGCTTTGATGCAGCTTGGTTGCTATTCCGCATCACAAAGCCGGCGTAGGACACTTACATTCGCAGGCGTGTCCTGGCCTGAATCCATGGTGCTGCAAGTTACAAGGCAATATTTGAGACCTGGTTCTGTTTTTCTAGGATGCTGAAGAATGGCATGACACAGCTCTGTAGAGAAATGTCCTTTCTTGTGATGTTGGTTCACTAGCATTACAATTCTAAGGATTCGTTTTCTTTACAAAAAAATCATCTAAAAACATTTCACAATAAAAACTTGTTTCCCTGAACAAAATAATCCCACAATCATTGAACCCGTACAACAATGATTCAAGCAGACCAGTATTTTACCCAAACTATATCATTTACTCAGATTATTGCTGTTTATTATTACTGTCGTCTGGGCATGTGCATGGGTGCTTAAGGACATGCATGTACATGTGTGTCTCTGTGTGTGAATGGCAGCTACTAATGTTGAATATTTCCTTCAATGTCTTGCCACCTAATTTTTTGAGAGAGGCTCTCACTAAACCTAGAACTGATTTGGCAAGACAAGCTCCAGATTTGCCTGTCTCTGCGTCAGCAGTGGGCTCATGAGGTGTGGACTGAGGACCTGACCAAGGCAGGTCCTCATGCAGTCCTGACAGGCACTTTACTAAGTCATCTTGTCCCCCAATGAAAGGATTAGTTTTCTTTCTGGAGATTTATTTCAATAAATCTTTGATATATTTCCTACTGACTAGCATTAACATGTGCTCATTGATTCTCAAACTTGTAAGAGCATCAGTGGGAGAGAGACTCTGGAGAATGAGACGAAGTACACTTGAGAGCAAACTGTGTGCTGCTCAAGCTCAGGTGTGGTGAATAGCTCAAGAACTCCTAATTTAGTTTTCTAAAGATATTGCAAACATCCTGCAGGTGAATTTTTAAATGTCCCTTTCAACAACATTGTTTTTAAACCGATTTGTTCTACTTCACTCAGGGGATGATTGACATTAAAGTCAGAGACACTGACATCCTGATACTAGGTGAAAATGTGCTTATAAAGTTGGCCCTTTGAAAAGAATTCAACTTGCAGCATTAAAATGGCTGATTATGGAGGGCTGATCCTAGATGTAACCCAAATGAGCAGGATTTTGGAAGTGAAAGATTACAAAAGAAGGTAGGTTGGTAATCCCCTTGTTAGGTCACAGGGCACAAGTGTCAGCAGTGATCCCTGGTTACAGGGCAAAATCCTGCCAACATTATAAAAGCCTTGCTAGGGATTGTGTGGGGGTGGGTTGTGGAGAATAAGAATGTGTTTGATTTAGTTGTTAGGGAGGAGACTCTAGAAGTTTAATACTAATAAGTTTATAGACTCTCCCATGTTCACACGCATGCTATACATAAGCAAACAATGAGAAATGATGTGAGGCAGATAACTTCAGTTAGAATTGTTAAGCCTCTGAAGACAGTGTTTGGTTGATTGTCCAGTCATATAGATCAATACCAATTCATTGTTTCTGAACCAATTACTGGGTTTCTTCTATTTAGTTGAATTCTTAATCATATGTCTGAGAACATAAAATATGACTATAGTTATTCCTTTAAAATATCCCCAATATTGAAAGAAATGCCACACACACACACATACACACATGATAAAATATTACAAAATAAAGAATTCATGATACCAAAATATTCTTATATAACCTTGGTAAATTACTGAAATGAAAATTTTTCTATGTTGATGGGAACTTCTGATATCAAATATAATTACTTTTAAGTAGACCCTGGAAACTAATTGAACTGCAGCTTGGATTTCTTTTTTCCTGTGTTTGCTCTTTATAGCTTTTCTTTTTTTTTTTTTTCTTTCTGTTTTTGACTTTCTTGTTCTTTTTCTCTTTTCTTCTCTCCTCCCTTCATTTCCTTTTACATACATGTGCAAGTGCACACACACACACACACACACTCACACTTGCTACTGAAACTTATTTTTAGGAAAAAGAATATGACTTGGGAAATCAGTTACCATAAGTCAAATACCACCTTTGCTAAATAAAGTAGACGATTCTCTTCAGGAGCTATTGGTTCCAGCCCGCTTACTAACACAATTGTCGTGCTATTGTCTGTAGGTGATGGACAGGGCTTTGCACTTAGAGATTTTACTAGAAAGCTTGAATAGCAGCCAGCGGATAGCTCTGTAGTAGACTTGTAAGAAACTGGTACCTGCAAAATGTGTTCCAGGAAAAAACATTTTCAGCAAACACAGTTGCTTACTTGATAATTATTAGCTCCAGAAGACTGATAATTAGCTTCAGTCAATCATACTTCCAGCCTTATGCTAGTGAAGATAGCTCATGTTGCTAAACTGCAGTCATGTCTTAGTTTACTATACCCTATTCCTTGGCAGGGTTTTTGCTTGTTCTCCCTTTCATTGTTAACTGTTTGGTATACTTCGCTGCTATATGGAAATGTGTTATAAACTTTTTCTGTGTTCTTGGTTTTTGAATGATTGCATATATTTTTAAGACTAGTTACATACAGGAAAATTTGTTACTCCCTTTACCAGCTTCATAACACGAATACTATTATTTATCTTATTTTAAATTTGAAAAAAAACCCTGAAATACAAGGTAAGTGCGTGTACTCTTGAAGGTTTTAATGCCAATTCATGGCAGCTATTAAATTTGCTGTAGTTTACCATCCTTCTGGTCTACCCATTTTTTAGTCATTTGTTTGTTATAATCTATTATTATGTATATATAATAACAGAAAATATGACTAAGGAAGTATTCCACTCTCTTCAATGTTTAGGAGATTTTCCTACCTGGGATAAATCCCCAGATTTGTATTTATAGAAAATACCAAATCAAAGCTGAGTAAAAGTTTAAACAATTTAAGGCTATACACGTTAATTTAATAGTTTCCCTAATAATTGGTTATACTTTTATAATAATTTATATATTCAATTATTAACATCTTTTGATGTTATATTTTTAGATTTCTGATAATTCAACAATCAATCATGGACTTTTTCCTTTTGATTTTATTTCTTTTTATTTTATTGTTGTTTTTGCCCTTTTTAGTGATAGGTGTTAATCATCTTCTTCCTCATGTGCCTTAGTCTGTTTTCTTTTCCTCATCGAGTTCTGTTTTTATTGTTTATAAGTGTGCTATTTGTTAGAAATACTCTGTTGCTCGCCTCTTATTTCTGAGCATTCTTCTTTACCACTGTGTTACTTATTTTTGCATTACTGTGAACACCCGATAGAATAACTTAAAGAAGAAAACATTTATTTTGACTCACAGTTTCAAATGACACAGTAATTGTTACTCGGCCCCTGTGCATTTGGGGACTTCGTGGTGGCATATGTGTATATAGAGCCATTCACATAATGAAAGACAGAAATCAAAAAAAAAAAAAAAAAAAAAAAAAAAAAAAAAAAAACAGGAAAGGACCAGGGACAAGAAGGCTCACCTTCAGTGGCATTTATCTTTCAGTTAGGTTCCACCTCTTCAAGTTGACAGTATCTCCCGAATAGCTTAGCCAGCAAAGGTCAGGCATTTTGGATTGATGCCAGCAGGACCTGAAGTCTTAACACCTGCAGTGGTGTTGCTGTGTGTTTCCCTTTCTGTAACAATGGTATAACTCTTTATTTCTGCTGGACAAGTTATAGATATCTGTTGGATAAATTACATATCCCCCAAACCAGATAAAGTTCCTGTTGCTGTGGTGTGGGTTTCAGGGTTAATCATCATGTTTGGACATTTATAGTTAACATATCACAAATCTACCTGAGTATTCTGGAGTAAATAGCAAAGCTAAGAGCATAATTCACCAGAGCTGAGGTTGCAAAGCTGCTGTAATCTACAAGTCCCAGAGAAAGACATGTCCTCATTTATTTGCTGGTAACAAACCAAACCCAGCAATTGTCAGAATTTCTCAGCACTTATATCCAGACAGACAAACAAACAGACAGGCAGACACACACACACACACACACACCTGCTTATGTACTTGGGATAGACTTCATACTAGAAGATGATCTAACCAATGTTAAATTCCTCCCAAGATATACTCTAAGAAAATGACAATTGTTAATGGCCCATAAAGGCAATATTTTATTTTTCAATTTTATGCATTAATATATTTTCAATTAATTGGTAGTCTTTATAAGAGATACTATTTGCATAAAGTTGTATTATTGAATAAAATTAAAATTATTTCAAAATTTAAGAACACAGACAAATATGAAAATACATATTTATTAGGGAACAAGATTGACTGTCTTAAGACCCTACTTCTATAGACTGTTGGTGACCTGACAATATGAGTGCTTCAGCTTGGAGCATGCTGGCTGTTTCTTGATGAGTTATGGCTGATAAGTTCTCAAAACATTTGATTACAAAGTGTGTGTGTGTGTGTGTGTGTGTGTGTGTGTGTGTGTGTGTGTATGAGAGAGTAGTGTGAGAGAGAGAGAGAGAGAGAGAGAGAGAGAGAGAGAGAGAGAGAGAGAGAGAGAGAGAGAGAGTGTAAGTCAGGTCAAAAGTCTTTTGGGACCAGTTCTGTACCTGTATACATTTGAGGACCCATCGTAAAATTTCCACCCTCAAAGAATGGCATTGGAGATGTTTAGCATCCATCATGTATCTGTCTCAATAACAAAATGGTTGCAGAAAATTTTCATTTCTTTACTAGTAAACATTAGAGTAATAATCACTACTGAGATACTTAATGACTCTTTGCTTGCAGGCACTCTGGAATCATATTTGAAGGCAATCCAGTTATATTCTTAGTCTTTAAGGATGCCTTTGCTTTAACGGGTTATGTATTGCCAGTTTCATCTTCCTCATAGTTGTCATGACCCCTTTTATTCTCAACATTGACTCACATTTCCACCACCTTCTTCACATGACACATCCAACTTTCATCTTCTGCTACTTAGTTTTCAGAAACTATCAGAAGCATTAGCTCCTCAGCATCAGGGTTCATCTCCCTGAACCACACTCCTCTACAGACAAGATCTTCCTACAGCAAGAAGCTCTGCTTCAGCAAATCTAAGTACCAGCATTCTTCCTCTCCTAGTTGTCTGCTTCAGCAAATCTAAGTACCAGCATTCCTTTCTTCCTCTCCTAGTTGTCTGCTTCAGCAAATCTAAGTACCAGCATTCCTTTCTTCCTCTCCTAGCTGTGCCTTGGTCCCCGAGTCCCGTCCCCATTGTATGCACTTCACTCATCATGTTCTAGGACAGCTTTGTTTTCGCTCAGTTATCACATTTGCTACATCTTTGACCATGAACCATGGTAGACTTGCTTATGTCTTTTTTGTATTGATTTGTTTTATGTAGATAAATGTTTTTTCTACATCTATGTATGTGCACCAGTGTCTGCAGAAGTCAGAAGAAATTTATCCCTTGAAACAAATGTTTGCAAGCCATCTCGTGCAAGCTGAGACCCAAAGTCAGTCCTCTATGGAACGGCAATTGCTCTTAGATGCCTCTACCTCTTCATCCCTGATATATGCTATTAAACATAGTTTTGCCTTGTTTATTTAGAAAGTTGAGGGGCTGGAGAGATGGCTCAGCGGTTAAGAACATTGGCTGCTCTTCCAAAGGACTGGAGTTCAATTCCCAGCAACCACATGGTGGCTCACAACCATCTGTAATGGCATCCAACATCCTTTTCTTGTGTGTCTGAAGACAGCAGCAGTGTACTCACATAAGAAAGTTGATAATTTTGATTAAGATTGGAATTAATGTCTACTTATCCTTATCTGTTCCTTTTACACAGATTTTTCTACATATTTAATAATGAAAAGCCTAAATTTTTATGTATTAGAATTATATGTTAGCTAAAACATAACTTCAGTATTCTTCTCTTTTCATTTTTAAAAAGTATTTTAGATTTTATTTAAAAAATTTTATTAGTTAAAAGTTGCAAATAAAATATTACCATACATTGAAATTAGCCAGACCCCCAAAACAAACTCAATGAACTTGTAGGCAGTTAGAGTAGTCACTGAAAGTGGAGACTCTGGAGCTGTACATTGGATTTTATAATTCCAGCATCAATATAGCTTATATAATTATCTACTTTTAATTTGCATTTCCTGATTCAAGGGGATATTGAATAATGAAGTGATTGAAACTTAGGAGAAAGGTCCACAAACTACATAATCAATTTTTAATTCATAATTAACTTTTAAGATATTTGAAAGAGTCTCCTTGTGGACCAGAAACTGAGAATTTATTTACTGCATTTTGATCAGTACATTGTAATCCAGCTTATAATATTGCACGTGTTTGTATTTTCATAACCGTCTTTGCTGTTTTGTACATTTTACATTTATAAGTGAATCTAAAATGAAAAGCTAATTGTCTATATATTTTTTGTTCTTTGAGGATCTTTATAGACTTCCAGTTTTTACAGTGTTAAGTGTTATTCCTCAGCTTGTTTTATAAGGATTATGTTTTTATTTGTGTTAAGTGTTACCTGTGTTTATATATTTTCACCATGCTTATGCCTGGTGCCTCAAAGGCTAGAAGAGTGTGTCAGAATTACCTGGGGCCAGAGTTACGGACCATTGCTGAGATGCCATGCAGGGGCTGGGAACCAAACTTGGATCCTCTACAAGGTAGCAAGTGCTTATAACCCGTGAGCTTCACTCACTCCAACCCGTGCACAAAGCACTTGTAAGATATCCTGGTGGATCTGAAGGGCTTTTCAATAGAGAATAAACAGTTTCTTTGTCAGTTCTTCCGTTGAGACATGTAGGTTGTTTCTAGTTTCTGACTGTTATGAAAAAAGCTGCTATGAACATAATTGAGCAAATGTCTGTTATGGATGAGTAGTTGATGTCTGTGTGGAAATTCTAACAATGGGAGCAGAGGATGCCCCTGACTCTTTTTTTTGCCTACGTGTGGAACCCCTTTTCCCTTACTGGGTTCCCTCGCACACCTTTTCATCCAGCCTTCATGTGATGATGGTATGATGTTTCTAAGAGTCTCTATTCTAAGGGGAGGTGGTGGGGAAGTGGGTCTGAGGGAGGTGGGAGGGTGGAGGTGAGACTTGGGGGAGGGGAGGGAGGGAAAACTATGGTCTCGATATAACATATGAGAAAAGAATAAAAAAGGAAAAGATATATTATGTGTAAGTACATATGTGAGTTTGTGTGTCTCTCTGCATGTCTGTGGGCATACACACGTGGCAAAACATGTGGAGATCAGAAGACAACTTTCCAGGTTCAATTTTCCCTCTTATGTGGGTTCCTAAGGGTCAAATTTGGGTAGTTGGGCTTAGGGGTCACTGCTTTCACTGTGGATGCTCATTACCAGCCCTTGTGAGCTATGCTTTTAGTAGCTCTTTTATTTTATACTTGACAACATGATAAGCAATGTATTGAGTGATTAGATAGCAATCAAAGGAATAAAATTGCCTCACTGTTACTAGATGTGGTGACGCACACCTTTAGTCTCAGCAATTGGGAGGTAAGGGTTCGTCTGTGAGTTCAAAGTCAGCCTGGTCTACAGAGAATTCCAGGACAGCCAGAGCTACAACACAGTCAAACAAACAAATTCAATGTGTTGGAAAGAACTTTTAAAAAATAGATGGAAAAAATACTTGATTCATGTAGTAGTGTATCTAAATGAGCATATTGATGACTTGTGATTGATTGATTTCGAGAAAATCTTATCTCAGTGAAAATATTTATTATAATTTTTGATCACGGAGGCCTGAGAGATGTCTCTGTGAGTGAAATCATTCCTGTTGACCTGAGTTCCATGATTTAAGGCCACAAAAAGTCTGAATGCCATGGCATGCACCTGTAATCCAGCAGGCCTATGCTGAGACACAGGAGGATCACCAATTTGAACCTGGCATTTACTTTTTGCAACATCAGAAATAATAGAGATTCTGACAGTAAGAAGAGATGCTCAAAAGTTGTCTTCTCTACATGATCACAGTGTATGAGTGTGCCCACATTCACACATTCTGCCCCAATAAATAAATAATAGATACACTCTAAAATCTTTGACAATAATAACAAGACTCCAAAACAAAACCATATACACACTGCTGTTCATTAATTGCTACATTTGTTTTCATCCAGTTGTATATTTAAATTTTTTGCAAACTAATATAAAATATAATAAGTTGTTACCCTAAAATAAGATTTTCCTTTTTTCTACCCAGAAACATTTGTTTTTCTACATTCCATGACCCCTTTCTCAGAATTGTCTATAACCTGTGTTGAAGCTGAATGTTACACATGGTTTGATCCAGCCCCAACTTTTACAGTGCTTTTAAAGTATAGGAATGTGAGAATTGTATCAGATGAGAGAAAAAGCACTTCTCTTTTCTAGCTTTTTTCTACTTTGGTTATTTTTAGTCCCTGAAAAATTTTTATTAAAAATAATCGCAGTCCCTGGCACATTGAAGACAATATGATTACTGAATGAATTTACATAATTATGTCTTTCACAACTTACTCTTGCTTAATTTTTTATTGTTTTAAAACAATACAGTCATTAGAATGGGGACATAACCTGCAGATATGAAGGTCAAAGACCAGCAGAGAATAAGAGTGAAGTAGCCAAGGCCAGGAGAGCTGTGTGATGTCGGAGCTCCCAGTGAGACCCTGGACCCACCGAGGAAGGGACCCACAGGCACTGGGCCATTCCCTATAACATTTCTTTTTCATAACAGAAGGTGTCTAATGTATTAGAAAAGTGTGGACTCCTAAATGTATAGATGACAGTGATAGGAACTACTTCACCCTGAACAGAGGAAACTTACGTTTTAGGTAGTAGGAATTGTAGAGATTGTTGAGTAATGGAATTCTTTACCTGGTTTTAAAATACAGATGTTTACAAAACCAGATTTCAAAATACTTAAGGGAAGTATAAGTATGATTGTCCATCTAGTGAGGAATTCAGTTGTTGATCACATATTTTTCTAATGCCCATGGAGGCATTGTTGATTGATCTCAATATTCATTTCTATATTGACTATGATCCTTTCTGAATCCTTAAGAGGATACTGTCTGTGGTTATCATAACTTGACTGATTTTGCAAGAAATAGACCTTATTTGGCAGTACATTCTGGGGAAAAATCAGGGGAAAAAAAAAGAAATACATGTTGGTTTGAGTGGTCTGTGTCTGTGTTGTATGTACATCCATGAATCAAAGTCCTTGGCATTCGAAGCCTAATTCTCTTTGTATCCAGCTCAAAATTTTCTATTTTATCTAGATGATAACTTGTAAAATGTTATTAAATATGTTTGGAATCTAAGTCTAGATCTCAGTGTCTATGGGAGAAGGTAGACTTATTAGTAGTCAGCCTCCAGAGCAGGCAGTTCTGTGTAATCTAGAACTCTAGGTCTGTTCCCCCAGCATTGTGTAATTTGGGGGTCACTGTCCACTACTTATATATCTTTTAAAAAGATGTGAGAGATGTGGTAAATTATCATAACCCATGTTAGCCCTCTACAGGGAATAATCTGGTTTAAAGGGTCAATCATTTCACTGTTGAGAATTGTAGCACAGACCAGCAGTTCTTGAACAAAACTTGTTAAAAGTGTAACTTACTGGGCTCCACTTCAGAATGGACAACTCAAAAACTGTGGGGGTGGGGCAAGTCGCCATTTAAGCAGTTCTAGAACATTCACTGAACACGAAGCTTTGACCAGGTACCTGTGTACTTTCCCAGAGAAAAGTCTTGCTGTAATCAGTCTGCTTTTGTTATTTTATGTAGATGAGTCTTGTTTCCTCCTTTGATTTCTAACTTTTTTTGTCTAATATTGTCTGATACACTGTTTTTTGAAAGATCTATTTATTTATTTCATGTGTGTGGATATACTGTCCCTGTCTTCAGACACACCAGAAGATGGCATTGGATCCCATTACAGATGGTTGTGAGCTACCATGTAGTTGCTGGGCTTTGAACTGAGGACCTCTGGAAGAGCAGCCAGTGCTCTTAACCACTGAGCCATCTCTCCAGCCTCCTGATACACTGTTTTTAACTTTTACTTTTATTATGATTTTATGCTATAGATGTTTTAGCTGCATGTAAGCCTGTGAACCGTATGTATGCCTGCCTGGTGACTGTGGAGATCCTCTGGGACTGGAGTTAGAGATCGCTGTGAGCTGATATGTGGGTTTGGGGAATCAAAATAAGGCCCTCTGGAAGAGCAGTATGTGTTTTTAGTTGCTGAGCCATGTCACCGGTCCCTATAGGTATCCTTATAAGTCTTGTAATCATCACCGTGGTCAAAGATACAGTTGTTACTGAACAGTATTTGCCAACTGATAACATTTTAAATCTAAAACATTTTTAAATGATTTAAAAAATTAAATTTAACATACTTTTAGGCCACACAAAAATATTAAAGAGATGTAAAAACAATGTTTTTAAGGAGATGGCCTGAAGCTCATATGAGTTTATTTGTGACAACCCGTCTTTAACCTTTGGAGGTACTGTAATTACTGGCTGACAGATTGTAATCAATATGGTCATCGTTCTGAGTTTCTAAATTCTCTTCTTACCTACAAGTTCCTAACTGATAGTCAGAATTCACGGTGTTCTTATTGAGTTGGTTGTATTCGGAGAGGAGATTTTCAGTATTTGTTGAAGTGAATCTGAGTTTCTTGGTGATTTTGAATTAATAGTCCTGAGAGTAATCAAACGAGAGAACACTTGGAGAAAATGTGCTAAATTGTCTTGTACTTAGTGTCTGCCGGGCTTTTAAACACACACAGGTAAAAATATTCAGCCTGCATTCTTTCTCCCATAAGATGCTTTTGGTCACAATGTCTTATCACAGTGACAGTAAGAAAACCAGATCTCCAACCCACAGCAAGTATCAGTGGTTATAGAAAAGCAGTTTATCATATCACAAGATGTATCTTGGTCTTCCTAGTGCAAAACTCTTAAAGTCCTTGAAATCTCAGGACATGATATTTTGTTTGCTGATTAGTTGACTGGAAGATCCTGTTAACTTTCAGATCAGGGCTTGAAGCAGGTTTTCAGGTATTGGATTTTCAGGTTTAGCCCAAAGCCTCCAGGACAGTGATTCTCAGCCTTCCTAACTATATGGCCCTTTAATATAGTTCTCATATGGTGAGTCCCCCACCATAAATTTGTGTCATTGCTAGTAATTGTAATTTTGTTACTGTCGTAAATTGTAATGTAAATTCTTGATATGCAGTGGTCTTAGGCAACCTCTGTGAAACAGCTGTTTAATCTCCAGATGAGCCACAGCCCTGAGGTTGAGAACCTCTGCAGAAGACAGAGGAGATGATCTAAAGTGTAAACTGTCCCCAAGGCTAGTGATGTGATCAATAGTGCCTGTGTACCAAAGTCTCCATTAGAGTTTTAAAAGATAGAATTCATATAGCTGCGAATGTGGCAATTCTTGCACCATGGCGCACTTGAAGAAGGTGAAGAAGCTGCCTGCCCTCCTTTCTCTGTCTCTTCATCAGCTTCCCATGTAGCATCCTTCATCATCAACCAGTAAACGTGCCTCCTTGAGTTCTGTATGCTGCTCTAGCAAATTAACTGAACCTGGGGAGTGACTGTGCTGTAGAGCAACCGAGAGGGAATCATCAAACTTACAGTTCACACTCAGAGCCAGGGGTCAGGAGCAGGCTTGGGCACTGTAGCCTCAAAAATGTGATGTGGTATCTGACTCAGTCCGGAATTGACTTGGAGGCTTTCAGCTGATGTCTTCAACTATAGCTTTTGTCTCAATGGTGTCTGAAGCATGCTGTGAGAGAGCAGTAGGAGAAAGTGAGTTTGAGGGTTTGTTTCTTTGTATCTTCAAATAGGTTAATTACGGTTACACTAATTGAATGGCATGTCAAGTGACTTGGACACAGTGTAACATTACTGAAGAGGTGAGGAGGTTACTAGGTGACCATGCTCCTTCAGGTCACTTAGACACTCAAATGGGGAGACTTGCCATCTTTAGCAAGTGGCTTTCAGCATCACTCTAGGCCCTTTTCCCAGCATAGCCAGACAGAAGGAAGGCACAAGGGAGGTTCTGGCCCAAGAAGCGCCTATCACTTCTATTACCTTTCAGTTGGCTGGGATTCAGTTTCATAGCCTGAGGGAGGCTGCAAAGTATCTACTTTGTATCCAAGAAAATAGAAACAGAAACAAAACACAAAAATAAGACAAAAAAACCCAAGCCTGTATTTGGAATGGGTGACAGTCTCTATCTCCTTGGCTACTCGTTGTTTCCTGACTTGACTCTCTGGAATTCTGATAAATATATTTATTTAAAAAGAAAAGAAGAAAGAAAGTTAGTGGCCTTGCCTTTCTTCACAGCTACTCTGAAGAATGAAAGTATATGCAAGGATGCCTTTGGCACATATTCAGGATTATGAGACACAGTTTCCATGTCTAGTACTTGTAATCAAAATATAAATTTCTAAGCTAGCAAATAATTACAAAACCATTCTAGGATCAAGAAAAATAAGCTTGGCTGTCACATTGGAGTAAGTCCTGAATAGGCTTCGAGGAAGTGACAGGAAACTTGAAGCTGAATAAGGCAGGGGTAGAACTCGGAAGGGAGCAGTCAGAGCTGCACGCCATGTGCCTTTGGACGCTCACTTCAGTTCCACGTCCTGAACGGCAGCAGTGCCCACTGCATAGGCAGCTGACGGACATGGAATCATGGGGTAGATTTATTTCCTGGGAGGAGTTTTGCACAGAAAGAAGAATTTTATTCTAACTTCAGGTTAGAAAAGTCTGTACCTGATTGTGTTAGACTTAAAGTTCTTGAAGTTACTGGGTTGAAAAGTCAGTAACATTAGTGAGGATACAACCAACTGTGAAACAAATATGTGGGTCCAGAATTTATGCCATGTGATGGTTCAAATTGGGTTGGAATTCAGGTTTCATGATTATAGAAAACAATTAAAACTGAATATAACCTGTGCCTAGTCAGAGGAGTAACAGTGAAAAGAAAAGAAGTTTCGAACTTTAGTGCTGCCTGTGGGTGACAAATATATACATCTTTTTTTTTTTTTCAAACTGATTGGTGACTCCAAGTAACTATGTATCCCATAGTGACTCCCGAGAACACTGGGCACAGCTTATCTTGTCAGGAGGGGGAAATGGTTGTGATGCTTAACTGGGATTTTCAAATGAACTGTGGAAACTGAAAGCATGGCTTTTGTGTCCTAGGCTTATCAATACTTATCTGTTCCACTTTTGCAGAGTTTCATATGTCAGGAACTACAGGTCTCGAAGGAGATAGTTAGCAACTCAGATTTGGAATCTTGCAGTTTTGTGACTTTGACATCTTCAAAACCATATATAACCAAACATAACCAACCACATCCAAAGGCTCTGAAGAGACAGCGTGTTTATTTAGTCGTCACTGTTTTCTTTAATACATGTGGCAGGAACACCTGAGGTAGCTAAAGACGAGCGGAGTCCATCTTTAGTTTCTTACTGTTTATCTTGTGTACTTTCTGGTACAAATACTACTAAGCTTGGTTAATACGAACTACCCCAGATCCTACTCAAGCGAACAATGGATGGTTTCTATTCATCTCTAGGCTCATTCTACTGTTCTCCATCTTTCTGTGTGCTCGGGAGCCCAAATATCTACAAACTGTGTTTGCAGACTCCTATTGTCTGTCAGTTCATTCACACCGAGTCACTGGTTAAAAAAATGGAGTCAATAGGCAGAGCAGGGATCCCTTCGTGAAGCGGAATCCAAGTGCATTTCTGAACTGGAGGTCTTACCATTAATTTTTCACTCAGTTACCTGGATTGGACACGCCCTCTGGTTCCTTCCAAACCCCCAAAGCTACAGAAAGTTATTTAATTTATGAAAAATCTACTGAGTCACTTTCTAAATAAACGTAACACTGATAGACATATTTGGTCCAAATTCTGAAAGCATCTCACCCCAAAGGGTTGGATATAGTGTTGTGGATTAGTCTTTAACAGGTTTGTATAGAAGTTGCACCACACTACATAAATCTTTCCTATTCAAAAATCTCACTCATAATCAGCTGAACGTGTAAAATTTAGATGGTCTCAAATGATAGTACTAGTGAGTGCCAAGGAAAACTGCCACGGGGCTGCTGATTTAAATCAGTCTCCAATGTGGGTACAGTCTTGGAGAGCAGTTCACTATTATAATACACTGGCATTTGCTGCTTTTCTGTTAGGTTTCTATTCCACATCATCACTTTTCCATTAACAAAAGGACTTCTTACTACATTTCAAGATATCCTAGGAGGGAATGCCCATTCAGTAGCAGCAACACTATCTATGTGTCTCACAGCCCCACAATCCTTTTATAAAAATAAATGGATAAATGCCACCAACAAAGTTTTCTATAAATGCATACCATGCAAATACAGCACTTTTAAACCATATGAAAAATTTCGGTTTATACTGATAAAATTCCCTAACATCTCTTAGCAAATCATAAGATTACCATGAAGAACTCCATACCATAAAGCTATACAGTTCTGTAGATGAGTGACATAGGTAACCCTGGGCTTGTAGTAGGCACATAGAAGGGAGGGGCGAGAGATGAGTCACACAGATGACTCAGCGGAGGGTGGGGGCAGGTGTAAAGCCAACCACAGGACATCTAAGATTTGTAGTTGCATTCTGGTACCAAGACTTTAGAATAAACGTATATCTCTCATTTTATATTTTAAAATTTGATTTATTTATTTATTTATTTATTTATTTATTTATTTATTTATTTATGTGTATGTGTCTGTGTGCACACATGAGTACCCACAGAGACCAGAGATCAGTGTTAGGTACCCTGGAACTGGAGCTACCCCTGGCTTTGAGCTGCCTGATGTGGTGCAGAGAACCGTTCTTTGGTCTTCCATCAGAGCTGTGTTCACCACTGAACCACCTCTCTAGCCCCTCACAATAAATCTAAATCCAAACCTGCATCTCAAGCAGCTTTAAACCAAACATTACTGTGAGAATTAGCATACCTCACTGAGGAAATATTGCAACAGTGATTACATAATGGTAAAATAATTGCTTTCCTGCCTAATTTTTACTTATTATGAAATTCAGTAGTCTATTCCTGGAGGAACTGGAAAGCTCATGGGTAATACAGCTTTTAAAACTTTTTCTTTGGGAGTCGAAATAAAACATGACATTCAAAATTGATTGAATTCTGTGCTTGTGACTACTGAGGTAAAAATATTTCCAAATTAAATTAAAGGTGTCCTTTATTTTATTATAATGATCATTCTTCTTCTCCGGTGGTTATTCAGTTGAGAGGGATGCAGTCTGCAGCATCCACATCAAATGATTCAGATCTTCCATGATTCTGGATCCAAGAAATTTGATGCATTTTCCTAGCTTCCTTAGGCACCAGGTATACAAACAGTATAAGAACATATATGTGACTCCATATTGAAAAACGGTTTTCTCATGTGTACTTTTTTTTATTAAAACTAATGTAATTTAGTTGAAAATATAGAAAAGGAGCCATTTATCAGAACATCTGGTGGAAGAACATTTAACGGGAATGTGGTTATTGTACAGAGGAAACATCACACTGCATGTGCAGGCTTGCACACCCATTATCTGTCCTATTTTGAGGTAGTTTTAGGAAAAGTACAAATGGCCAAGCTAGACACTTATTACTTAGAATAGGCTAAAATTAACATAAGAACAAATCAGTGTAATTGAAGCATATAAGTCAGTTGGCTGTAAAACTATTTTCTTATTGTCATTTCATTTTTATTTTGAGACAGGATCTCATATAGCTTAGTCTGGTCTCAAACTGCTGTGCAGCTAGGCTAGCCTTGAATTTCTGTTCCTCCTGCTTCCACATCTCAAGTGCTGAGTTATAGGCAGTCACCACCCTGGCTAGTTTAAAAGCATATTTATTAAAGTCCTTGTCACTTTTAGGAAGAATGTCCCATGTTTCCAGAGACTGATGGGACATGGTTAGTCCTGTCTATGAATGCAGGGTTTGAAGAAGATGTGCTGCCAAAGGAAGTTCTACTTCCCATCTGTACTTTGGTTTTATGTTCCTTCCATCACAGATGTGAAACAAACACAGCCAATCAAATCAGAGAGCCCACATGTCCCAGCAGCCCCTTCTCCCTTAGAGATCCCAGATGATTGGTTCAATCTTTTCTTCACAGTTTACCATTGCTAGTTATTGACTAGAGTTAAGGCAGGCATATCGCATCTCTGCCTACACAATTGAATGCTTTTGAAATGAAGACATTTAATTTTAATTCTAATTGAATATGGTGTATTCTTAGTGTTTCTTTATGGTAAATTATGCAGCTGTGTTCTGATGCACATTCCAGTTTCTTTAGATGCTGTAGGCAGAATCGCTAGCGATAAGAGATTATTGCTTTTAGATGCTAAAAAGTAATACATTTTCATTCATTTCATCATTTGTTGGGAATAATTTTATTGTAAATATTTATTGTGCAGTGTAACTGAGATTTGGATTGAGAATTTTGATTCTAATTTTGTCAAATTAATTAATTACTATATTTTTCTGATTAAAAAAAGAAATGTAACATGACTTCTCTCCTCTTCTAACCTTTCCCATAGCCCCTACTCCCTCTCAAATTCATGGCCTCTTCCTTCATTTTTATTGTTATGTATTTATATAGTATATAAATATGTAAATAACATCTTCTGAATCCACTTAGTGTCACTTGTATGTATATAGCTTCAAGGCCGAAATTGGTAGTGGGTAAGCAATTGGGGGCTCATACATAATGAAGACCAATTCCTCCTCTCCCTGTAGTTGTTAATTTCCTATAGTTCTTTGTCTAAGGCGGGGCCCAGTGAGACTTCCCCTTCCATGTTAGCATGTCTACTTGCATTGTTTTTGTTAAGATTTGGTTTAGAGAGCCACACTGTTGGGATATCATAGTTTTCCTGTGTATTGGAGATGCAGCCTTACAGCTGACTTCCTGGTTCTCTGGCTCTTACAATCATTCTTGCCCCTGTTGTCATTGATAAGGTCTTGTTTAGAGATAGAGCCATCTTGCTAGGCTGTCTTAGCTTCCATGCCATTTCTAGGAGACACATACAGTATTACAGCTGATTTCTGGGTCTTCTGGCTCTCACAATCTCTCCTAATGTTTCCTCAGCCTTTGGTCTGAAGATAATGTCTTTACCCGGGCTGAGCACCCTGTAACAAGTTTATTCTTTTTGTTTTGACCAGTTGTGACTTCTGTAGTGCTCTCTGTCTTCTGTAAGGAGGAGTTTCTTCAGTGAGTGGTGAGAGCTACACTTACGTGTGGTTATAGAAATATGCACTTGGAATTGCTGTTAGGAACTACACTGGTTTAGGAAAGTGGCAGTCATAGATTGCCCTCTAAGATCCATGGCCTCACCAGCCCCAGACAGTTGTCTGGGTTTCTACTGATCGATATGATTTGCCTCCTGTTTTTCAGGCCTTCCATCCAACTGGGTTACCACCAATATGTGGGTTATTCTGCCGTGTAAACTTAAACTTTAAGCTTCAGATTCTTTGTAAAGCAGGGCAATAATACCTAGATTATGATACTCCTTTGAGTGCACGTACATTGAAAGGACTAACAAGTGCTTAGCAGGCAATAAGGAAATAAATGTGGCTTAGAATTCAGGTTAATGTTTAACCTCTGAAGAACCAAATTGTATTTTCGGAATGCCTAAAAGAGTAATTCATCTTTCAGAGTTAGCCTCAAGAAAGAACAAGGACAAGTGAATTAATTCTAGGTGCAAATATTCTAGTAAGTGTGGTTTGCCCACATTAAGAATGGGTGGGAAGTATGAGCATTGGGTATGGTCTTGAGGCCAGTGTATGTCAGCGATACCTGAATCTTAAACTCAGATCTGTCGAAAGGGCTTATACTCTGATAGGCTTGATGTAGATAGGATTCTGGAGGTATCTTGGTGCTACAGCAATCCCAGGGCCTTATGCACACTAGGCAAGCATTCTTACCTTTGATCTCAGATAATTTAGCACAGGTAGAAAATCTTCCCAGGAGCAGGGTAATCTGGGACAAGAGAGGATCTCTTCAGATTCTTTGTAAAGGGGACTCTATTGGCCAGTGTTCTCCAAAAAGCCGTGCCTGGAAAGAGACACTAATTTTAAAGAATTAGTTTATATTATTAGGGAGATTTAACAAATCCACAATCTGCAGGGAGTGCAAGTGTCTGTAGGAAGTGATCTGTTGGAACAATCCCACTTTTCAAGGGTAAGCAAGTCTTCTCCAGAGGTCCTTGACTGGCAAAATGAGGCTCACTGGTGCAGCATAACTGAGAAACAAGTCTATAGGACAGCACTGTCACAGAAATATTTGAACACACTTCTCTGTATATATTGGCCTATTGGTTGTGTTACATAAAACTTGACATTCCAGGATCCTGTCCTGGGAACTCATCTAGGTCAGCATAGCATACATAGGTCTCATGTGTTGGATGGCATATATATATATATATATATATATATATATATATATATATATATATACACACACACACATATACATACATACATATACATACATACACATACATACATATATATACATACATACATACACACACACACACACACACACACACACACACACACACACACACACACACACACACATATATATATATATATATATATATATATATATATATATATATATATATATATCTGATTCTGTTCTTGACTCTTGTTTTAAGTTTACTTGGATGTCTACAACTGCTAGTCCTTGGCAGCCACCTGATCACACAGTCTTTCTATTTATATTCTTTTTCTGTATTTCTACTTTGGGGCTTCTCCTGCCAGCCCATGTAGCACCTTGATCTTAGCCTTCTAAGATCATCTCCTCAAGTCTTGTGCACAGTAAACCCAGCTTCCACATTCCTGAGTTAAGGTAAACATACATGGAGCCATTAGTGTCTTGAAATCTAATCTCTTCCATTTAGCTTTGTATATTGCTATAAGTTATTGGTGTCCTTGGGATTTCCATAAACTATTTCAGATCCTCTGAGTCCTTAGCAACAATTTTCGCCTAACGTCAGATCTGACACGGCGTGTCTTTGCTCTTTAATTGCATACATTTATTTTCAGGCTATTCCTGACCCTTTTGTACTCTTCCCAGTGTTTTATGTGGAAGACTACTTATTAGATATAGTGCCATTCTTTTAATAACTGAATATGTGTGTGTTGGTGACCTCCAGACCAGCATTCTTCTTTTGTTTCATTATGGCTTTCCTTCTCAGGAGCCTGAGGCTTTCCTTTGCCATTGTTTTGAGCAGCTGTTTGTAGATTTGCTGCCGTGGTGCTTGGACCCAGCGAGCCGGCCATCCCAGCTGATACATCCCAGCTGATAGGACATTCTAGCAGTTTTGTGCCAGCTCTCCAGCCTTTCAGATCGGATCTGGGCTTTTGGGATCAGATTCCAGAGGTGACTTTGCAGTTTGTCATCTGCTCTTTAGGGTAGGATGAGGGACCTTCTTAGAGGTTTTTCGTCAGATACATCTTCATTGACACTTTAAAATTTTACTATACATCTACTTGTTGATATTTTCCTATAATAGCAGGATAAAAATTTTTTTGCCTGTAAAATAATTTTAAGATCCAAACAAATAACTATAGTTTTAAAATTACTTCAAGTAATTTCCCTGATATTTCAGTAGTTTGGAACATTACAAAAAAGAAGCCTTCATTTTCTTGCGATTTGAAAGGAGAAATTTAAACCAAGAGGCTTAGATTGTGAAGATTACAGTTTTACAAACACTACCAGGAATATGGGAACAATAAGGTCTGATTTCATAGCTTTCTCTTACATTTATTCTTGTCTTTCTATGATAGATACATATTAACATATAGTTATTCTCTTTGAAAAAGTATATTCTTTTATTTTAAAATGTATGTGGCTTTTCAAATACAAATTCCACAACTTCCTGTGTATTATAAAACATGATTCCTGAAATAGTTTTACTTTGAAGCACAGTATTTAGAATCTTCTGATCAATAGTGTATTTCATGCCTTTAATGCAACCTGATTTATGTCAATCAAATCATAGATATGGTTTGCTATAGTAAAAACTACTTGATTTCAGTTCTATTGTAGCAGTCTAATCAATCAATATTTTAAAACAGAGGCTTTTGTAATGAGATTCTATATGAGTATTGATTTCAGTTTCTATATTAACATGGCAAGCATTCTCAAACTTAGGCAATTCAAATTACTGTTCTTAAGGAAGATGTCTTAAAGTTACCGTGCTTTTCCTATAGAACGTTTGTAATAAATCACAAGCGACCCAGCCTGATCTCACAAGCCTATTCCTACCAGGGCTAGAAACACTGTTCCAGTGGGGGTTGTGATTTCCTCATTCACTGAAACCACCTTAAGTCCCAATGTTCTTTGAGTTTCTCTGGCGCTGGGGGGATATTTCACAAGGCTGATAAACTGTGGGTAGATGTATAGGACAGAAGAGAGAGACACCATTGCAGATCGGTGCAGGTGAGGTTCAGATTTAGAAGTTTCAGTAATGGCAGAGGTGTTACCATGAATGCACGCACAGAAGGAAGTTGCTACATTGAGGGTCTTGCAGGATCTGTGTTGGTGTTCCTCCCCTTGTGGGGTCAACAGTGGAACAGTGCATATGGCTTCTTCTTGGCAGTCTTTGTGATCATTGCGGTATGTACAGCATCTTAGCAACTGGGATTAAAGATTCAGTGTTAATTAAGATTTAGATATACATTTAACATGTTTTAAGGATTTTTTTTTTGCCCTAGGCTTTGAACTTTTCCTTTGCTTTTATCTGTTTATATTTATTTTCTCTTTATTTTATAAACTAGTTTATATGTAAATGACAGTCACGATTTCTACAATCAGTTCTTCCCAAATACATATATACAGCATGTTTACCTCAAATAAAAACAGCAAACCTGGAGAATGTTCACATATATGTGGGTTGTATTGTATTGCTAGCATGTATATGTACGTACAGCTGCATGCGTGTATGCATGTGTCTATGTGAAGAGCAGGGGTCCTTCATTGTTCTCCACTATGATTTTATGACAGGATCTCTCATTGTCTTGGAGCTCTCTACTTTATCTAGGCTGGTACATGGGTAAGCTTCGGGAATCTGGGATGTCCCTTCTCTAGTCTGGAACTGCAGATACACACCACTGTGCTCTGTGTGTTCTTGAATGACAGAGGCCCAAATTCATGTTCCCATGCAAGGATTTTATTGGCTGAGCCATCTTCCTTCCTCAAACGTGGCAGAATTCTAAGTCATAACAGGAAAGAGTATGTGATCTTAGTTTGATGATGAGTTTTTAGGTACTGTACCAAAAAGTATGAAAGAAAAACACCTTAATATAATTTGCTCAACAGTTTCTGCCTTATTTATGAACATGACTGTTGAAGTTAAAAGGAGTCACAGACTGGGTCAAAACTTTATAAAAGGTATATGAAAATGGGATGGAATCTAAAACATACAAAAACAGCCTAAAATCTGTCAGTGAGAAAACAATCCAATGATAAAGCAGGTCCGTGATCTGAATACACATTCTAGCACAGGAGATGTACATGGGAAATATGCATATCACGGTAGGCTTGCTCCCATATGTCATTAGCAGTTTTCAGTTTTAAAGCCATGAACTTCTGCTATATTGCTGACAGGCTGGCTGTGGTACTGTTGACCTAATGGATAAACACTGATAGGGTTAAAAGCCACCAGAGGTGTGGAGCAATAAAAGCCCTTCCTCATTGCTGGTAGAAAGGTTTTCTTATCAAACTGAACATAATCTTTTTGCATAACCCAGCAGAAATGCTTCGGAGTATTGACTGAAATGAGCTTAAAGTGTGCACAGAGAGGCTTTCATCAGAACATGTGTGGAAGCTTCCGTCACAATTGTTGGAAAAAAGCAGCAGTTGAAATTTTCTCTAATAGGAGACTCAATCAATAAACCTTGATACATTCATATCATGGGCTCTTATTTAGTGGTTAAAAATTGATCTATTTAGATTTGAGACGAAGTCAGTAGAAGTTTTAGCGAGTTTCACCAGCTGAAAATAAGCCAGCGGCAAGAGGCCGTGTATGCAGAGTACAGCCTAGTGTGTGGTAGTGAGACAGGGCAGACAGTGAGGAGGGCTTCAGAGCGAAGATGAAGGTCAAGCGCAGGGCACTGGCCAGGCACTGAGGCTGCTCTGGGTCACACTGTGACGTTAGGTCTGCACCATTGTAGACCCGTCACAGCCTGCGGGGTGTATGACACAGTTGAAGCAGCCCACTGTGGGTCAGTGTTTATCACAGCCAACCACCACACCAGCCCGTGCTAACAGTTGTGGCAGCTTTGGGCCAATGAAAGGAAGTAAATATTTTGATCATTGTTGTTTGTAAACTTAAATCTGCAGTACTGAAAAGTAGTAAGAAAACTCACTCTGAAATGCTTAACAAAAAAGAAGGACAGAAAGAAAAGGAAGCAGCAGATAGCACTCCACTGAGATGACAGGTTAACAGTGAGTTACTCTTTCCATGGTTAGCAAAGTCAGTTATATCCTGTTTTTAGTTTTTTCTTTAAAAATATGTTTTTCTACTCATTCCTTCTTTTCAGAATTATTATTTTCTGATTTCTAAAAATTACATACTTTAGTCCTAGGAAACTGAGAAAAGGAAGATTTCTAAAAGGCATCTTTGTATTATAGTGACATATGTACTTATTTCGCCTTAATCCATTCAATAAACAACAAATATATGTTCTGGACACACGGTTCCAGTGGTAAATTAAAATCTTACAGTCTAGCGGCAGGTAAAATACAAATAAAAAGACTGTGATTTGGCAAAGCCTTTTGAGTTGATGGTAAGCGTTAAGGGGAAGCATTTGGAATGCTGGGTCAGGGATGTTATAGCTGATCCTCTCCATTGCCAAGCGGCAGTGCAACAAACGTGAATAGATGTCGAGGACAGGAAGGGAGAATGGGAGTCAGCTCATGTCTGCAGACACGGCAGAGGCCACGGTGCTTCGGTTGCTCTGCTCCTTCTGCCTCTCGCTCTTTTCCCCCTCATGTGCTAAGTGATGCCCCACAGCTGGAACTGTGCATCCAGGCTGCCAGGGTTGACACTGTGATGTCATCCGTCCCTTGCACAGTGATGAGAGCATGGCATTAAATGGACTCACAGCTTAGCAGTCAGACCTGCGTAAGAGTGGCTGTATCTAAGTGGTGTGAGAGTCATAGAAGCCAACTCAGCGAGAGTGGCATGGGCAGCCTGCTACACAGTAAGTGGTGGGCGTATGCTCTTGACCATATTGACCTTGGGGTGTTGGTGAGAATTTCGTCACTCTAAAGGAACTGGCACACTGCACTGCGACAGTGTCAGCTTTGAAACCTCGCTAGGGGTGAGCGCACTGTAGAAGGTGATCTATCTCTTTCATACTTGCAGTGGTATTGATGAAACTTAATAAAAACTGTACTTGGTTCTAGACTACCGTCTCTGCATGCTGGCTTCTGGAATTGTTAGGAGTATATGATTTTCCTTTATTTTATGTTATTTCACTCCAAGATCATATTTTTCTGAAGGGCAATAGTTATACTTTCAAAAACGTAACTTTTTTATTTTAAATTCTGTAATATATTACATTTTATTAAGATTCAGATTTCAGCATGTGTTTGGCATGAATTGTGTTCTGTGTCGTTACTTTGTTTATAGTTTGAATATGCTTTCTATTTTTCCAGGATTTTTCCTATTTCCATCATCACACCTGTCTACACACACACACACACACACACACACACACACACACACACACACACGCATACAAACACTCTCATGTCTCACCATTCCTACATAGCCAAATGTATATACATAGAGACTTCCAACTCTTTGAGGTAAGCTACAAAGCTTATTGAAAGGGCCAACATGCTCAGAGTACATGCAACTTCCTCTTTCCTTCTTCTTTACCTCAGACATTATCGCTTTTGTTCCTTGCTTATTGTTTTAGATATGTAAAACATTTAAATAGTTGCCATTTTAATAAATCATAATGAGCTCATTATATTTTGAAAGTCAGACATAGGTCAAAGCTGCTGTTTTCTTTTAAACTAACTTTTACTCTCAGGTTTATTTTCTTTCAAGATCTCACACTGTTTGTGTCTATATAGATCTGGTAATTGGAAGTTGGTAGAAGGGCTGTATAAACAGAGACTCCAGTCAGATTGCCCCGGGCAGATTAGGAGAGCCACATAGCTGTATACACCATATACTCAGCCTCATCTCCAGGCTAATGTTTTCAAATTGGGAAGAGATAAAATCTATGTTGTGAGTAGCTATAGATTTGACTTAATAAAGCCTAAACTCATATTAGAAAACATTTTAATTATGACTCAAACTATCAGAGACATTTAAATATTTTGCATACTGACATTTATTTTCTGTGCACACATTCTTCTGTGCACACATTCTTCTTCTTTTGTAGCAGAGGTACAACATGGTTAAAACACACACACACACACATACACACACACACACACACACGAGCTTTAGCAGCCCACAGTAGTCTGTGAGCCTGTCTGCAGGTGACTCTTGAGTTTTGCTCTGAACGCTAAACCGCATTGCCTCCCACCATCACAAAGATGCCCATTTCCCCACTTGAAATTGCCTTGAAAGATATAGAGAAATACCTCATCCATCTGCAAAGGAACAACCAACTACATTTATTTTTGGAATAAGGGAGGGAGTTGTTTTGCTCTATACATAGACTCCACAAGTAGAGCAGTTGTATAACACGGTCTATCTGTGTAAATTACACTTTCTCCACGGTTCATTTAACTACTTGAATTTGGTACATTTCTTTTCAACCCAAAGCACATCTGATGCAGATTTCTTGGGAAGCTCTATCTGGGTTTAAGAAGCCACAGACCTTGTTTACAGGTGCATAATATGGACGTTTGGAATCATCCCACCCTCTATAAGTTTAACTTTTCCTTTTCACTAGGAAAGAAAATAATATGAAAAAATATGTATTGTAGTTTTTATTGTTATTATTGTAACTGACATATTACTCATGTAGGGACTTTGAGTCAGTTAGCTCGCTGATGTGTGAAGTTCTAAACTGACAGGTTGCGAAGCAGATAGAACCACGTGACAGCTTATGCAACCAAGTTTCAAGTGAACTGTTCCTGGTTGAAAATACTCAGTTCATACCTTTTTCTCTCCTCTGACAAGGAGTGTGTGTTTTTCAAGTCAAATGCAGCCTACTTTGATAGCTTGTGCTTAAACTTTACAGTTTCAAATTGTGGTGGAAAATTAGCCATTCTTTAAAGTAGTTAAATAATGAAAATGAATTGATTTCATAACCTTTTAAAATTGAGAAGCTAACTGGAGGTTATAATTCTTGGAGTTCACACACTTTTTGAGGATTAATGAACTTTAGAATAAAAACATCTTTATATTCTTTGTTTGAGACCCTGCTTCTTTTAATATATTGGTTTCCAGCCTGTGCACTGTAACCCCTTTTGGTGTTGCATATCAGACACTGAGTATCAGGTGTTTCCATTGTCATTTACAACAGTAACAATAACAGTTATAAAGTAGCGATGGAATAACTGTATGGTAGGAGGTCACTACAACATGAGGGACTGCATTAGTGGATTACAGCATTAGGAAGACTGAGAATCATCGCTATAATAAATAAGTTTATATGTGTAGTCTTTAGTGTCACATTTAAAACAGAGTAAAACAACATTAATATTATCAAATGTTTGCTTAGTCAACAAAAAGAATAGTTTAGCTCAAGGTTCTTTTCTAAGATCAAAAGCATGACATTAAATATGGATTCCCCTCACTGTTGCTTCCTGATGCTTTGTAAAGTATGTTAGTTTTGCTTTATGCTAAATCATTGCAGGTGATTTGTGCTTATACTACTTATGGATTTTAACTTAAAAATATAGCTTTCAAAGTAGCATATATGTTATTCATCATAGTATGATGTTTACTATCTTGGAGAAAATACATTTCACATAAAGATTTTTTTAAAATTATGCTTAATATGACTTGTATAATATTTGAAAAGCTACAGATAAATATTTCCTATCTTAGTTTGGACACAAGAAAAACTGAAGTGGGAGATGTAATTCATAGCACTGGTCTCAGTTTCTATATAGTATGATGATTGAATGACTGAATAAATTAATTAATACGTGGACACAGAGAAAATAGCACAAGGATTAAAGTAGGTCCCTTTGTCACTATCATATGCTTGTCCTGTATTTTATCTGGCCTACCTGTATATTTAAAAAGCATTTTTGTTTTATATTGCTTTGTTTACTTCTTTTGAATATGATAAATTGAAGCTATATAATCATTCACTCAACAGATATCTATAAAATACTTACATTTTTGGCCAGGCACTATTTTAAACACAGGGTTACAGCAGTATGCAATGCATTTGCTTTAATAAAACATTATTCTGATTGTGTGAGTGGGATAGCAGAGATCAGTTAATAAAACAATAAATGTAACACTTACCAGGCTTTTAAGCTGCCTTGAAGTCTATTAAAGCAGAATCACAAGGGTGGAGAGTAGGCATATTGTGCTACTCTCTGGGTAGCAGTGGACATCGATCCAATGAAGGGTAATACGCTGCAAATAGAGATCATGCAAACTGAACTCATGATCCATGTGTATGTCAGCACAAGATCATTAAAGGCAACAGTTTTGAAAGGATCCCACTTACTGGGAGGATGCAGAAAGGGGAGTGGGGTGACATGATCTGCTTATGATTTAAAGAGGACATTATCTCTGCTAGCCTCATGGAAACATTAAGTATAGGAAGGCAGGAGTATAGGAAACCAAATAAATAGAGCCGGAATTTTCTCACAACGCATAAAATTAAAACACCAAATGTATAAAATAAAAAAGGTAATAAAACTGCAAAGGATAAATACCATGTCACATATAAAGTCAGACCCTTTAGAACAATACTTAACACTTCAGTGGAGACTCTGAAAGTCGGAATGGTCTGAACAGGTGTTCTACAAATTCTGAGAAACTACAGATGGCATCTCAGACTATAGTGCCGACACAACTATTTATTACAGTTGATGGAGAAAGAAAAGCATTCTAAGAGAAAACTGAATTTAAACAATTTCTATCATGGATCTAGAGCTATAAAAGGCACTAGTAGAAGGTTAAGTTCTGAGGACACAAAGAGTAATTCTAGAACAGTTAAGTAAAGGAAGAGGAAGAAAATCCCAGACCATAACAACATAATAATGAGAACCAATAAACAATATCCATTAGTAATTCTCAATGTTATTTCTCTCAAGTCCCCAGTAGAAAGACACAGTCTAAGAGATTAGATTGGAAAACAGGATTCATCTCTCTGCTGCATTTGAGAACCATGCCTCGCCATCAAGGATAGACATCATTTCAGGTTAAAAGATGAAAAAAGGTATTGCAAGGAAATAGACTCAAAAGCAAGCTGGTGTAGCTATTTCAGTGTCAGACAAAATATACAGGAAATTATGTAAAGAGGATATTACAATAAAAGCATTTATGGACCTAACACAAGGGGACCCAAGTTTATAAAAGAAATACTATGACAACTTAAATCACAGACTGACTCCCACCCAGTGATAGTGGATGACTTCAGCACTTCACTGTCACCAACGGACAGATTATCCAGACAAAAACAGAGAAATGCTGGAGCTGAATGTTGTCATAAATCAAAAGAGACTTAGCAGATACTTAGGGAATATTCCATTCAAGAATAAAAAGGATATACGTCCTTCTTGACATTCATGCAACTTTCTCCAAAATTGTCCACATATTAGGACACAAAGCAAATGTCAACAGTTACAACAAAATTAAGATGATACCCTGCGTCTTATCTGACCATCATAGATTAAAGCTGTATACCAACAAGAACAGAAACAGAAAGCTTACAAACTCCTGGTTACTGAACAATTTATTACAGGGTGAAAATGAGTGGAGAGATAAATCAAGAACAAAACTAAAAACATTTTAGAATTGAATGAAAATGAAAACACAACAAATCAAAACTTAAAGGACACACTGAAGGTAGTTCTAAGAGGCAAGCTCATAGCACTGTCTACATGTGAAAACTGGGTAGATCCCATATTACTAATTTAGTGACACACCTGAAGCTAATGCCCTGAAAGAGTAGAAGGGAAGAAATCATCAAACTCAGGTCTGAAATCAATAAAATGTTTTTAAAAGTAATGAAATGAAGAGTTGAATGTTTGAGATTGACAAACCCTTAACCAAACTAACTAAAAGACACAGAAGATTCAAAATAATAAAATTATAGGTTAAAGAGGGGTATCATAACAGGGGGCAAGGAAATTCAGACAATCATAAGTATATAGTTCCAGAATATGTACTCCTTAAAACTGAAAAAACTAAAAGAAATGGATGAATTTCTTGATATATATTTGATATATATGTTCTACCAAATTAAAATAAGATCAAATAAGCAATATAAATGATCCATAACCCCAGGAAAAATAGAAACAGCAACTAAAAGTCACTAAACAACAACAACAACAACACCCCAGGTACAGATGGACCCAGTGCAGAACTCTACAAGGTCTTCAAAGAAGAATTATCTCTAATACTCCATAGATGATTCCAAAAACTACATATTGAAGCAATAAGTCTTAATTCTTTCTAGGGTGCCCCGATTAGTCTAATACAAAGACACACAAAGACTTTATTAATAAAAGAAAATGGTAGATGCAAAAAAATCTCAACAAAATAGTTGTAAAATCGAATACAAATAAAGTACACACCCTGATCATGTAGGCCTTATCTCAGATTTGGGCAGGGTCAACATTAACAAATTAATAAACATAATACATCACATGAACAGACTGAAAGACAATAAACACTTGATCATCTCACTTAATGCAGAAAAGGCCCTTGAGCAAGCCCGACTTCATGATAAAGTCTCAGAGAGACTAGGGATACAAGGGACATACTTCAGCATAAAAGGCAGTTTACAGCAAGCTCACACCAGCAGCATTCTTGATGGAAAGAAACTGAAAGTATTTCCTCTAAAATGAAGAATAAGAATACCCACTATTTTCATACCCATTCAATATAGTATTGAAGTCTTAGAGCAATAAGACAACTGAAAAAGAACAAGGGGATGTGTATAGAAAAAGAAGAATCAAAGTAACTTTATCTGCAGATGGCATAATGGTGTACATAGAAGACCCTCAACATTCTACCAGAAAACATTTGAAACTGATAGATACTTCCAACAAAGTAAGTAGATACAAAATTGACACATATTATTCAGTATCAAATGACATGTATATCAGAGAAACATCATCTTTCATAATATCTTCCTCTACACACACAAATGTGTTTGTGTATGTATGTTTGTTTATATGCATACGTATATGTATGTGAATATGCATATATTATATATGTATATATGTATACATTTCTTTTTATATTTAAATATATATATATATGTATGTATGTATCTTTGGGTAAATCTAACCAAATAGTGAAGGACTTACTCAATATAAATTTTAAGACCCTAAAGGATGAACTTGGAAAATACACCAGAAAATGTAAATATCTTCTATGTTCATGCACTAGTAGGATTCATATTGTGAAAATGAAGGGGAAAATAACCAAAATATATTGCATGAAGAATTACTTTAAAAATGAAGTAATTTTGATTTTAAATAAATTGAGTTGAGTTCTCTTAAGGATGCTAATAAGGAAGGAACATAGGTGAGAAAGCTTGAAGCTTTTGAAGACTCAGATGATTATCAGCTGACTAGAAATGGATACTGAGGAGATGTTACCGTGAGGCCAAGGGAGAACCAAGAAGAGAGAAAGATGAGAATTCATGGACTCCTCAATGCTGTGAAGAAAATGATATAAGAAACCTGAAGAGTGATTGACTTGTCAAGTATTTTTTTGCAATCTTCAGTGAGATGCTGAATGAAAATGGAGTTTGAGACATGGCCGTCCTTGACTTCTTTGTTATATCTGGGATGATAAAATATAGCAACATAGACAATCTGGATAGCTTACGAGTTATTCCATTTAATGGGTGTATTGATCAGAATTTCTCATATGACAGTCTCTTGATTTCAGAACATGTATGTATGTTTGTGAAATAATGAGGTGTTCAGAAAAGATGTCCTGTAATTTCAGTGGATAATTTCAGTGCATTTCAGTATCTCTTTGAAATCTCTGCTTGTGAAGCAGCTTCTGTGGCCCCTGCTTCAGGCTTCTTTTCAGAACTTTTTTTAAAAAAAACACAAAATAAAAGACCCATAGTACTTGCAACTAGTATGACAGTCATGTTTTGGTTTTAAAACTTTCCCTTTAGACTTTGGGAATAATTCTAACATCAGACATTAATTCCAAATGTACTACCTGCCATGATTAATATGCTCTGAAAGGGTGCAGACTGTGCTGGCATGAATGTGAATGGCTCCCATAGGCTCATGTGTTTGAAGGCCTTAACCTCAGCGCATGGGATCCTTTAGGAAGACTTAGGAAGTTCTTGTTGATGTAGGTGTGTCAACATGGGTGAGAATCGGCGTTTCAAAAGTCTTGAACAATTCCCAGTGTGCTCTTGCCTCCTACTTAGCATTCATATGTGAGCATTTAACTGTTATTGCCACCATTTTTTCTGTTGTTGTTCAGCTATCAGGGACTCTAACCCTCTAGAGCCATAAGCCCAAATAAACAATTTTATGTTGTTGTTGTTTTTTTGTTTTGTTTTCTTTTTTTGGCCTTTGTTTTTCGTGAACTTCATATAGTCTGTAAGTTGTTTCTGGGGTGTTCAGAGCTTTCTGGGTTTAGTATCCAATTAACAGTGACTGCATATTATGTCTGTTCTTTTGTGACTGGGTTATCTCACTCAGGATGATATTCTCTAGGTGCATCCATTTTCTTAAGAATGTTGTAAAGTCATTGTTTCTGATAGTTGAGTAGTACTCCATTGTGTAAATATACCACAATTTTTGTATCCATATACTGAAGGACATCTGAGTTCTTTCCAGCTTCTGGCTATTATAAATAGTGCTGCTATGAACATTGTGGTGCATATATCTTTGTAGTGTACTAAGGTGTCTCTGGGGTATATGCCCAGAAATGGAATAGCTGGGTCTTCAGGTAGTACTATGTCCAATTTTCTGAGAAATTGCCAGATTGATTTCCAGAGTGGTTGTACCAGTTTACAACCCCACAAAGAGTGGAGAATTGTTCCTTTCTCTGCATCCTCACCAGCATCTGCTGTCATCTGAATTTTTGCTCTTAGACATTTTGGTTGGTGTGAGGTGGAATCCCAGGGTTGTTTTGATTTTCATTTCCCTGATGGCTAAGGATGTTGAGCACTTCCTTAGATGCTTCTCGGCCATTTGATATTCCTCAATTGAGAACTTTTTTTTATCTCCGTACCACATTTTTTAATAGGGTTGTTTGATTCTCTGGTGTATAACTTCTTGAGTTCTTTGTATACCTTGGATATTAGGCCTCTATCTGATGTGGGGTTGGTAAAGATCTTTTCTCAATCTGTTGGCTGTCGTTTTGTTTTCTTGACAGTGTCCTTAGCCTTACAGAAACTTTGCAATCTCATTATGTCCCATTTTTTGATCTTTGACTTTAGAGCACAAGCCATTGGTGTTCTGTTCAGGAAATTTTCTCCTGTGCCTATGTGTTCTAAGGTTTTCCCTACTTTCTCATCTAATAGTTTCAGTGTATCTGGTTTAATGTGGAGATCTTTGATCCACTTTCACTTGAGCTTTGTACAAGGAGATAAGAAAGGGTATATTTTCATTCTTCTGCATGCTGAGTGCCAGTTGGACCAACACCATTTATTGAAGAGGCTGTCCTTTTTCCATTGAATGTTTACAGCTCCTTTGTCAAAAATCAGGTGACCATATACATGAGGTCTCATTTCTGGATCTTCTATTCTATTCCATTGATCCATGTGCCTATCTCTGTACCAGTACCATGCAGTTTTTAGCACAATTGCCTTGTAATATAGCTTGAGGTCAGGGATGGTGATTCCCACAGATGTTTTCTTGTTGTTGAGGATAGATTTTGCTAGTCTAGGTCTTTTGTTATTCCAGATGAAATTGCATATTGCTCTTTACAACTCTATGAAGAATTGGGTTGGAATTTTGATGGGGATTGCATTGAATCTGTAGATTGCTTTTGGTAAGATGGCCATTTCTACAATGTTGATTCTTCCAATCCATGAGCATGGGAGATCTTTCCATTTTCTGAGATCTTCCTCAATTTCCTTCTTTAGAGGTTTGAAGTTCTTGTCATACAGGTCCTTCACATGCTTAGTTAGAGTCACACCAAGGTATTTCAAATTGTTTTTGACTATTGTGAAAGGTATCTTTCCCCTAATTTCCTACTCCACATGTTTGTCCTTTGAGTAGAGAAAGGCTAATGATTGGTTTGAGTTAATTTTATGTGCAGCCACTTTGTTGAACTTGTTTATCATCTATAGAAGTTCTCTGGTGGAATTTTTGGGGTCACTTACATACACTATCATGTCATCTGCAAACAGTGATGTCTTTGCTTCTTTCTTTCCAATTTGTATCCCTTTGATTTCCTTTTGCTGTCTTATTGCACGGGCCAGGACTTCCAGTATTATGTTGAATAGGTAGGTGCCAAGTAGGCAGCCTTGTTTAGTTCCTGATTTTAGTGGGGTTGCTTCAAGATTCTCACTGTTAAGTTTGATGTTGGCTATTGGTTTGCTGTTTATTGCTTTTATTATGTTTAGGTATGGGCCTTGGATTCCTCTTCTTTCCAAGACTTTGAACATGAAGGGATGTTTAATTTTGTCAAATGCTTTCTCAGCATCTAGTGAGATGACCATGTGGTTTTTTTTCTTTGAGTTTGTTTATATGGTGGATTATGTTGATAGATTTCCATATATTAAACCATGCCTGAATCCCAGGGATGAAGCCTACTTGATCATGGTGAATGATTGTTTTGATGTGTTCTTGGATTCGGTTTGCAAGTATTTTGTTGAGTATTTTTGCGTCAATGTTCGTAAGTGAGATTGGTCTGAAGTTCTCCTTCCTTGTAGGGTCTTTGTGTGGTTTAGGAACGAGGGTTATTGTGGCCTCAAAAATTGAGTTAGGAAGTGTTCCATCTGACTCTATTTTGTGGAATAGTTTGGAGAGTATTGGTATTAGGTTGTCAATAAATGTCTGATAGAATTCTGCTCTGAACCCATCTGGACCTGGGCTTTTTTTGGTTGGGAGGCTTTTGATGACTGCTTCTATTTTTTTTTAGGTGTTATAGGATTATTTAGATGGTTTACCTGTTCCTGGTTTAACTTTAGGATCTTGTATTTGTCTAGGAATTCACCCATTTCCTCCAGATTTTCCAACTTTGTGGAGTATAGGCTTTTGTAGTAGGATCTGAAGATTTCTTGAATTTCCTCAGTTTCAGTTGTTATGTCTCCACTTTCCTTTCTGATTTTGTTAATTTGGATACTATCTGTTTGCCCTCTAGTTAGTCTGGCTAAGGGTTTATCCATCTTGTTAATTTTCTCAAAGAACCAGCTCTTGGTTTTGTTGATTCTTTGAATGGTTCTTTTTGTTTCTATTTGGTCAATTTCTGCTCTGATTTTAATTATTTCTTGCCATCTACTCCTCTTGGGTATATCTGCTTCCTTTTGTTCTAGAGCTTTCAACTGTGCTGTCAAGTTGCTAGTGTAAGCTCTCTCCAGTTTCTATTTGGAAGCACTCAGAGTTACATGTTTTCCTCTCAGTGATGCTTTCATTTCATCCCATAGATTTTGGTATGTTGTATTTTCATTTTCATTAACTTCTAGAAACTCCTTAATTTCTTTCTTTATTTCTTCTTTGACCGTGTTATTGTTTAATACAGCATTGTTTAGTTTCCATGTGTATATGGGCTTTTTTGGTCTTTGTTGTTATTTAAGACCAGCCTTAGACCATGGTGATCTGATGGCATGCATAGGAGTATTTCAGTCTTCTTATATCTATTGAGGCTTGTTCCATGACTGATTATTTGGTCAGTTTTGGAGAAGGTGTCGGGAAGTGCTGAGAAGAAGGTGTATTCTTTGGTTTTCGGGTAAAATCTTCTGTAGATGTCTATTAATACCAATTGGTTCATAACCTCTGCTAGTTTCACTGTGTCCTTGTTCACTTTCTGTTTTTATGATCTGTCCATTGATGAGAGTGGGGTGTTGAGGTCTCCCACTATTATTGTCTTAGGTGTAATGTATTTTTTGAGCTTTAGTAGGGTTTCTTTTATGAATTTGGGTGCTCTTGTGTTTGGAGCATATATGTTAATGATTGAGAGTTCCTCCTGACAAATTTTCACTGTAATGAATAAAAAGTGTCCTTCCTTGTATTTTTTGATAACTTTTGGTTGAAAATCTACTTTATTCGTTATTAGAATGGCCACTCCAGCTTGTTTCTTGGGGCCGTTTGCTTGGAAGTTTTTTTTTTTTTTTTTTCCCCAACCTTTTACTCTGAGATAGTGTCTATCTTTGTCTCTGAGATGAGTTTCCTGTATGCAGCAAAATGCTGCATTTTGTTTATGTATCCAGTCTGATAACCTATGTCTTTTTATTGGGGGATTGAGTTCATTTGTGTTAACAGATATTAAGGAATGGTGGTTGCTGTTTCCTGCTATTTTTGCTTTGAGAGGTAAAATTGTGCCTGTGTGTCTTTCTTCTTTTGGTTTTCTTGCTTACGTATTTTCTTGTTTTTACTAGAATGTAGTTTCCCTCCTTGTATTGGGTTTTCCACCTATAATTTGTTGTAGTTCTGGGTTTGTGGTCAGATAATGTGTAAAATTAGTTTTGTTTTGAAATATCTTGGTCTCTCCATCTATGGTGATTAGAGTTTTGCTGGGTATAGCAGCTTGAGGTGACACTTGTGTTCTCTGAGGGTCTGTCCAGGATCTTCTAGCTTTCATAGTCTCTGTTGAGAAGTCGGGTATGATTCTGATTGGTTTGCTTTTATCTGTTACATGACCTTTTTCCCTTACTGCTTTTTGTATTCTTTCTTGCTTTGGGCACTTGGCGTTTTGACTATTATGTGTAGGGAGGAATTTCTTTTCTGGTCCACTGTATTTGGAGTTCTGTATGCTTCTTTTATTCTCATGGTCATCTCATTCTTAAGGGTAGGAAAGTTTTCTTCTATGATTTTGTCGAAGATATTTACTGTGCCTCTTAGTTGATATTCTTCTCCCACTTCTATTCCTATTATCCTTAGGTTTGGTCTTCTCATTGTTTCCTGGATCTCCTGGATATTTTGGGTTAAAACCTTTTTGGTTTCTGCATCTTCTTTGACTGTTTTGTCTGTTTTCCATGTTGTCTTCGGCCCCTGAGATTCTCTCTTCCATCTCTTGTAGTCTGTTGGAGATGCTTGCATCTGTGACTACTGATTTCTTTTTTAGGTGTTCCACCTCCAGGGTTGTCTTTTTTAGTGTTTTCTTTATTGTTTCCATTTCCATTTTAAACTCCTCCAATTCCTTCATCTCTTTGGTTCTATTTTCCTCTAGTTCTTTGATTTCTTTGAGTGTTTTTCTTGTTTCCTCTTTAAAAGCTTCTGAATCTTTTTGCTTTTCCTCCCGTTCTTGTTTAAGTATCTCTATCAGCATCTTAAGGTATGATTTCAGGTCTGTGTCTTCCTTTTCTGGAGTGTTTGGAATTCCGATGTTTGCTGTTATGGGAGAGCTGGGTTCTGGTGTTGCCAGGTTGTCTTGGTTTCCATTGGGTAAGTTCTTTTGCTTTCCTCCTGCCATCTTGTTGTTTGTGATTATATGTCGTCTTGTTTTCAGTCATTGGTTCCTGTCTCTCCCGTGTACCTTGTCTGTGTCCCTGGATCTCTGCTGTTCATGGTGGCAGATGGCCTGAGGTTTTGGTCCACACGCAGGAGCTAAACAATGTTTGGTTTATAAGTTCTCTTGGTCATGGTGTTTGGTACAGAAATAGGAAAGTAACTAATATCCTGGCTTTGAAGAAATGAATATGAAATAAATGTCATCACCCACACTATAAGTAGGGTAAAGATTCTTCTTTCTTTGAGTAAAGATACCTTCTTTTTTGTGAAAATTTCTGGTATGTGTGTGTGTGTGTGTGTGTGTGTGTGTGTGTGTGAGAGAGAGAGAGAGAGAGAGAGAGAGAGAGAGAGAGGCAAAACCATAATACTCCTCCAACATTACATTTAATCAAGTAGCATGATTATACTGTTAGTAGTTCACATTATTATCTTCTCAAAGATTCATATTTATCCTTCTTTTGTTAGAGATCATGGATTATCACTGACCTATACACTTTTAGTTTGTAAAGAAAGGCTTCCAGCTAATTCAGAGTTTAAAGATTAAGCCAAGTACATCTGTCAAATATTTATTCTTTACCATAGAAAGAATTTAGAAATTGAACATCCATGCTCTCTTTGGAATTCTCTGGCAGTGGTAATAACTTAATACCAAAACAATGTCATTATTCAATTAGATGTGAAATGAAACTGGTTTTAATACTACATTAAAGAATTAATACATATAATCATTTGATGTCTTTTTGTAAAATATGATGATGATGATGATGATGATGTTTGTGTGGCAGCTTTCTGTTGATATAACAAAGTATCTGAACTAACCAACTTGATAATTAGAGAACTTAATTTGACTCAATTTCAGTGTATCCAGTATATGATCATTTGGGTTTGCCACTTTCTGCCTGTGAATAGGCACATATTATATTAGAGATTTTGTGATAGTTTGACTTATCTACTGCATACTGGTGGAAATGATGAGTATGAAAGAAGAGGCACCAGGTACTCCATTTCTCCCACAGAGCACATCCTCAACTACCTATGTCTCAACTGTACCATGAATGAAACTATTAAGATATTAGTGTATTATCTTTAAACATGATCTTTTTTGTGACATCGTTATTTCAGCATTTCTTGTTTTATGTATCAACATTTTTATCTTTTATCTCATTTTTCATTTATTGGCCCCATTTTTTATTTGTATTTTTTCTTTGAATATACTTAAGGCTAAAAGCAAATTGTTAAGTATTAATTATAACTGAGTTCACTGTGAAGTATTATGTGGTAAGTTAGACTCATAATGATATGTTGGAAATGTTACTGATGAAATAGTTGGAAATTATCAATGAAAAGTAGTAGTGATACATAGCATAGAAAACGTGGTTTCCCAAAAAGTAGCAGATTTCATTATAACATTGTTATTTTGAGCATCTATAGTAGCCTCAACTTGGTAGAATGTCACCAAATATCCCCCTTTCTACTTGTGAATATCTGGACCAGTGTTGGAATGCAGATGAGCATCTGAAGAAGACAAGGAAGCAAAGAGCATGGAGTCCTGTCAGGGGACTGGTTACCCGTTACCAAGGGAACCCAGAGTTGGCTGAGCATGTCCTGAACCTGCCTTATTTGTTTGTCATTGTTTGTCATTGTGCATCTGGGGACTGAAAATGGTTCATCTCATATCTTCATGAATTTTGATAATAATAATAGATGAATAAATGTTTCTCATTACTTCATCATTTGTGTTTCTACCTTAACTCCTGTACTAGATAATCAAACCTTCCCTTTTGATCTCCACAGATACACGTATAATATACATGCATCCAGGCAAGAAACTCATCATGCCCATACAAATAAAACTTTAAAAATGAAAAGTTTATAAAAATATTCAGTTTTATAAGATGCCTTAGAAGCCAAACAATCAAAGTTTCAAAAAGGAAGTGCCATATATGTCCCTGGGTCTGGCATGAAGAGGCAGTTATGTACAATTTCAGACAGTATGAGTGCTCTAGAATAATGAAAAAAGCTAGGAAAGATGTTGGGACAAAAATAGTGTCTGCTTTTTCAAAGAAACTAATGAACATTTGAAGAAGTAAATGAAGAAGGAGTTTATGAAGAAGGCAAACATGAATTAAAAACATTAAACATCAAGATGAAAGGATGCAGTGACTCTCAGAGCTGAGCAGGGGCTTTATAGCTGGGAAATTGTCTTTGCAAGAGACGGGAGCCACTTCTTGAGGAGAGGAGACTTTTAAAGGGAGGGTAAGAGAAATGATACAGCCAATGCCAAATCTGTGGAGCTACTCAGTGAGACTTCCCTGGGGATGGATAAGGAAATGGGAACCAGATTCCATATTGTTAGACTGTGAGACATCATCTGAGGGTACCATTAGGATATAAGCTCGTAGAACAGCCTACAGGAGAGACTGACCCAACCTTAAAAACCAACAAATATCCTAATAACGATTTTTCAGTATGATGAAAAGTCTGCTACAAAGAGCCTTAAAGTAAGTGTCAACATAAATAGTTTATAGTTGTTTGTTTGTTTTTTTAGAACAAAGAGGTGATTGTACTGAATCAGGGCTGAGGTTTTAGCAGGGGTCATGATTAGCAAAAGTTTGAGGTATGCCTGGGATGTATACTAAACCACCAATAAATAAAAAAAGGAATAGACAAAGAAACAAAAGCTAAATCCATACTTATTATGTAAACTGACAATGTTAGTGTCTCAAGAGCATTCAGAGTAATTAAATAAGAAATTAGTAGGTAGAAAGTAAAATAGGCTAGTAGATATCTGTAGAGTAGCAAATTAATTACTGAAAATAAAATAAAAAATATTTTAAATTCTATTTGAGAACCACCGCAAAAGATACAAAATCTAAATGATATTGATGAAAGTGTTTTATCAGTATGAAAGACAAGTGGTTATTATTTTTTTTTATAAAATTCTGGTATTTATAAAACTAAGTTATCATGAAATGAATGGAGACAAGATGTAAACTACTTTATTTTAAAAGTGAAACAAACATATATTAATTAAAAAGAATAAGAAATTGTGTATTACCCAAAACAAGTGGGTGGACTGGTGGGCAGCGTCTCACTTAGTCTAGGTTGGACTTGACTTAAGATGTTTATTATCATGGACAGCATAAATAATTTAAAACATTTTAAAAGTAGTTTGAGGACTTCAAACTGTTGTCTAGATCATGTCATAGATTAGATTAGTGCAGCTCTCAGCCTCATCAGAGAAGTTTCTCTGTGAGGTCGCGGGAGGTTTAAATAGAAATCCACAGCTCATCCAGTTGCAGAGGAAAAATGTGTGTGAAGATTCTGCACCACATGGGCTGAAACAACCTTCCCCAAACCTCAGGGTCCACCTCGGAAAACGGGGAAGAAGGAGTGAAAAGGCCAGAGACTGACAAGGACGGGGCTGAATTTGTGTGCTGGACCATGAGCTCATGACCTGAACAAGATCAAGTGCGTGGCCATCCCGGCATGAAGGGCTAGGGGACTCTAATATCTTCCTTTTCCTAAATGAAAAACAATGGATAATTGATGGCTTCCAGGTGAGGGAGATTAGAGTATAATCCAAATTACTTCCATTCCAGGAATAAAACAGATATATGCCTGAAAATTTATTACTAGCAGTAATAATTCATAGCAGTAATAATTCAGGTCCTATAAATTAAAAGTGTATGTTGTATGATTGTTTTAAAGGTTGGTATGTGATATTCTGGGGAGCAGGGTTAGTAAAATATTCTTTGTGATATGTTAACATGACTAATGCTGGGAATTCAACGGGTTGAAAATACTTACACGTAGTACATATAGTGGCTTGTTCATGCAATGTTAAGGGTAAGTAAACAGTCACCGATTACATATACATTAGCAATATTGTGGCTGTGACCCCTGTCATCCTTAAAGGAGCATGTTGATATGACTCCTTATAGTAGGGAATTTTCTAGTCTAGAAAGTCAAGAGGCCTCCTTGAACAATCAATTGTTCATTTCTGACCTGTTGGGAGATGTTTTGGTGCTTTCTGGGGAGCATAGAGAGACCTGTCATCAGGAGAAATGTGCAGAACACTGTCTTGTACTTAGAGCCTGTCTCTGAGTTTTACCAATGCTTGTGCTGATACCATTTCAAATGATATTTGCACAAGTGTCAAAGTTAGTGGAGACAACCCTTTTGGTTTCTGTAGGAAATGGGGATTCACTAAAATTAATTTGAAAATTGTAATTCCTTAAATGATATGAGAACATTTTTGTTAAAATGAGAGAATACTGTTATAAGCCATATTACAGAATATTTAACTCAAATTTTATACTGGACATTGAAGAAAAAGGTAGTTATTTGGATATCCTTTGCTCTTTTAGTTTTTTGTTTTAATTAATTCATTTTTCACAAACATAGTGGATGTGTGTATTTGATCTGATTATATTTTTTTATGATCTCTTCTCATTCCTTTCCTCTCACTGAACCCCTTCTTCCCAGCAAGTCCCCTTCTACTTTCCTATCTTTGTGTGAGTGTGTATGTGTGACTCACTGTATTCAATTATGGCTACTTGCATAAGCACATGTTGGGATTATTTACATTAGCAAAGGCAAGTGGCTAAACTATGCAAGAATATTGCACCCCTCCAGCAGCAGCCATCAGCTGCCCCTTACTGATCCCATCCTACATCATGCTGCATGTGGACTGGCCCACCTGTGGGCACATCTGTACAGGTAGCTCCTGTTACTGTGAGTTCATGAGTGCAATAGTCGTGTTAGAATCGCTACTTAATAGCACACTAAGTGCCCAGATCTTCACTGCTTCTGTCACCTGTTCCCCGAGGCTTGGAGGGCTTGGGGATTGGTAGGTGATAAGAATTTCCTGTTTAGGAATGACACTTGATAGTTAATTTCCCGTTATGACTCCATATAGTAGTCGTATCTCACTGCAAAGAAAGCTTCTCTAACAGCTGAGAGACACACCAGTCTATGGATATAAGGATAAGGATTTAAAAGACAATGCGACTTTATGTCCATCTAGAAACAAAATAAAACAAAACAAAACTAGTGGCAGAGAGAAAGCAGTGAGTTTATCATCCCTAACAGCCAGGCCACAGTGGCAGCAGTGGGCACCCCTTCCTGATAGGCTGCTGTGTTAGTAGGTACATGGCTAATACCTTTAATGAGTTTTCGCCGTCTGGAACCCGTGTGGCACTGTGTGGTAATATGAAAGCTACCTAGCAGTAAGGAGCTTTTCAGCTCAGTTTTAGCTTTGTTTTTCCAGGTTCTATATCGGAAGTGTGTGGTGTCTTCTGCAATAGGACCTTGTCATCTAGTTTTGGTGGACAGTTGGGGACAATAGAAATGCTGTTTTACAAAGTTCCATGTATCATTTGTCTCATTTAAAATTACCAAGTTAGCCTTCCCATCTGATAACAGCTTTTCTGCTTTTATATTTAGCACTCTGAATAAAATGGCAGATTTCAAGTTAACAAGCATTCTAGAGAATCGCAAAAATATATGAACTGAGACATTACACTGTTTTTTTTCTCATCATTTCTTCACATGTAACATTTGAAATGCATATTTGTTTGATTTTAATATTGGATAAGGATGATCTTTGCATATATTATCCATATGCAAAGTATAAGTGTACATATCTACACTAGAGATGCTGAGAAAAGGTCAAAAAAGAGACTTTGGGCCATGTGTAGTCATAATATAAATTCTTACATCAAAATAGTTTTATTCATTTCTATTTTAAACTATTCTATTGAGTGACAAACTATTTTATGAATCAGCCGACTATTTTTCTTTAAAATCACTCATTAAAATATATGTAAAAATTAAGAAATGGACTTATTTATTTACATACAGTTTCAATTTCAACCTCATATCATTGCTGGGTAGAGGAAGCTGAATTACAGAATTTTCTTATACCAAGAATTTCAAGGCACTGAAAATGTTTTGTTAATTTGGCTATGTATGAGTTCATGCAGTTTTCATTATAATTGCATACTGATTGTTCAAATCTTTTGTTTCAGAAAACGGATTTTTTCCATTATTTTAATTTTTATGAATTTATCAAATAAAAATGATGTCATCAAATAAAAGCAGTCTGCTCTCATTTCCTTTCTGCTAATTACTTCTCAGAAAGATAATCCCCTTCTAAATTAAAGATACTATCCATGAATCTAAATAAAATTCCTCTGTCTTTGTACGATTTGTCCAATGCCTGGTTCATCAGGGGACCACCTGGAGCAAGGACTCATTTTTAGCTTTAGAGTTTGCCAAGCCAGCTTTTCAGTTCACCGTACTAACTGAATTTTATGTTCAGACCATAAACTATATGTTGAATCTATTCAGATAAAATTTGTCAGTTTTTATGCTCTTTTACATAGGGTATAATACTAACTCCCCACATCCACACACACACTTAGTTTGATGCATTGTGAGGCTAGCTGGTAGTTTAATGGTTCCCTTGCTTTATGTCTTCCCAGATGAACATTAAGCTGTCCCTATCTAGTATTTTATTTTTTCATATGCAGCTTTGCTAGAAAGACTGTGTCAGTTGGCTAATTTGATTGAAATCAAGTGCCATAACTGTGTTAAGAAAGCAATTCCTTTTTTTGCTAGACCCTATTATCGTTGTGTGTGTGTGTGTGTGTGTGTGTGTGTGTGTGTGTATAGGTATGTATGTATGCCTGTATCTTTATTTTCCCTTTTTCATGAGTTAGGATTCATAATGCATATCTTATATTGCTGTAAGATTCAGTTATTCCCTTGTCTAAGAGACTACCTGGGAATTTCTGACATTGGGAAAAGAACAGATACAGTGGCCAAGCTGATAGCTGAACAGCGGCAAATAACTTAATTCTTTAGATTATAACCCATCCAAAATCACTGCTTTCATGAGAAACCAAGGCTAATTTAAACATATGATAGACAGTGACAACATTTGATCCTACAATGAACCATATTTCTAATCTCTTTATTCTGTGTGTGAGGGAAATTCCTGTGCATTTGGTAGTTCCCCGAAGCTCTGAGCACATACAGTTTGCTCTTATTCTGTGTATCTTTCTCTGTGGTGGCCAGTTCCATGGCAAGCTGTGCTAGCCAGGCAAGGCAGAAGATTAGTTTGCTGTGCCATTTCACTAGCTATGAAAAAGGCCTGATTAGACTGTAAACATCAGTGTGTCCTTACCAGAATATATTTCTAATTGACATCTGCTAATTATCACTACATGTAAGTCCTTTCTAAGTGGTGCTTTAAGGTGGCACAAGAATAACAGAGCCAGGGTTTGAATGTAGGCAGCCTGGTGTAAGCTATGTTTAATCCCTGCGGTATGCTCCCTCTTAGTCTGAGAATAGGCAGGCTATAAAGCTGAAGTGTTAGGTCAAGAGAGGAGACTGAAGGTTCACACACCATTCCATTCCTTCCATTCCTTCCTAATTGCTCTGGCTTACATCCAAACATACACCCTTGTCTTCTCCATCTCAAAGGTGGCAATCTCAGGTTCTGCATTTAAACTGAAGTAAATATAGTTCTAATGCAGGTATTGCTGCATATTTTCTCAGGCTAACCTGTGTATTAAAAGATGTGGGTAGCCATGTTGACAAAGTCTGTGAATGTCATCATCCATTGAACATAAATCCTAGCTTATAATTATCCCTAACTACCATATACTGTAAAGGCAAGATGAAATAGAGCTTTTCTTACACAAGGTATCTTGGCAGGTAAGTTTTGCTACTATCTGCACATGAAAATATATCTCTGTTTGCTTAAGGGTCATACTGTTCCCTTAAAGAATGCCATCATACCCACTGTAACATCTACCTGTGCTCTGAGGATAATCAAGGCGCCAACATAATCTGTTCTGTGATAGAATTCTATCTTTTCCCTTTTCCCCGTTGGATACACAGGTGCATGCCATTTTGCCCAGCTTCTTTCTGTGATTAAATCAGGATAAGACAGGATACATTTCTCCATGAATCAATAGTATTAATTCTTTCACACTGGGAAATCCTTTTCTGTAGTTAATATCTGAGGAATATCCAGCCACCTGAGTCTAGCCTAGGCATCTCTAGGTTTTGGAAGGCTTTCCTTTTCCTTTTTTTTAAAGATATTTTTAATTGGATATATTTTATTTACATTTAAATTGTTATCCCCTTTCCCAGTTTCCCTTTCATTAAACCCCCTATCCCTTTCCCCTCTCCCTGCTTCTATGAGGGTACCCCCTACCTTCCCACCCCCTCCCACCTCCCTGCCCTGACATTTCATATACTGGGGCATCAAGCCTTGGCACGACCAAGGGCTTCTCTTTCCACTGATGCCCAACAAGACCATCCACTGCTACATGTGCAGCTGGAGCCATGGGTCTGTCCGTGTGTACTCTTTGGATAGTGGTTTAATCTCTAGGAGCTCTCGTTGGTTGGTATTGTTGTTCTTGGGGGGTGCAAATGGGAAGGCTTTTCTAATTCCAATTGAGAATTCACTCATTTTTCTTTTTCAATCTCTGGCACCTTAGATCTTGGAAGAGCCCATACCTGTTGATCTGCTCCTCCTTCTGCTTCTGTTTCTAGGTGGTTCTCAGGCACCAGATGGTAAGGGCGATGGTAAAACAGGTGGAACAAGATATGTGTCCCTTTATGTACTCTGGCTCTGGTCAAACTAGATTAATTAGAATAATAAACTTTGTGACACTCAGATATAGCTTGACCTTTTTATAGACGGTAAAAACTGCTATAGAAATGTATTCCAAACTAACCCAGCTTTTAGGTAAAGCTCTAGGTTAGAAGTGAAGATGGTTGTGAGACTTCACCTGTATGAGTTCATTTACATTGTAGCATTGTTATCAAAAGGTGGGGCCCTCGGTTCTAGGAGTGACGAACTGCCTTCTTCAAAATCCTAACTTAGTTAAAAAAGAAATCCTAGCTTTCTTTGTTTGGCCATAAGGCTTCCCAGGACTGTGCATTTGCCCATATAACTACGATCAGTCTCTGCTCTGTCAGTCTAACATCGATGCTTCTGGGAAAAAGGGCTAAAGAGGATGGTGGCACATGTCAGCAGTTACAGCATGTGGACAATGTCCCTATGCTTATCCTCAGAATATAGCTTAGAATAAGAGTGAGGAAGGACTCGAAGTCGTACTTGACATCATTTTCTTAATTCTGTTAGTAGTCTATTCAGATTTGTTTGGAGGTAGAACGTTGACTATATCTCTGCCAAATATGTTTATGTGTATTACTTTATGTAAAATTTCATATCTATTATCTCAATAATCCGTATTTTTTAATATGAGCCTACATTTTAGAATGTTTGTTCTTTAATTATAACATGTTTGATTCATAACTTTTGCATTATAATGTCAATTTAAAAAGCACCAATTAGCATTTTAAGTTGTTCTTAATTCCCTAATTTATTAACCAATGGAACTGGTCTTTTAGGGGCAAGACCTTGTAGAGACAGTTAAAGGGTTGCTCTTTGTGGCTTCTTTGCTTTACTTTAATTTTATTTTTTAGGATTCCAGTAGATGTGTCAACTTTTTATAGTTTGTTTTACTATGTGTCTGAAATATTTTTTTCCAGGAATTAACTCTAATAAAGCAGCCCTAATTTATTCCAGTTGTCCGGATGGTGTTAGGGAAGATGTTAATGTGTCCAATTCATCCCAAGTTTGGTATTCCCACGGCAGACTCAGCTATTTGGGCTCTTTGGAGAAGGAAAGGAACAGGACACAATGGAGGAGCCCACAGCACAGGGCTGTGTACACCTGGGAGTTGGACGATGCCACCGACTCTTCACCGAAGAAACAAAATGTCTGCCTACTGCTCAGTCCCAGTCTGTGAAGAAGGGCAGTTCTCCAGAGAAGGGAACAGATGAAAGCTACTAGCAGCCAATCAGAGCTTTCATCCATTGCTAAATAAAGGGTAAACTAGCAGTTGTAAGGCTAGACATGTAAGAAAAGCACAGGCCGCTCTTTCACCCAGAGGAGGCAAAACCTGGAAGAATTCTTGTTTTGGGATAAATTCAGATGGGCAAGAAGGACCAACAAGAAGGCACAGCTATTATCTGAGTGTTCGAAATGAAGATCTTTTTAAGCACAGGGTGTGAGTTTGTCCGTGCAGGGAGGGTGGTATGTGGTAATGGCGGTGCTGTGGCTGGATGAAAGTGTCTACCCTATGAGCTGAGGCAAACACAAAGGCAAGCAAGTCTAAGTCACAATCCATCTTCAAATTGCAAGAGATAGAGTTCTTTGCCATCATCAATAGAAACTAACTCTGTTAATGTGAGCAAAAGGAACTACAGAAGATTGTGTGTGTGTGTGTGTGTGTGTGTGTGTGTTTACAACTTCCAGACTTAAAGAAAAATAAGTAAGGTACTAGCTTAGGTAGAGGAAGAACTAGGCATACATGAGAATTGGGGTGTTAGGGTGAGCTGAACAGCCTCAGTATAGATGTGCCATGAGGATATAATTAGAATCTTTCAGCCAGAACTTCTTGCAGTTTGGCTCAAGAATTTTATCCTAGAGAAAGGACACCTTACTGAAAATCTTATCAAAAGTGAATCTACCACGACTGATGCTCCTGACAAGATACTAACCAAGGAAGTGGGACTGAAGTTCAAGGAATATTAGGGTGCTGTTACTAAAACATGGGCATTTGGGTGGATGCTTGAGAGACAAAACATCTATGTTCCTACCACAGAGGGTGTGCATTGCACTTTGATTTTATTCTAAGTATGACATGGTAAGATAACATCGTATATGGGAACAGGATGAACAAGTCTGCTCGGCGACAGGAGAGTCTCTAAAGATTGACTAGGAAAGGGATCTGTCTGACATGCAGGGAGTGGCAGGGGCGATAAGTCTAGACTGGTATCACGACGAGAGCCTCCATAGAAGCAGGGTAGACAAGCGTCCCTGAGATCACAAACAGGAAGACACCAGTCAGGCACGGACCAGTGGCTCCGTGGCAAGGCCAGAACAGTGCAATTACGTACATTTTGGCATAAACAGAAAATGCTAAAGCAAAGGTGAGGACAATGGGGATGGAGGGAAAGGCACAGATTTCTAAGAGGCAGGACTGAGAACAGAGAGCCTCAAAATGGCCGACACTTGAGCCAGGGTCTGGTGTTCTCCTGTGAGATCTGCATCAGACCTCTGTTACGGTGGGGAATTTGCTTTTTTATCAAACTGTTATCAACTTCTGTCTTTTCTTATGGAGCTTGTTTTTTTTGTTTTTGTTTTTTTTTTCCTCTTCATAGTGATTTTGAAGTACATCTGTAGTGACATGTGTCTGCTACCACCTTTGGGAAGCAAACAGCGTACTAAGATAAGACAGCCCGAGGTCCAGGCGAAGACAGATGGTAGGAGGAAACTAACAATAGGCAAACTCTAGCCAACCCGATAGAGGAGGGACAGCGACTAACGTGACTTCTAACAACATCAGGTGCGAACGAGTGATACATTTAGGACCTGTGCACAGGGACGTCAGGGTACTCTGTTACACATGCCCACATCTCTCCTTACTAAAATGTGGCATGAGCAGGCTTCACAAACAAGGCAACCAAAGATACAACTCTGTCTCTGTCTGTCTGTCTCTCTCTCTCTCTCTCTCTTCCCCTCTCCCTCCCCCACATCTCTCTCTCTCTCTCTCACACACACACATGAACTCACACACATTTGAATGAATTCCTTAGATTTCTGTTGTGTTCTCTCTCACTGCTTTTACTAGTGGGAGAGGATTCCCTAGGATTACTTCTGGTCTTAGGGCATAGCCAAGCGCACTCCATCAGCTAGCATAGCAAGCATGGTGACCTGGACTTGATCCATCACCTATATAAAAAGCTGGGTGCGGCTATATGTGTCTGTAATCCTGGCAGGGTGAGGTGGGATCTAAACTAGCTGATCCTGAGAGTTCCTTCTTGTGCCAGCATAGCCAAAACAGTGAACGGCTGGTTCAGTGAGAAGTCCTGTCTCAAGGAAACAGAGCAGAGAGAGTTAGGTACTGATGTCCTGCTCTGGCCTCCCTGTGCAAGGCCATACAAACATACCACAAAAATAAAGGAAGTGGGGAGAGAGAGAGAGAGAGAGAGAGAGAGAGAGAGAGAGAGAGAGAGAGAGAGAGAGAGAGAGAGAGAGAGAGAGACCATTCAACTCAATCTATGCATGGCCTTTACCTTCATCCACAGCAGCATAGACTTGTGCACACAAGTACATATACATAAATCAGAAAGAAGGAAAGTGCCTTTGTGTTAGATTCTTGAGTAGAGCATTGAGTCATGGTGCTCTGCCTGGGACATCACATATCCTCAGGGCAGTGGCAATTCACCCATGACATTCTTGATTAAGGAACTGCAGACAGATAAGGCATTGTTTAGGCTTTTAAATGTGTTTCTGCCTACCTAATCAGCTACATTACTGCCTTTTCAATTATTTCAAATTGTCCTAAGTACATACCATTTATTTTTACCAGGTCCCAAATTGGTTGTAATGCTGAAATGATAGCAATAATGACGGTAGTAATTTCAACGTTTTGGTGAGAATTTGAATATGAAAAAATACAATAATAAGTATAGTTGAAAATGTGACTTTAAAAGAGAAATAATTTAAAGTTACAAATTGCCTTGGTATTTTAAGATTATTTTTCCCGTTTCATTGGGGAGTTCTGTTTGACTGTCAGTAAATACTGTGATTAAAGTTGGTATTTATTAACTAATTGGAAAATAACATTCTGTACCAGTTGGATAGTATTGTGTGGAGATTTTGAAAGCTATACTTATTTTACTCCTGTTCGTCAAGTTTCATGAAATCAAGTGACAGATGCACTCAAATGCATTTGGAGACCTATGTGCTGTCAGATCACCACAGAACTGATGGTGCCACACACTGAGTATCCTCACTTTACCCCCCTGTCTGACTGCGCTGTGCAGGACACCGCTCCCCTCACTCTCTAATGGTCACCTTCTTTCTCTCTTGTAGAGCATTTGATAAAGGGACTTGAAATAAGCTTGAACTTGAATTCTGGCAGTGGGAAAGTATTCGTTATATCCTCTTATACAGTGAGCTGTTTGGATTTCTACCTTTAAAAAGTTAGGCTTCTATTTGTCTTGTGCATTTTGTTTCCACTTTTAGTTGATTTCCCATAAGCCATATCATCTCATCTTTACATTTCCCTCATGTCTGTATCATTGTATGTTTGCTAAAACAACCAAGGACTGTGTTTTCCAAAAAATACTTTATGTCACTTCTTTATTTCGTTTTTCCTCCCTCCCTCCCTTCCTTCCTCCCACTTGACCCTTAGCTACAAGAACGCCATTGGAAAAAGGCTCTATAACTGTGTTTTGGTTGTTCGTGGTTTCCTGACAAGGTATACATAGGTTACAAACAGAAGTTCTTTAATGGTGGATAGACTTTACTTATCTGTGTATTCAAGGATAAATATTTAGAATATAGTTAGGAAGCACGCAGCTTTAGTAAAGTGGCAGCTGCAGATTCTCCTCTAAGATCCAGGACATTACTAGCCCTGGGTAGTTGACTAGGTGTTTTAACTAGATATGATTTCCCTCTTGTTGAGTGGGTCTTTAGTCCAATTAGAGGGCTATTGGTTAGTGCCAAGGTATGATTGTCACTATGCGTCCTTAGGGTCATTGTGTCCTGATGGCTGCTGCTGTGGTCCATGGCGTTATAACTGGGTCGGACTGTTGAGCGCCTCCCTCCTTTGAAAGCTTATGTGGCACCTTTTGGTCCCATGAAAGCTAGTCTTCAGGGAGGACGTGTTCATGTCAGTTCCTGCTCAGGGGCCTCAGACCCTGCATCCAAGTGCACACTGTCTTTAGCAATTGGTATTTTCCTTCAACCAAGGACAATAGTAGATGGTTCTATGTTTTCGAAGTCTCCTGGACAGCACAGACCAACAACTCAAAAGAGGACATCTTATGCCTGGTGTTGGGGTTTCTGTTGGTGTTAGGATTTTTGTTCTTGGAGGAAGCATTATCACCCATAGGAGATAATTTCATTTAAACTATATGTGTATACATGGGCTTACATATATTATCAGGTGTGGTTTTTGGTAAAATGGTTTTTGGTTCCTTGTAACTTTTTCAGACATCCTTATTGTTACTTTGCCTCCTTTCTCCTTTTCCTGTTTTTATTTCTCTACCCTTTTCTAATTAGAGCCTCCTCCTTTTCCCACTTGTCCAATCAGATTCCCTACTGTATCTCATCCACCCACCCACCCACCCATCCAATGGTTCTGTTTTACATCAATGGCTTCTGCAGTTCCTACAAGATGTGGCCTCACATGTGGAGATTTGGAACTAGGAGTCTCCAGTGAGAGAGAAGATGCATCACATGCCTTTCTGTGCCTGCATTACCTCTCTGTATTTTCTAGTTTCACATATTTACCTACAAAGCCCATGGTTTCATTTATCCTTCTAGCTAACTAGTATTCCATGGGTGTTTGTTCCACAGTTTCATTACCCACTTGTCTGTTGAGGAACACTAAGGTTTTTTTTTTTGTTTTGTTTTGTTTTGTTTTGTTTTCTTGGTCTCCTAGGTAGTGTGCTTAGAGCAGCAATGACCATGGCTGAGCAAATACCTCTGCATTCAGATGTCATGTCCTTTAAGGATTCATATAGTTTGTCTATACAGTAGGTTTATTTTTAGCTTTTGGAAAATTCTTCACACTGACTTGACTGCAGCCACTGATGGTGGGATCCCAAACTGTTTTTCACGTTGCCTCCAGCATTTGTTGCTGGTGGTTCCATTATTGTTTGCCATTCTGACTGAGGTAAGATGATATCTTAAAGTTATTTTGATTTGCATTTTTATTGCTAGAGAGGGTGAACATTTTAAAATTATTTTTTAGTCATTCTTTTCTTCTTTTGAGAATTTTCTGTTCATGTCTCAGGCCCAATTTTTGAAATAATTTTGTTATTTTTTTGACTCTTTGTAATTTTTGAGTTCTTTATATATTATAGATACTGATCTCTGTTATATGCTTAGCTGGCAAAGATTCTCTTTTGTTCTGTGGGCTTCTTCTTCAACTACTTGGTTTCTCCTTTACCTGTGTAAAAACCTTTTAGTTTAATGAAGTCATACTTGTCAATGTCTGGCCTTAATTCTTGGGTAAATGGAGTCTTATTCAGAAATTTCCTTTTTATATCGTGTAGGGGTATTGCCTATATTTTCTTGTAACACTTTCAGTGCTTCATGTTTATGTCTTTGATTCATTTTGAATTAGTTTTTCTGCACAAGGACATCCAGTTTTCTCAGCCTCATTTGTTGAATATGGTTTCTTTTTTCTAGTTTATGTTTCTTTTATTTAGGGTAATGTTAGCTGATGTATATATTTCTTTATGTTAAGGAATGTTCTTTCTAGTCCTATAGTCTTTAGAAATTTTATTATGAAGGCATGATCGATTTTGTCAAAGTCATTTCTCACAGTTATTGAGATGATCATGTGGTTTTTGTCTTCAAGTACATTTAATGTGTTTTATTATATCTGTAGAGTGGTATATGTTGAACCATTCCTGCATTTAAGTGATATACCCAGATTGGTCATGGAATGTGTATGTCTGTAGTCTGTGAGAAAGTATTTTACTAAGTATTTTTGAATTGGTGTTTATTAGAGATATTGACCGGTAGGTTTCTGTTGTCTTATCTATCTGGATTTGGTGTGTTACTGTCTTCTAAGAAGGAGTCTGGGGGAGGTGATCATTCTCTGTTTTTTAATAGTTTAGGGAGGATTGGCTGTAGATCTAAATTTTATTGCATTATTTTAGACTACAAGAACTTGTTTCAATCTTTTTTATCTTTAGACTTGCTTTACGTTATGAGATGAGGTCTATTTTAGAAAACTCTGCTGTAGAATCTGTATTCTTTGGTGTTTAGGTGAGAAGTTCTGTAGATCTCTGTTAGATTTATTTTATGTATGATGTCAATTGAATTTGATGTTTCTCTGTTTATTTATGTTTTGTCCATATGACCTGTCTATTGGAGAAAGTGGGGTATTAAAATCATCTGTTATTGATAAGTAATGTTAATCTATGTTTAAAAATATAGTAGTATCTTTTTAAATGAAATTGGATATCTCAGAGTTTGGTGCATATATGTTTAGGATAGTAATCTTTTCTTTATAACTTGACCCCTTGATTAGAATGAAGTCTTTTTCCTTATATCTTCTAATTAGTTTTGGTTTTAAGTCTTTTGTCAGATACTAGAATATTGACACCTGCTTTTTTAAAAATCACATTTGATTGGAATACTTTTGTTCGTCCTTTTATTCTTATATGGTGCCTATCATTAAAACTAAGGTGAGTTTCCTGCAGACTGCAGATATATGGGCTTTTTTTTCTTGAGTCATTCATTCAGCCTGTGGTTTTGATTAGGGAACTGAGGTCAAAGATGTTTAAAGTTCTTATTGTAATGTGTGTGTGTTAATTATGATTATCATGCTGTTGATTTTTAATACTGTAGTTTGTGTTTTCAGTGGTACTTTCTGTTTTAATCATTGTTTTATATTTTCACAATTTCTCAGCTAGTCTTGTTACTCTCTTCAGCCCCAAATGCCTACATTTTCTTTAGGTTTGGTTTGTTATATATACATTTTTAGGGTGTTTAAGTAAACTTTTTTTTTCCTTTAGTGATGACGGGCAGTTTTCTGGGCTTATAGTTTAGGTTGGCCATCATAATCTTTTAGGAGTTGAAATACATTACTTCAAGATCTTTTGGTTTTAAAAGCTTCTATTACTCTGATCAGTTTTCCTGTGGACATGGCTTGCAATTTTTTTTCTTGTAGTTTCTAATACACGTTCTCTGTTAGGTATCCTTAGTGTTTTTAACAATGCTATGTCATGAGTATTTTATTTTCTGGTTTTGTCTTGTTGGTGTTCTGTGTGCCTATTTTATCATACACATTAGTCTTTCTTTAGTTTGGTGAGGTATTCTATAATCTTGTTGAAGATCTGGTCTATGCCATTGACTTAGCTTTCTTCTCTTTCACCTATGCCTTTAATGTGAAGCTTTGAGTTTTTTATTATGGTATATCACCTTTCTTGTATGTTCCTTGTGTGTGTGTGTTGGGGGGGTGAGGTGAGGTGGGGGTGTCTAAATTTTATATTCCTTACTTATATGATCTAGCTCCAATACTTTATTTCTGAGTCCTGATACCCTGATACCTTTTGCTTGATTAATTCCTTTGAGTTTTCTTATGGAATGATTGGGGTTTCCAACCCCATTTGAGCTTGAATCCTCTTCAGTGTTTCTATTTCTTCATTGATTTTCCTTCTCCAGTTCTGAATTTTCTGCTCATTTGGACCAGCCTTATGTTTCTGTTTTTTAGGGCCTCACTCAGGCATTTATTCTCTTTAATTGTATTAATCTATTTCTTTGTTTCTTCTTTAAACTCCCTGAATTCTTTGATGAAGTTTATGGTTTCTCTTAAGATCTGTGTACTGGGGTTCCTGTAGGCAATTGTAATTGAAAAACATTTCTATAGGATTAGGAGATTTTGTCAAAGAAATACTGGCTTGACCTTGAATGCTGTTGGTATTTTGGCAATGTGATCTAGCATGTCTGTCTCTTATGTTAGTTCTGATACCGTAATTGATGAGAAGTTTGGGGGAAAAGTGAGTTCCTCCTAGAGGTCTAGAGGTTTGAAATGGTTTGAATGGAAGGAAGTCAGGTGAACATAGGGAAGTCTAGGCTGGTGTACATACCTCCTGGTCTAAAACTAGAGTGTGACAGGGCACCTATCTGGTTTAATGTGGCTTGGTAGGGACCTATGGGTTATAGAATACATAGAGAGGGTCCTGACAGAAAAGATAAATATGAAAGGTTTTAAGGAAAAGGCATGGTTTGGATGGTCAGAAAGACATACCAGGCCTGACCTACAGAAGGACATGGGAGTTCTAGCTAGGCAGAGAAATTGGATGCAGTGCAAAAAAAGGCCTGTGCTTGGTGGTAGATAGGGCAGGTCCAGGTGAAAACTAGAGATTGGTTTTAACACAGGCTGGGTGGATAGACTGTGTAGAATATATAGATCTGGCTGGTTGCAGAGAAGATGTGCATTAGGCAGTCAAATTAGACACAGACTGATTAGGCTAGACCTTGGAAAAGAAGGCCCATGTCTTTATATATTTAAATGTGGCTAGAGCTTACACAAAGAATTGTTTTTATGTTTGCCAGGAAACCATCCCAAAAGAGCTAGTGTTCAAAAATATCATCAAGGTTAGAGATTACTGGAAGTAGCCTTTTATTTCTTGAGATGGGAGCCCATTTCAGATTCATTTTGTTCCTGAAGTTTCCTGATCAAATGTGTGTTTTGACTATCTCCGTTTTGCTTGTTTGGCCATACATTTTAGTTTAATACCACAGCTCTTTTATCTCTTAATCTCACCACTGTCATTCCAAACTCTAAATTCTGTGATTGGCATCCCGGATTAAGTTACTTTTTCTATCCCATTCCTTTAAAATCCATTTCCATCTGGGTATTTTCTATGATATCTTCAAACTGTTGTTTTAATTCATTTATGATCATCTAATTGCTTTTAGTATGATGATGTTCAATCTTATATAATCTTGCCAATTGTTGACAAAGGCACTAATAAAGAGCCAGTTTGCCACCAGAAATTTGAAAAAGAAAATTAAAACAAATAGGAAAACACCTCAAATTCAATGGGTGTTTGTCTGAGTTTAAAAGAAATCATTAATGTGAATATTTCATGAAGGATTATTGAAACCTACTGTAAAAATTTAAATGAAAAATTCCCCTTTAATGACCAGGAGCCATACCTTAGAAAAATAATATTAGGATACAGCCTTTGTGGGGGATAGTTAATTCATTACACCCCATAGCTATCAGAATAGTAAAACCTGATGTTTTTGAATCTTTATATCTTTTTAACCCTTCTAATTAAAAATTAATTAGAATATTAATTCTAAATATAGTATTGGGCTTCTAGGGATGGCTCAATGATAAAGAGTATTAGATGTTCTTGCAGAGGATCTGGGTTCAATTCCCAGAACATACATGGAAACTAATAACCATCTGTAACTCCAGTGCCAGAGAATCTGATACTGTTTGTAGCATCTTTGGATAATAGGCACATACATGCTATATGCTCATACATGCAGGAAAAACAATAAATACACATAAAATAAACATAATAAATCTTTTAAAGATAAATAGTATTTATATTTATTTATCATGACCTAATTTTGAGTAATTTAAAGTGCATACTATTTGAAAAGTAAACTATTCTTCAATACAGAGGAAGAATTATTTGTAATATTTTACTACTTTTTAATAAGTTTTCTTAACAATATAAAGGTAATAAAAATTCTTCTTAACTTTATGTTTTAATATATATAAAAGCTCTACAATTTCTTGATGATTTATCAATCAAGAATTTTTATTTTATTATACATATGGTTATCTATTTTGAGATTTTATCTAATAAAAGTTAACTAATACTAGTAATAATGAGCTAATTACAAACTAATTAGAATCAATAATTTTTATATTTTAATTCAAAGCAATATATAAAACAATTTTACCGTTATACTTTTAAAATATTTTGAATTTGAATCTTTTAAAACTGTATATGTAATGATCAAAATAGTTTAGCTCATGTCAACTTCCCTTAACTTTCATGATCAAAATGGTTTGAAAAACAATGAAAAAGATTTGAAAATTCTAAACAGTTGCATTATATATAAATTCAAATAGTTCTCTCCTCTTACCTTTTATAATTTCAAATTGAATTATTCTTTTTGTGAGAATTGTAATATTTAGAGTTCTATCTTCTTATAGATATTTTCCTTTCTATCATTTAAATACTTATATTTTCTTCAAATATGATACAAATTACAGGAGATTCCCATATAATTTCACATAACTGGTGGAAACAGTATCTTTCTTATGCTTGTTCTTATACTATTAACAAAATATTTATTAAATAGCTTTATGTCCTAGAAGCTGAGGACAGAGAAATGAACCAAACCTGGTATTTCCTCAGGGGGCTGCTGCCCTGACAGAGCTGAAAACAAGGGAAAGACAGTCTTAGATGGTGAACCAGAAAGTGCAACTCTAGATTTAAATAGAGCATGCCATGGAATTGCGCCCTTCTAACCCTGTGGCACAGTGTCTTGGTTATGTGGAGAAGTAGGGGGCTCTTCTATCTGCCCTTTGTTTGTAAGGAGCTGGGGAGAGGTTGTGGGGAGAACCTCATGAATCACTCAACTGTGTAGAACAGCATTCCAATGAGTTGCATATAAGAGTTGGAAAGAGACTGAAGTTCCTTAATTCCCGAATCTCTAAAAACGGCTAAGGACATGTCTGCTTTGCTATTGCCTAACCAGTTCATGAAAGATAGCTTGACATTTTACTGCCTCATGTCCATCCTCAAATTGTGTTACTGATTGTGTTCGGATTGGATCTTAGGACTGCATACAAGAATGTTATTGTGAATGCGGGTGTGTAGAAATAGGGGAACAGATGGGCCTGGATTCCTTTAAAAATATTCATAGTGTATTCTTATGCAGAGGAATGTAACAAAAACAAAACCTTAGCTAAATGTATTCATGGTAAAATGGCATGGGTAGTGTCAGGAGGGGCTGTCAGAAATTACTATGTAGGATATTTTTAGTACACAGGAGAGGCATCATGGTGGCATGGTCCCACTTTGATGCTCTGGATAGCCTCTAAGCACCATTTGAACAGGCACTAGGATGCAGGGATTAAAGCCCACCGACTTTACCAAGGCTGCTAAGTATATAAGTAGATGCAATACTTAGTGCCCTGCATTCTGTATCTACAATTATATATATTTCTAAGCATATAAGTAGATACAATACTTAGTGCCCTGCATTCTGTATCTACAATTATATATATTACTAAGTATATAAGTAGGTACAATTCTTAGTGCCCTGCATTCTGTATCTACAATTGGTGACAGTAGCAATACCTGCCTTGTAGTGTTACTGGGAACATCAAATGTATGCATCAAGTTGTGAGTTGTATATTGGGCACACAACCAGGACTGCATTAGTGATTAAAAGCTGCCTGCAGCAGGCTGGAATTGGTTGTGGCTATTTAGATCACTTTAAGATGTCCTTTCTTGGCCTTTGTAAGACATGAAGAAGTATTTGGCTTGAGAGTGCTTAGGGCAATACTCGGGGACGTCTTCAGAGCAATATCATAGTGAGGTGACCATTAGTTGGAAATCAAAAGGTCTGTGTTACCATGTCCAGCATGTACTCAGGGCTGAACAATTTAGAAGGGTGGCAAACAGATTCAGTGCTTGAGAGGTTGTTTGGTCTTCTGCCAAGTGTTTCCATTGATCAGAAAGCACCACAACATTTAGGTGACAGGAAAACAAGAAGAAACTGCAGAATCTGTTATAAAATAAAGTTGGCAGTGACATTGGGATATTAGGAAATAAAACACTTTTGACTTCATTGTAGAAGACATAGAATGCACTGAAAAATTATTTGTGGCTTGTAGCAAAGTCTCTTCTGTTAGAATGTTAACATATTTAATCAAAATTTATCCTGTTTTCTGTTTTGCCTTTTATATGTTTTTTTATTATCCTGCTTATGAAGTCAGAAAAACTTGTTATATGTTTTTCATCAATGTTATTTATCAATAAATGTTATTTAATATGTATAGTTTGAGCATAGTGTAATGCTGCTTGCCCTTAATTCCAAGCCTTGAGGCAGGGGGCAGGGGAATCTCTGTAAGTTCAAGGCCATCCTGGTCTACATACTGAGTTCCAGGAGAGTCAAAGCCACATAGTAAAACCCTGTATTGGAAGAAAAAAATGTAGTTACAAGCAGATAATGTCATTATTAATATATCTATACCCATATGTGTATATGTGTGTGTTCCTGTGAATATAGTCAGAGATAGGATAGAATTGAGAGTTGGGAAACCCAGTTTCTAGCTTTAATTCTCTCCTATACCATTTGCAAGTCTTCAACCAGAACTCTATTATTTAGAACTGTTTCCCCTTTTTCCCCTTTTGTCCTTTCCCCTCCTGCCTCCATCAGATGAGATTAAGACCAAATGTTTCTTTACTGATGGAGAGGTTGGAGAGTGGGGGCTTTTCCAGGTAGAGGAAGTACCACAATCCAAGGAATGGGGAGATAGAAAACAATTTGATGCTTTGGATCAACTGTGAGACGTGCAGGACCTTCGAAGTAGTGAAAGAAACAAACTAGGCAGGTGGAAAATTGCCTTGGAGGCTCCTGTAATCTTGCAGGCAGTGGAGAGCCTCAGAAGTACTCTGTGCTGATGGCAGAATTGGGGGAAAGAATGTACTTGGTAAAGACTAAGCAGGTTAGATAAGAAGGTAGATCAGAGTAGGAAGGCTCCAGGTTTTCTGATTTGGGTGTCTGAATCCATTGTGCTGCTACTAAAAAGACATTCAAGGGGGAATAAGGGGGAAAGGCAGTCGTAATTTCAAGTAAAAGGATTAAAGTTCACTTGGAATATCCACGTGGATCTCTTATCTTAAGGTGTCTGTCTCTGAGGATTAGAAGTCTTCGGTGAGCATCCCAGTTTGTTAGTTCTTGATATAGATGCAGAAGTAAATTCTTATTTAGGAGGTGCAAGTGTCCTATGAGAACTTAACTGGAAGGAGATGTAGTTTATGCACATGAAGCTGAAGCGATTCTCAGCGATAGCAAGACTAAAGCAAACATGTGAGAGTGGTTCAGATGTCGCAGAGGTTGGAGAACTTACACAGGACACTGTCAACAAGTCAACCACACGGGAGCAGACATCAGTGATAAGTGTATCAGAGGACGAGAGAAGGAGGATAACAAGATACTGAGCAATTCAGCTCTGTGACATGTACCTCTAAGACTGAGGAGGGTGTTAGTGGGTGGGATTATAATATAATTACATTAATTCCTCCCTTCCTTCCCTCCCTCCCAACTGTCTCATATATTCTCTTTGCACTTTGCTCTTTGCCAAATCCATGGCCTCCTTTCAATTTGCTGATATATTTATCTTCCTACATACAGAAATAAATGCATTCAGTCTGTCCAAGGTCACTTGTGTGTGTGTTTTCAGAACTGACCATTTGGTATTGGATAACCACTCAGTGTGTTCTTCCCCAGGAAGACTTCCAGTGCTCAGCATTCCTTTCATCTGTATGTAGCAGCTTGTGTAGGGTGAGGCCTCCTTGGTTTTCCCTCATCCATGCTAGCATATCTAACATGTCCTTCTTCAGTCCAAGCACACGTTACCACATAAATAATTGTACAGTGAACCCCTATGTAAGTAGCCCTGGACACAGGGATCAGCAAGACCTTCCTCACTGTCTCACGGGGTTTCTTTCTGGTTGACATTAAAGCATATGAAATCGATTCTAGGGTCCATGCTCATTATCCCCTCTGTACATAACAAGACATTTCTTTCATGGCTGTGATAATAGTGTCTTAGCTGATTAAATCAACACTGATGCCTTAATATTATCCAACAGTGGTCATAAGCAGACTTCATTTGTCTTAAAAAGGTTTTCCATTTTTTTTTGAATTGGTATACACCCCAAAAGCCTACACACTGCTGTCAGTTTTGAAGGTTCCCCACTGTTGCATCTCCTTGTCCCACCCTTGAGGGAAACCAGAGTCACTTCCTTGCTCCCTTGTGTGCTTGTTTCCGCTGTGACATCAGACAATGCAATCCTTAGTCCTCTGTGGCCAGTGTAAGGGAACGAGTTGTTAGGCTCAGCCCTGTTGCTGTTTGTTTTCTTGTTCTTTTTGGTTTTTCAGGAAAATTTTCAAGTGAGATGTTAAATGTCTCATAGATGATGTTGAAACAGTGACATTTCATGTTAAGAAGTGTTGATAATATGAAATTATTACTTTAATAATAAAAACACCAGAGCAAATCCTTCTTTTAAAAGGACATGCCACCACAGTGGCAGTGGTCTCTTCCCAAATTTCTTAGGTCTTCAAAATATTACAGTGAATATGAGATATTCATTTTAAATTACAGTGCCAGATATTTCCCTATGATATCAATGATCTTAAATTATTATACAGCACACATACTTTCAGTTATTGTTTTCTGTCTTTCCTGTGTCCTTTATTACATCCCTTCAAAGACAAGCTGTCTGTTCCCATAGAAGCCTTTACCAAGACAGATAAATATCAACATCATGGTTGAAATACCAGAGCACAGTGCCAGCAATTATCCCACAATGTGTGTGTTGGCGTAATAACACAGGGACTTGAGCGTATTGCTAATAGCCATCAAGGGTAGCAAGCTAGTCTCTAAACAAATTAAAGTGTCCCAGAGGACGTCTTCAGCACAGTATAATCAAGATTTGGTGATAAGAGCTGCTTTGTTAGGGCTTGTTGTGAATTTTGCATTGTCCTATTGTATGTGAAAATTAGTGCCAACCTTGTAAATTGACCTGTATAATATGCAGAACAACCAAGAAGACATTGAAGTAGCCAGAGGGAAGGCATGATGCAGTGAATGCCAATGTGGAAGTGAGGATGTGAAGACTTGACTAGAAAATGTGCTGGTGTCTGTCGTCTCAGTGATGAAATGTGTGATTTACATTATGGAGGAGAAGGGTACTCCCAGGAATGGAGGAGTCTTTGGCTTAAATGAATCACGATGCTGACTTACTCTCACTTTTATTCTTTTTTAAAGATAACATTGTCAAAATACGTCTTATCATTCTTATCAGAATAAATAATAAAGATGAAGGGGATAAATAACATATATTTAGGGCTTCTAATTTAAAGTTGATTTCTAAGAAAAATATATGAAAATGCTTTTTTACAGTTTCTTTGTGCTTTTTTATGCAACATATACTAATGAAATAAGAGTGATGAATATTTTCTCACCAGCACTCTCCCATTTTTGTAATGCTGAATGAATTCTTTAAATATTCTGGAATTCGAAAGCCAGATTATCTTCAGCCTCACAGGCAAAATAATGTATTTTTAATGCCATGTTTTAATAATTTTTATTATAGTTGTAGTTTGTTGTATTGAAAACTTCCTTTTTACCCCTGCTAATTCTAATCCTGGAAAATATTTCAATAGGTGATACTCTCATTCTTTGACAATATTATACAAGTATTTCATCTACTAGTAAGAATAAATAAGTATTATATCCATAGAGATCAAAAGGCAGGGCACTACGAACTGCTACACATAAAATAATTTGTTTGGTACCATCTGCATTATAGAAAAATCATGAAGTAAATTTGAAATTGTACAAGAACCATAAAGATGTTACAAGTTAATTATTGGGGCACATGTGAATTTTTCTCAAAAGCAGCACATAATGCTGAATGTGGTACATATTTGTAATTCTAGAGTTTAGGCGGCTGAAGAAGGACTGTAAGTTCAAGTACAGCCAGGACTGATACTCTGTTAAGAAAAAAAAATAAGTGTGTACATACACACACACATACACACATATACACCTCACTATACACATACTTCACATACACATACCTCACATATACATACACACACTTCACATACACACAGCTCACATATACATACACACACTTCACATACACATACTCCACACATACACACACACATATTTCACATACACACAGCTCACATATACATACACACACTTCACATACACATACTCCACACATACACACACACATATTTCACATACACACAGCTCACATATACATACACACACTTCACCCACACATACTCCACACATACACACACACATACCCCTCAACGTAGTGATTTCTTTCCCAGGTGGATTTAATGGTTAAAATATGTCTTCTAACATGAAGTAAAATATTCTTCTCTGGAATTTCACTGACTCCCTTCTTGGTTGTAATGATTACCACTTCTAGACTATCTCACCAAACCTTCTAGACCTGGCAGGCTCCCTGATGTATGAAGACAGGCCCTTTGATTTTCTTTTTGCAAAGCCATATTTCTCTTACTTTCTTAACTCCATTTTTTTTTCTGTTCTAGTATCATGGCCCTTCATATTTCTATACAAACTCATTTAAGTAAATAAATTTGTAATGTTGATGTAATATTCTTAAAATGAGCATATTACCCAGGCCTGATCTGTTAGAGCATAAGTGTCCTACTATCTGAATAACTTTGGCTGTTACATGGATATAGCCTAATATATGCAGTATGCAGCATAAAACCATTCTGGTTAAGTAATCAACATTGCCGTAATCCTTTTTCCTTCTTGTTTTGCTATATAGACGGATTCTGACTCCAGCTCTATATTCATTTATGAGAAGTACCATACTCATATTATTTAAGTACATACCTTTCTTTTCTGGCTTTCATCTTTGGTCCTTTCAAAGAAATTAAAGTTCTAGTTCCATGTCTTTCTCTTATGAATTGTGAGTCTCCGAGTCAAGTAGTGAGACTAAGAACTAACTTTTGTGTTTCTAAAGTTTGAATAGAATAGGTATATGTATGTGCGGGGTACGGTGGGTAATATAATATGTGCCTACCTTTTACCAAAGTACCTGAAATTTGATAAATTTACCTTTTGCTTCTTATTGTTGAGTTTATATTTAGGAATGTCAACAGCTTTCTAGATGATTCTGTCAAAGTCAAACAAAAATATAGAGGTTAATCTCGAGTAAATATACTTGTGTTTGGGAATAAGCACAGAGTTGCAATACAGGACACACAGCTCTATAAGAAGGGAGGGTTGGGGTTTTCCTGAGGAAAATAGAAAAGGTGACCAGGAAGATGGTTCAGTGAGGAATAGCACTAGCCACTCAATGTATTTGATTATGGTGATGTACATCTATATTTCCAGCGCTCCTATACTGGAGATGGGAGGTGGAAACAGGAGAATTGTTCAGAAATTTGAGCACCAGATAGCCTAGAAAATGTAGCAGGTGGCAAAAACAATGAGAGTTATTTGATCCCAACAAAGCAGAAGATGGCATTTAACTCACAGATATTTTCTGACTCCGAATATGTTCTATGGTGTAGTCCTCCCAAGAGAGAAGGAAGGGTGTGGGAAGGGGAGATGTTTTATAAGGTTATTGGTACCCGTGGCTAGTGTGAGTGCTGGTGAGTTCCAGTTGTTAAGTAACTTCAGATACCTAGTAAACACGACATAAATCTTACAGCAGACTATTTCCTTGAGTAGGTTCAGGAGACAGTGAACTAAGAAAGTGCTCCTGTAAAAGAAATGCACTGTCTTTATGATGTATGTTATTAATTAGTGTTTTGGTTACTGTGACAAAACATCTATCAAAAGCCACTCGTGAAAGGAAGGGTTTATTTTGGTGCCCAGGGTTAAGGCATGGGTGATGACCAACAATGAAAATACAGTCAGGACCACGAGGCCACTGCTCGAATCACACACATGCTTTGGAGAAAGAGACAGATGAATTTGGGTGTTCAGTCACTCTCTGCTTCATCTTCTCTTCTGGACCCCAGCCCATCAAAAGAAGACATTGACTTTTAGGGTAGGCTTTTCCTTCTCAGTTAGCCTAACCTTGACATTCCATGCAGACACTCAGAGTTTTGTCTTCTCTGTGATTTTGGATCCTGTCAAGTTGACAATCCACACTAACCATCATGTGAGGTTGTCAGGCAAATCATGTTTGAATCCTCTCCCTTCATCTATCAGGGGTTGACCTTGGTAACTCCATTCTGAAACTGATAACTATGCAACACAACTGTTTTCAGGCCTTGTTCTTGATAACATTTGCTAGTTTTAAGTCTTGAATGAAATACAATTTGCCTCTTTGCTTTACCAAAGAATACCCATTCATTCTGAGATCCAAGATCTATATTTTTTCTGCTCGTCTTGCTATCATTAAGTACCGTCACCAATCATAAGGTTGATTTATGTCTAAAGCTCACTAATACCACGTATGGCCGAAGAAGTGTGGTTAGAGCTCCCTGTTTCTTTTTATACCATTTATACCTTTATTTTTCCTTGTGAGTTATACATTTACATAAGGGGGTACTACAGATTTTACTGAGAAGCCCTGGGGACTAAAGGGGCTGTCGTGGCTGTACCAGTTCATATTTACTTTGCAGTTGAAGTGCCACCATCTGTTTTTCATAGCTCATTTTTAAATTGGATATATTTTATTTACATTTCAAATGTTATCCCCTCTCCCAGTTTCTCCTTCATAAACCCCATATCCTATCACCTCCTCCCCCTGTTTCTATGGAGGTGACCTACTACCCATCCATTCTCTCCTGCCTCCCCACCCTGGCATTCCATACGCTGGAGCACTGAGCCTTGGCAGGACCAAGGGCTTCTCTTCCTAATGCCCAATAAGGCCATCCTCTGCTACATGTGCAACTGGAGCCATGGGTCCATCCATGTGTACTCTGTGGATGGTGGTTTAGTCCTTAGGAGCTCTGGTTGGTTGGTATTGTTGTTCTTATGGGGTTGCAAACCCCTTCAGCTCCTTTAATCCTTTCTCCAACTCTTCCATTAGGGACCCCATTCTCACTTCAATGGCTGGCTATGAGCATCTCCCTCTGTATTTGTCATGATCTCGCAGAACCTCTCAGGAGACAGCTATCAGGCCCTTGTCAGCACGTACTTTATGGCATCAGCAATGTTGTCTGGGGTTGGTGGCTGTACATGGGCTGGATCTCCAGGTGGGGCAGTCTTTTCATGATTCTTATGTGTTAAGTTGACAATAGAAGCTATCTTCAGGTACCTTATTCTTAATTGGTGGAACATTTCAAAATTAACACATCTTCTGTGAGAGAAAGCGCTATGCTCAGTTGAGGTACCATTGTGGGCGTAGACCTGTTCCTGTTTCATGAGTGACAGTTGTTTGACCAGGAAGGAGCTTGCTTACCTCAGAGCCTCTAAAGAAGATAATCATCTGTAATGAGAATGCTGAACTGATATAGACTGAGAAGTGGATTTGGAGCCAAAGTGACAGTAACAACACTCATGAAATCCTGGTAAGGCTTTTACACACCAAGGACAAAAGACACAGTCAAGTAGCAACAACTTACTGAGTGAACATACTCAAAGCGTTGTTTAAGAGGTTTCCAAACAACCAGTTTCTGTGTTTTGATGTTTCTGGGAGACGGAGACGTGCCTTAATGGCTTCACTAGGCATCTGGCGGTTAATTACACACTCGCGCTGGAAGATCTTTACGGAAAGGAGTGGAGATGTTGCTTAACTTCATTTACTCAGCCATCAGATGTTTCTTTGACATCACCTCAGTGCAAGGCATTGTGCTTTTAAGGAAAAATGTGGGAAACAGAGAATCTACCCTAGTCAGAGACGGAGAAAGGGATGGGGAAGGCATGGGCAGAGGTAAGATGACCCCCCCATGTGTTTTCTCACTCTCTGATACTTCAGTACTGCAGGAAGGACACAGGATGAAGTAAAATCTGCAGAATTACTTGTGTTCAGCATCAGGCTAATTAAAATCAGAGCAGGTAACTGAACGATGTCTAGGCTAAGACATTAGACTGGCTCCTTGAAGGAAAGCCTGATGCTTGGTTTCCAAATTCTTCCTATAACAAATGGGATGCAGCTAGGGCCTTCGGGTGTGGTGTAAGCACATGATCAGAAAGTCTTAGGGATAGTTAATGAGCAGTGATTTTCAGATGTTCTCAGATGTGTTCTTAGGTGACCTTGACTCGACCTCTACTCCACAGCTCAGGCTCCTCTCAAACTGATGGAGATAAAGATCTATCTGCACTCACCTCTTAATTTATGTGAATTTGAAACATTACCTTTGTTTGTGCTCAGCAACTTCCACAGGGTTCACAATTTCATTGCAGTAAATACTCTTTATTTGTGATTATTCAAACACACACTTAGGCGTGTTTATCCTCCCTCAGTCCCTACCCCTTTTTTCTGCAAATGGGCCTTTCAGTTTAGAATTGAGCTAGGTTGTAGAGAGACAATTGGTTATCTAGCATTAGAAAAGCAACGATAATTAAGTTTTGAAAGATTGGAACTAATTAGCATGCTGCATAGTGTATACGTGAAGCAGCACAGCTTGCAGACTTGCTTGGAAACAATGTTTCCTGTGCGCTCCAACCATTGCTTTCTAGTGCTCTTTATCACTTCTTAATCTTCTTTATTTTAATATATGGCAGTTGTCACAATAAATATGCTTGCCCAATATAAATCTGACTCTAATTAAATATGAAGAAAAGGATGTGGAACTTACTTCATGTTTACTGTGTTAAAGTTTGTTAAATTGTGTATTAAAGTATCCTGGTACTTTCAGTATTATCATTTTGAATAAGACTATCACATTCAGTGTCTTCTGCCTCTGAGTGCATCAGAAAATTTAGAGAGCTTTAAATAACAGCTACTGATATTCTTATGCTATATTATCGCGTCTCTTTTGAGTGACTCAATTACATTTATGAACTATAGTATAAATTTTGACATGTGCTTATGATATGTAATCACAAAGCAGAGTGAGCAACTTACCTGTTATCTAAACATATTTTCTTAAATGTTGGGAACATTTAAAACTTTTTCTTCTAGTTACTGAGAAATGTACAAAAACAAGACCAGAGAGATGGCTTGGTGGCCAAGAACACTTGCTGTGTGAACATAAAGACTAAGGTTAAGGTCTCAGCATCCACATAATAAGCCAGGCATCCTGCAAACGCCTGCAGCTCCTAGAGCTCTGACTGCCACACACGCAAGGGCATGCACCCACACACAGGCACACCCACGTGTGAAACTTTTAAATAGTTATATATGAGATATAATTAGGTAGGATTTCTAGTATTCCATGGCATAGTGGAATGACTGTAGTTAATAATCCAGTAGATGGTATCGTAAGCATTCTAAATTTAAGCGAGACTCCATTCTTCACTTTTTGTCCTCTTCTCCCTTTACCCTGACTTCATGCCTCTTCTCCCTCTCTTCCTTCCTTTCTTTCTTTCATGGGGGTTAATTACTCCAGACCTTGCTTGCTAAGCAAACACTTTACTGTCAACCCACTTGCCTAGCCAGGAACTCCTATCTAAACTCAGCCTTTGCTAATATGATACTAAGTTGCTATGTTGCAAAGTTTATGGTTAGCGGAGTCTTAGGGCGAGGGTAGCGTTGGATACAGCAGGACTCTGTGGGTCTGCCTGTGTCAGTTCAGGGTAAAGAGGATATCCAAATGATGCTTAAGGAAGCTGATTTTCATTAATAATGTGGCATGCCTTGGATACTTAGGTATAGGGCACACTAGATGCTGGAGTGCCGAGTAAGAGATACAATTTTGTAGTTTGAGCAAAAGATATTTGTTCAGTCAGATTTCTTACAATGAAAGTAAAACTCGGTTTCCTGTCACAGGACGCATTCATTCTTCTTCCTTAGAACAAAACAAACAACCCACCATCATCTCTTTCACAGACAACTGCAGCAAGGGAATCACTGGGTACTTCAGTGGGCAGCTTACATCTAGGGCAGTAAGTCAAACGGGTTCCTCCATCATCATGTGCTTGCTCTTGAAGAGGTTTCCTCATAGCCACTCTGTTCCACACTGCAGTGAATTTCCTGTTAGACATTGTCAGGCTAAGGATGTTTTTACTGTGATGACAACGATCACGGCTTTAACAGAAGACAGCAATGTGCTGATTATTTGTATTTTATCAGTCAGTTTGCATGGTTCTTGATGTTTTGCAAAGATGATACGCTTACTCAGCAGATGAGAAACATAAATCTTAGAGCAGACAAATGCCTCTCTTGTAGACCTTTAGTTCATAAAAGACACGGCAGATTTGAACTCAAGAATATTTAGCTTTCTTCAGTGCTTCTCCAATGATACCTGAGTGTAGTGTATCTTTTTTTAGAGACGTTGTGCTAATGAGCTGTGGCATAGATTTATTGCTTTTCTCAATATTTATTGAACAATGTAGCATGTGTCATTCTCCCCAACATCTGCAAGACACTGGCATTAATGAGGAAACATTTCAAAATTAGTGTGTCCCCAGGAAATTCAATCAGGAACAATCGGGTGGTCTTTGAGAAATTGAAGATCAACTTTCAAGAGGAAATGCCTACCCTCTGCATGGCTTAGCATCAAATAAAAGAGAGTTTCACGTCTGCTTCTCTGAAAGGACAGGGAGAGCTGTCCTGCCTTTGTGCTTATCATTGAATTAAGTCCTTTGGGGGAGACAATAGTAACTTGTGCTATTTGGGGAGCTTCTGGGGCCTCACTGACCAATAACTTTTATCCCACACTTGGCTCTGAAATTTTCTCTTTTCTCTTCTCTTCTCTTTTCTCTCCCTCCCTCCCCCCTCTCACCCCCCTCTCCCCTCCTCTCCCATACCCTCTTCTCCCTTCTCCTCTCCTCCCCTCCCTTCCCCTCCCCTCCTCTCCTTTGTATGGTCAGGCTGGCCTCAAAGCACAGAGATCTGCCTGCCTCTGCCTTTTCAGTGCTGGAATTAAAGGCATGCACTACCATGTCCGGCTAGGATTTTCATTCATTAACACAGAGCTTCTAGGGGGAGAATCGTCCACCCATAAAGGGCACCTCCACTCCAGCTCTTTAATATATTTTAAGTAACCTATAAAAGAGTATATTTACGTTGGGTTTTTGATCTATCTTTGGCTTTGGCTACTTATTTCCCACTGTGTCCCTATCTTCTTGCTCGCCTTCTCCTTAGACCTTTCTGCTCCTTGAGTTTCCTTCTCCACAGTCCGTATGTACCACACCTTCATTAGTTGGCACTCTGTAGATGGGTATCTTGCTCCTGTGAGTGGAGGCACAATGGGCATGGAAGAGCACCTCTGCTGTGGGATGTAGAGTATATGCCCAGGCGGGCCATCGCTGGGCTGTGTTCCCACCGTACATTATCATTAACTTCTTGAGTAGCTTCCACACTGTTTTCAACAGCAGTTACTCCAGTTTCTATTCCTAGCAAAAGGCCTTCTAGTTTGGTGTTTTCTTTACCATAGCCATTTGGACTGGAATAGGGTAGAACCTCAACTTTTCTTTTTTCATTTTCATTTTTCTGGTGGCCAAGGATGTACACTTTATAAAAAATATTTATTTACTATCTCCATTTCATCTCTTGAGATCTCTTTATTCAGTCCCTTATTCTTATTACTAAGTGGGTCTTCTGTTTTCTTGTTTTGTTTTGTTTTGTTTTTTTTTAGTTATATGAAGATTCTACATAGTAATCACATATAAGCTGGCAAAGACCTGGTCAACAATTTCCATTATAGAACATAATACTTTTAATTTTATGAGATGCTTCTTGTTCATTATTGGCCTTTTTTTTTTATGAGTGAGCAGAGTCTTGTTCATAGAGTTTTTACTTGTGCCCATGTCTTTTTAAAGGCTCATTTTTATTAATAAGTACATGTGAATGTCTGTTAGAGGGTCTGCTATGTTAATGTTTATCCCTGGAAGCCAAGAGTACACCAGATCCGCTGGAGCTGGAATTACAGACAGCTGTAAACCACCTGATGTGGGTGTTTGGAATTAAACTCAGGTCTTCTGGAAGAGCAGCATTCTTAACTACTGCATAATCTCTCCAGCCTCTGGACCTATAGCTTTAAGTGCACTTCACACTTTGAATTCTAGTAGCTTCAGGACTATCACTTAAGGCCTTGGGCTATTTGAAATTGATTTTTGTACAGGATGAGAAATAAAGATTAACTTGCATTGTTCTAAATCTTGACATTCAGTTTGCTTAGCATCATCTGTTGATGATACTATTTTCCAATACTTATTTTTGAGTTCTTTGTCAAAATTCAGTGGTTGTGTGGACTTCTATCTGGGTCTTCTATTTTGTTCCATTGATCTGTCCGTTCCTGTACCAGTCCTATGCTGATTTTATTAAAATGGCCCTGTAGAAAGGCTTGACACAGGGTGTTCTGACACCTCCAGCACTGTTCTGATTGACAGCTCAGTACGGCTTTGGCTATTTAAGGTGTTTTGGCTTCCTTATGAAATTTAAGTTTTTTTTTTTTTTAAAGAAAATTCTTTTAAAATGAAGTTGGACGTTTGATTAAGAGCGCATTGAATTTGTGGATTGCCTTTAATGTTATTTTTCAAATCCATGAGTCTGAAGGATTTTTTTCCATCTGCCATTATCTTTAACTTTTTTCATTGTATAATTATTTTACTTCCTTGGTTAGGTTCATTCCAAGGTATTTCTGTCTTCTTTTGTTTTGTTGAGGCATTTGTTATGGGACTATTTTTATAATTTATTTTTCAGCATGGTTGTTGGTATAGAGGCACCTATTAATTTTTGTGTGTTTTGTCAACTGCCACTTTGCTAAAAGTGTTTATAAACTCCAAGAGTTTCCTGGCCAAAGTCTTTGAGGTTAATTGTGTATAAAGCCATGTCAACTACAATTAGAGATACATGAATTTCTTGGTTTCCCATTTCTATTCTTCTCATTGCCTTCTCTTATTGCTTAACTATAACTAAGAATTTAATCTCTATATTGAACAAGATGTGGAGAGTGGGAATCCTTTCTTTGTTACTGGTCTTAGTGAAAAATCACAGAAAAATCTTGTAAATTTTTCTCTCTACTTAGTATGATATTGACCATAAGTTTGTCGTACATAGTCTTTTTATATTAAGTTGAGATGTGTTTCTTATAATCCCTAGTCTCTTCAGGGCTTTTATCATAAAAGGATTTTAAACTTTGTCAATGACCTTTTCTCTCAAAGACCTATTAAAATAGTGATGTGTTCTCGAGTTTGGTTTGAGTATATTTCTATTGAGAATGTTTGTATCTGTGTTACACAAGGAGATTGGGTCTGTAATTTTCTTTCTTTTCTCTTTCTTTATTTTTATTTCTTTTTTTAAAAGAATTATTTATTTATTGTATGTATATGAGTATATTGTAGCTGTCTTCAAACACACCAGAAGAGGGCATTAGATCTCATTAAAAATGTTTGTGAGCCATGTGTGGTTTCTGGGAATTGAACTCAGGACCTCTGAAAGAGCAGTCAGTGCTCTTAACCACTGAGCCATCTCTCCAGCCCTCTTTTTTATTTCTTTTGTTGTGTGTTTGTCTGGTTTTGGAATCAGGATAATAAAAGCGTCATAAAAACAACTGGCAGTGTTACAGAGTAATTTGAGGATTATTGGTCCTGATTTTTCTTAGAAGTCATCACTGACTCCATCTGGACTTTGTTTAGTTGAGAGATTTTTTAGTTACTGCCCAGTCTTACTTGTTAAAGATTTGTTGAAGTTGTTTATTTCATCTTGGGATAAATTTGGTTACTTGTGTGCTTCTAGAAATTTATCTATTTCTTTTATATTTTCTAGCTTATGGGAATATAAATTGTAATGTCTGTTCTATGGATGTTCTGGATTTCTCTGGTGTCTGCAAAGATGTCTTCTTTTCTGTTCTTTTATTAACTTGGCAATTTTCCTGTGGTGAATTTGGCTAAAAGTCTGTCAATACTGTCTGTCTTTTCAAACAACAACCTTTCTGTCTCTCTGGTTCTTGTTACTTTTTGTTTCTTTCTATTTTGCTATTTATGTTTGGATTTTAGTTATTCCTCCCTGACTACTGATTGATGTTTGTTTGTTCTTGTTTTCCCAGTGCCTTGAGACATCATTACCATGTGTATTTGCTGTCTCCCTGACTGTTTAAGACTGTGTGCACTTTAAACTTTCTTCTGAGGACTACCTTCATTGTATCCCATGAGCTTCGGTATTCGGTGTCTTTGTCTTCATTCAATTCTGGGAATATTTTGATTTCATTTTTTTTCTTCTGTGACCCACTGGTATCAATTTATAGTCTTATTCTATTGTGTTCATATAGAACACATGAAATTACTTGAGAGAGAAACTTGTAATTAGATCACTGGTTAAAATTTTATTGTGTTTTAGATCAAGTTGCTTTTTGACTTTTGGTGGCAGTTTTTGCAGTGTAACACTGGATTGTAGTAGGGTCTGTGTGATGGTTTTGTCTCCTAGACAGGTCAGTGTATTAGGTTCTGTCTCTACACTTGTCACTGCAAGTCGAGTAGCTGTCCAGCTGTAAAGCCTACTCTGAAGTTATAGTGTTAGCTGGCTACAAAAGTGTCATTCCTAAAGTATCAGTTACTTGGAGGGAAAATGGGCAGCAGCAGTACTGTGTGCAGTTCTATAAACAAGTAAATAACATCTTTTAAACCTGTGGATATAAACTCCTCAATTAAGATTTAAATAAAATCTTAGAAAATACCACTTTCATATTTCCCTAAAAAGAAATAGTAGAGGTATTTCTCAATATTACTAGTTTTAAAATTATTGGTTTTAGTGCCCAGTGCACTGTTGAAATAAATGGGGCAGGAAAGGTGAGTTTTAAGTGTATTTTATGATGGCATTTATAGCTTGGAAATATTCAAAATGTTCACAGTGAGTTTAAAATTATATCACTTTGTACCAAAAATGACTGTTAGGATAGCCAGCCAAAAGCCTTACGTGAGTCCCACAGTCACAACAGCCACTATGCACAGTAACCAAGGAGCTAGGAGTTCCTGAAAGGATAAATAAAACCGTCGGTTTCTGTGTCATGAAATGTACCGTATAAATGAATTCTGTACTCTTCCATAGCATGATGCTGAGTAAAAAAGGCAGGTGCAAAAGCCCACATATTATATGATTTGCGTAGATAAGCAAAAATCCCAGATTGGAACAGAAAGATAAATCACTGCCAGGGTCTGGGAAGTGAGAGAAATAGGAAGGGACTATGAATGGATACATAGTCTCTATGTTAAATTCGCTAATGGTGATGTATGATTTTGTGAATATACTTAACATCAATAGATCGCCTTCTTTATAATGGTGAACTTTATAGTATGTACGTTATAACTCAATAAGCAGATAGACATTTTGCATTTTAGCACAAATTATGTGTTTATTTAAAAATTACTATATTTCTAAACAAAAAAAATTAGAGGTATATTGCTCCACATTTTATTTTGCAAGTCTATTTTATGTGTAACTGAAAACAATCAGATTCTTTTGCTAGATTCTGCAATAAATCTATAGTATTTATGCATTTTTGGTTGGTATATAAAAACATTAGACCTCATAAAGTAACTTAGTTGGACAAAAGATGAGCATTATAATGGATTATTTATACAATTTCCTCTGACACATTAATATTTGGCATGTGGTGATTCTTAAGTGTGGTTGACATTCATACTCTCACATCTTTAAGTGACTTTGATTTAACTACAACTTGCTATTGGCTGCACTGGACGGGGTTACAGGTCACCCACTCACAGTGACTGCAGCAGAGAGACAAAGTAGAATCTCAGCAGCTGCAGGGCTCAGCTTTCTTTGGAGGGCCTCTCCATGTGCTCTTACTTTCTTATAGGATCCTAGAGAGATTCCAGAAAGCAAGTTCTCCAACAAGGTGAAATCTATAGATGCTCTAAGGCCTATCAGAAGTTAGTGTTAATTTTCCCGCATCCTGTTGAAGAGAACTGTAGCATTTGCTTAGATTTGTGGGCAGAACAAACAGACTCCACGTTTTAAAAATGAGAAACTGTCAAGTCATATGCAGCTATGCTCCACTGTAAACCTCCTCTGACATTTCAAATGCTACAAGCATGTGGGCGCTTGGTAAATATTGTGATTAGATGTTGTTTTTATGCTGTTGCAACTTATGCTTTGAAATTAAAAGCATCTCTAATTGGACTTTGTTTGAATTATTTAAAGTTTATTGCTAAACAGATAAATGTAATGAGAATGGAGTGTTTTACAGCATTTTATTATCCACCCATCCCCTTTAATTCATGACATTATGGTTTACTTTGTTGTTTATATTTAATTACCTAAGAACAATCTCTTTCAATGTAATAATAAAAAGTACAACATAAATAGAATATTGAGTGTGTGTCTCAATATCTGTGTGTTGTGTTTAGAATAAACAGCTCCACTTCCTGCAGTGTTGATCCTGCAAGAGAGACGTGACTTTGCCTCTAAAAGTTATCTATCAGCAATAGTTTTAAGAAGTTACACTGGGGCTTAATTCATGTAGCAACTTAATTATAACCCTTGGAAAACATTACAGATACAATACATTAAAGAAAATGTATTTCATAAATTGGAGAACACAATAGGGTAAGAAAAAAAATGTTTCAAACCAGCTACAATGTTCACATTGCTTTTCATACCCCCCTGAATTGCCTATGAAATGCCTTCCCATTTTCTGTAAGGGGCTCTGGAAGAGGTGATATTGTATGAAGGCCCAGGTTAGAAATTCTTGTTATTAAGCATTTCTGTAATTTGGAGATTTTGATGGTTATCAAAGCATGCTAAAAGCATCATTCTTTCAGCTGCCCTTATAAGTTACTTCTGAAAATCTGCTTTGAAATTGCTTTCTGAAAGGGCTATTCAGGGAGCATTGAAAATTAAGGTTTTTCTCCATAGCAAAATGGCAGTGTGTCTGCTAGTGGATGTGTTAGGCTAGATGTACCTGCTGTTACTGGTCAGGCAAGTAATGCACCGTGCTTCCTCTATAAGCAAAACCAGGAAACTAAACCTTGATTGACAGATTGTCATACTGAAAATCTTAAAGCTACATCTATTTAAATTTATTTGGTAGAATGACATTGTGTAATTTGGAATCTGTTGTAGAAAACCTTGCTACAGTACTGCTGTCACCTCACAGCACCACAACATAACTGGTCTTTGAGACAGCAAATTACCTTACTCTAGGGTAATGAGTGTCCCTTAGGAACCCTCTGACTATTTTAGTCACATATGACATCCCAGGATGTAGATTTTCAGTGTTAAGAGGATGCTACAAGATGATAAGGCAACATTTCAGCTAAACGTTTGCTGGCAACTAATTCCTCATTAGGTATGTTTACAGATTAGATCTGAGGATACCCCCATGCCCTTTCGAGTATAAAAGAGCAGCCCTAGTGATTCACAGGCTCTTTGAAGATTGAGTAACCCTTCCATAAAGCCAGGAGCAATCCCGTGTGGTTCTTTGGTTTTCTGAGTGTCCAGATTTCTTTTTGCGGTATTTTCATCTAGCTATATAGTTTAACTTTACTGCTTAGTTTTGGTTGTCAGTCTCTTGGGGGAGTTTATGCCTCAGTGAAAGCACTCTGTAAGTTTGCTTGTATGTAAACCATTTCATGAGGCTTACCTGGGATTTGAGGAAGGTCAACCCACTCAGAAGACAGGCTGGATTCCTTGTTTTCACTGTGTTTGTTATTCTATTCATTCCCTAGTGCCACACTTTTAAGCAACACTTAAAAGACTCTTTACCCACCCTTTGCCAATTTTCAGTTCTCAGCTCATGCCAAAACAAACTTCTGTTTATCTGCTTCTGCTTTATATTCCTAGAGCAACTAGACTTAATTAGTATGTAATCGGGCATTAATCATTCAGTTCTCTTTTCTACACGTTCAATCATTTATTGATTCTCCTATTCAACAAGCATTTATGCTTCTTGCATAATTCTTAATGCAAGCTCTTTATTCCCATGGTGAAGATGAGAATTATATTCAATTTTGATCATCTCAGCGAGGCACATAAAGAAACAATAATCATAACACAAAGCACCATGTACAAAGTAGCACCCCTGGAGACCACTAATATCATTTCCTCAAATGAACTCCATTTGATAAAAAGATATTTTCTTTGTGTTTATTATTGAATGAAGATGTGGGAAATAGAGATCTAGCTTGGTGGGTGGACATAGTTTTGCAACATGCAAAGAATGGTGCTGAATTGCTTTTGTGGTAAAAAGGAAGTAACTTAGGAAAACACAAGGATAATCAAGTTTAGAGGATTTCAAAAGAGTTCAGTCTAAGATTAAGAAACAATTGGAAAAGGTTTTATTTGATTAAAAATATGTCAGCATATCCAGATACAGAAAATTGCTTTGATTTGTCTGCCATCATAAATGTTTGTTCTGATTTTCCCTTGGATACTGAGCTATTAACTGGGGTCCATCTGGGTTGCTATTCCACTATATTCCAATTTTTTCCACAATAGTACATAGAAATTATCATAACAAACTCTTGATCATATTACACCAGATAAGCTTGTTTATGGATTGATTATAAAGCCTGGTGAAAACTCAAATTTGTAGTAGTAATAAAAAATGCACATTAAACAAAAATGCAAATTAAACTTGGCACTTCATAATAACCAATAAGCTCTACCTTTTCTCTACTTCATTAAGGGCCTATAATTTGCCTCTGGGGAAGATGTTTTACTAAAAGAATAATATACTGGGTTGTAGTTCTTATTTAACATGTATGGTGTATTGATCTCAATCTCCAGTGCCACCCACACAGATATAGTCCCATGTCTTGTAATTGTCACATTCAAGTTAACATGTACCTCAGAATTTAGTCTACCAGAAAGACTAACCTAAGATTGGTCAGGTATCTATAGTGGTGGCAGAGAATTTCAGTACACTAATGTACTTGCTTCCTAGTTTGTAAAGTCATCTGGTCATTTTGTATTAAGATAACTTTACATTGAAAGAATTTGTCCATCACTAATGTTAGAAATGAGGACAAATTCTGAAAGAAACCACCCCCTAAAACCAACCAACCAAACAAACAAACAAGCAAACAAGCAAACATAAACAATAAGCATGCAAACAAACAAATAAACCAACAGAAAATCCCCAAAGCCTCCCTTTTGTTTACAATTGGAGTTTTGTACATGGGAAAACATGAAAGTATTTTTTTTTTTTTATGTTCACCAGCATCTTTACAGTAAGCCCACCATGTTTGTGGAATAGGAGTTTGAACAAATGAAGGAAGGAAAAACCCCTCAAAGAACGTGAAAGTCAATGGTGACATTGCAGTTGTAAAGAAATTGCAATTATCCTCTTGTTTTCTGGCCGTTTGAGTCATCCAATTTCTTGTATAAATCTTTCTTATTTTAGTACTTCTGTGCTTTAGAGTTTCATTATTTTGAAGTGTTTTTTCTCCCTGTAAAGTAACCTGTTTTACATTATTTTAAATATAAAAAGAAGCATAAGCAAAAACCACAATTGGTCTGTTGTTTAATAGCTATCTTCCTCAAATTCTTTCAAAGATCCTCTGGTTTCTTTCTATAAGCCCAGAATGAAATTCATTATTAGAATGCTCCCTCTGCCAGGTTTTTATTTCTAATATGTTCTTTATTTTTTAATCATCTTTTGAATTATTGACTATTTTATGGTGTCTTATAACAGCAATTTCTATTTGTTTTACATACTTTGTGTGGCAGATTTCATTTTCTGCCTCACTCCATTATATGTAATGGCTTAGCTTTGAAGCTTTTGCTTGATATAGGGGGCTGCTAATTTGCTTTAACACATTATTGTCTAAAATAGTTCAGGTTCTGTAAAAGCTTTATCTTGAAACACTCTGAAATGTACTTTTAAAAAAATTCTCCTGTTCATAAAAGATGCTTGTAATTCCCCCTTGTATTCTTGATGCATGCTGAGATATTAAGGGGCCACTGGCTGGCTCTGCTAGATAATGTTGAAATGCTTAGACTTAGATTTCAAAGCAATTGTTACATTTCCCTGGGACAGTCTTCTTCCACTATTTTATTACTACCCCAGTTCTTTTAACCAGAGCCTTCTAGCACTTGCTTTCTTCTAATTGTCTCCTAATTGTTTTCTCCCCCACCTGGACTCCCAAGAGTGACCTTTCTATTTCCTCTGTATGTTCCTGCAATTTTTAACCGATGCCCTAGAGTGCTGTGTCCTTTCTTATTCTTGCCAATTCTTCTCCAGTGAAGCATGAGCAGAAGACACTGGATTCTTGAGAGGCGCGCTCTTAGCATAGAGTGCCAGGTGGATGGGCAGGAGTCAAGAGTGCACTGACAGCAGTAATTCCACTCCAACTAGATTTTAAAATGGATCGCTTCATAGGCTAGCAGGGATGCGTGTCCCACTGGGATTTTGTTTCTCAGTACTGGGTTGCTAGAGGAGGTAATATAGAACAGGAGAAATCCAAGAATAGAAAAATTAAGCTGATTTTGGTGGTTGTTAAGATGCTGACGATATAAATATTAACCTATTTTTGCCAAACATTTATCATACTTCATGTGCAAAGTTAAGACTTTTATACAATACCCGCCTGAGTACGTGTCAATTGATTTCATTTTTAGTATATTAGCTTCCTCTTTCTTCAAAAGACCATGTAAAGAGTCTTCCTACAATATATCTTCATCTATCTATCTATCTATCTATCTATCTATCTATCTATCTATCTATCTATCTATCTATTTATCTATCTATCTATCTAGTTTGTTTCTGAGAGTCAAAAGTCTTAACTGAGTGTCTCACAGGCTATGGTCAAGATCCCAGCCAAGGCTAGATTTTCTGGACGCAGAACTTGGTGATGATTTGCTGTCTTGTTTCTGCTGTTTTGTCTTTCTTGATGGAACTACACAGTTACTTGTGATTGTTGGACTGAAACTGCTGACTGGCCACTCTCCAGAGCTGTTGTCAGTCTTAAGGCTGCCTCAGCATCTTTTCACGTGCATTCTCCAATATGGCTGCGTGCTTCCTCCAAGCCATCACTGGGTGACAGAAAGACTCCTGAAACCCAGATTCTACAAGTTTATGTAATGAGCACATGCTTTTCATGTTTTATAATCATCTCTGTCCTGTCACCTTTCCAATACCCTGTTTCTTAGAAGCAAATAACAGGAAAGGGACCTATAAGAAATGCAGTAGGAATCACGTGAGGGAGTCTTTGGAAAGGTTTCTCTAATGGGCCAATATTGTTATTTGTCCAACATCCCTTTTCCCCTTTTACCCACAGGTAGATTATTAGGTGAACATAGATCATGGGGAAAACCTTTATTATTCAGCCTCTCTACTGGGTTTGGCTCTGCAGTGAAGCAAGGAGGTAAGGGGACCAGGACGGCTGGGGTCAGGTTCTCCACTCCCCCTCACTTCTTCAGTGTGGGAGCAAGAGAAAGCTTTATGTTCAACTTTATGTTTTATTGTTTTAATACATCATTTGCATGTGAATGTGTTTCTCACTAAACTTGTGGCCACCCCATATCTACCTAAAATCCTTTTTTGTCCCCTTTCTTCCCATTGGTTCCTTTTGTTCTTCACACAACCTCTCTTCTGCTTTAACGCTGTGCATGATTTCATGTAGCTGTATAAAATCTAGAAACCACAATGAGAGAAAACACAGATTTATTTTTTCTGAAAGGGGTTTAATTTGCTTAATACAATCATCCCCAATTGCCTCCATTTTCCTGCAAGTGTTGTAACTCTATTCTTCGCTGGTGAAAGGTTCTGTTGTGTGCACATACCAAATTTTCTTTGTCCAGTCCTCTGTTGCTAGCCTGTGAGGTTGGTTCTGCACTGTAAGTAGTCCTGCAATGAGCATAGATACACAAGTATCTCTGTGATGTGTTGACTAGAAGTCCTTTGAGTGATTGCTGAGGAGTAGCATAGCTGTGTCACATGGTAGGTCTCTTCTCAATTTTTAAAGAAACCTCCCCAACAAATTCCACGAAGGCTGGAGTAGTTCAAGTCCCCATCAAGAGTGTATCACACCAGGAGTGTTTGCCAGACATTTCCTTGAGTTCCTCAGTTTATGGCCAGACCTATGACAGGGATGACTTGTCCTGAATCTATCACTTATCCAGGACCCATCAACCTGTGAGGCAAGAGCTGGCCTCTTCAGACCCCCATCTTCATCAGGATAAGGTCTCTTCATAACCATGTGGGTGAGCACAGTCTTTCTTACCATTTTTCACTGGAAGTTGTTTTTTAAGGAATTTGAAGTGACCTCTAAGTGTAGCTTAAATATAACTAGAACACCCTGTTTTCTGATCCAACAGTATCAGGTATCACATTTCCCAGTCTAATAACAGTGAATTAAAAACTTGCTGAGAAATTATCCTTATCCCCCTCCCAGTCCATCCTCTGGCTGTTCCACATCCCATACCTCCCCCTGTCTACACAAAGATGTCCCCAAACCCCAACCCCTAACCCACCAGTACTCACCATTCCTTGGGCCTCCAGTCTGATGGTTAGGTGCATCTTTTCTGACTGAACCTAGACCTGGCAGTCGTCTGCTGTCTACGTGTTGGGGGCCTCATATCAGCTGGTGCATGCGGCCTTGTTGGTGTTCCTGTGTCTAAAAGATCTCGGGGGTTCAGGTTAATTGAGACAGTTGGTCCTCCTAAAGGGTTGCCCTCCTCCTCAGCTTCTTCCAGTTTTTCCCTAATTTAGCCATAGGGTTCACCAGCTTCTGTTCATTGGATGGGTGCAAATATCTGCATCTGACTCTTTCAGCTGCTTGTTGGGTCTTTCAGAGGCAGTCATGATAGACCCTTTTTGTGAACACTCCATAGCCTCAGTAATGGTGTCAGGCCTTGGGGGTTTCCTTTGAGCTGGATCCCACTCTGGGCCTGTTGTTGGATCTTCTTTTCCTCAGGCTCTTCTCCATTTTTGTCCCAGCAGTTCTTTTAGACAGGAGTGATTATGGGTCAGAGATTTTGACTGTCGGATGGCAACCCCATCTCTCACTTGATGCCCTGTCTTTCTGCTGGAGGTGGACTCTACACGTTTCCACTGTAGGGCATTTCATCTAAGGTTCCTTCTTTTGAGTCCTGAGATTCTCTCTTCTCCTGGTCTCTGGTACATTCTGCAGGATCTCCCAACCTACCTCCTGAGGTTGCCTGTTGCTATTTTTTTTTTTTCTGCTGGCCCTCAGGTTTTAAGTCCTTTTCCCCCACCCAATACCTGATTGTTTCTCTCTTCCCCTTCCTGTCCCTTTTCTTATCCAGGACACTTCTCCCCTTCCTCTGATTGATTTCTTCTTTTTCCCAAGTGGGATTGAGCCATGCTTTCTTGGACCCTTTGGATTGTCTGAGTTCTGTAGATGGCATCCTAGGTATTCCTTACTTTTTAAAATAATATTCAGTAAGTACCATGATTGACTTTTTGGGTCTGTGTTACCTCACTTAGGATGATATTTTCTAGATCCATCCATTTGCCTAAAAAACTCAGGGTGTCTTTATTCTTAATAGCTGTATTCCATTGTGTAAATGAACCACATTTTCTGTATCCATTCTTCAGTTCAGGAACATCTGGATGGCTTCCAACTTCTGGCTATCACAAACAAAGCTGCTATGAACATAGTGCCCCTGTGGCCTGATAGGGCATTTTTTGGGTATATTCCTAAGTGTGGTATTGCTGGGTCTTCAGGTAGATCTATTTCCAATTTTTTGAGGAACCTCCAGATTGAATTCCAGAGTGGTTGTACCAGTTCTCAATCCCACCAGCAATGGAAGAGTGTTCCTCTTTCCCCACATGCTCACCAGCATGTGCTGTCTGTCACCTGAGGTTTGATCTTAGCCATTCTGAATGTTGTAAGATGGAAACTTAGGGTCATTTTGATTTGCCTTTCCCTGATCACTAAGGACTTTGCACATTTCTTTAAGTGCTTCTAAGCCATTCAAGATTGATTATAATGCATGATGGTTTTGATGTGTTCTTAGATTCAGTGAGCAAGAATTTTATTGAGTATTTTTGCATCAACATTCATAAGCAAAGTTTTCTGAAGTTCTCTTTTTGTTGTGTCTTTATATGTTTTAGGTATCAGAGTAATTGTGGCTTCATAGAATGAATTAGATAATGTTCCTTCTGTTTCTGTTTTATGGAATAGTTTGAGGAATATTGGTATGAGGTCTTCTTTGGAGGTCTGGTAGAATTCTGTACTTAAGCTGTCTGGCCTTGGGCTTTATTGTTTGGGAGGTTTTTTCATGACTTCTATTTCCTTAGGGGATATGGACCTGCTTAGATAGTTTACCCACTCTTGATTTAATTTTGGTATATGGTATCTGTCTAGAAAATCATCCATTACATCTAGATTGTCTAATTTTGTATAGTATAGGCTCTTGTAGTAGGATCTGATCATTTTTTAATTTCCTCCATGTCTGTTGTTATGTCTCCCTTTTTTTTCTGATTTTGTTAATTTGGATACTGGGCCTTATAATTAATTTGGCTAGGGGTTTATCTACCTTGTTTAGCAAAGAACCAGCTTTTGGTTTTATTGATTCTTTGTATAGTTCTCTTTGTTTCTATTGGTTGATTTTTGCCCCAAGTTTTAATATTTCCTGCCTTATTCAAATCTTGGATGTGTTTGCTTCTTTTTGTTCTAGAACTCTCAGATGTGCTATTAAATTGCTAATATGGAATCTCTTCAATTTCTTTACCAGGATAGTTAGTGCTATGAATTTTCCTCTTAACATTGCTTTCATTGTGTTCCATAAATTTGAGCATGCTGTGTCATCATTTTCATTGAATTCCAGGAAGTCTTTAATTTCCTTCTTTATTTTTTTCCTGACAAAGTTATCATTGAGAGTTGTTCTGTTTCTACATGTATGTTGGCTTTTTGTTGTTTTTGTTGTTATTGAAGACCAGTCTTAGGGCATGGTTATCTGATAGGATTCATGGGATTATTTCAATCTTTTTGTATCAGTTGAGGCTTGTTTTGTGCCCAATAATGTGTTCAACTTTAAAGAAGGTATTATGAAGTGTTGAGGAGAAGGTATATTCTTTTGTTTTAGAGTGAAATGTGCTGTAGATTTCTGTTAAATCCATTTGTTTGATAGCCTCTATCAGTTTTGCTGTATCTCTGATTAGTTTCTGTTTCAATGATCTGTCCATTAGTGAAAGTGGAGTGTTGAAGTCTCACACTACTATTGTGTGGGGTTCCATGTGTGTTTTGAGCTTTAGTAAAATTACATTTATGAATGTGGTTGCTCTTGCAGTTGAGACATAGATGTTCAGAATTGAGACTTTCTCTTGGTTTTTACTTTGATGAATATGAAGTGTCCTTCTTCGTCTTTCTTGATAACTGTTGGTTGAAAGTCTATTTTATTGGATATTAGGGTGGCAACTCCAGATTGTTTCTTGGGACCATTTGCTTGGAAGACCTTTATCCAGCCTTTTACTCTTAGGCAGTGTCTGTCTTTCTTATTGAGGTATGTTTCATGTATGCAGCAAAATGCTGGATTATATTTGCATATCAAGTCTGTTAGTTTATGTCTTTTTATAGGTGAGTTAAATCCGTTAATATTGAGAGATATTAAATACAGATGATTCCTGTTATTTTTGTTATGTGTGTTTTTGTAGGCGGCATTATGTGTAAGTGATTCTCTCCTTTTGGCTTTGTTGTGAGATGATTAATATCTTGTCTTTTCTTTGTTGTAGGTACCCTCCTGATGTTATAGTTTTCCTTCTAGAATTTTTTGTAGATCTGGATTGGTAGTTACTGTTTGAATTTGGTTTTGTCCTGTAATATTTTCATCTTGTTGATTGAGAGTTTTGCTGGGTATAGTAGCCTTGGCTGGCATTTGTGTTCTCATAGAGTCTACATGACCTCTGACCAGGGACTTTTAGTGCCTCTGTTGAGAAGTCTGGTGTAATTCTGAGAGGTCTGCCTTTATGTGTTACTTAGCCTTTTCCCTTGGAGCTTTTCATTTTCTTTTGTTGTTGTTGTTCAGTGCATTTAGTGTTTTAGTTATTTGTGATGAGAGGATTTTCTTTTTTGGTCCCATTTATTTGGTGTTCTACAGGCTTCTCATACATTTATGCACTCTCTTATAGTTGGAGAGGTTTTCTTCTGTGATTTTGTTGAAGAATTTTTCAGGTTCTTTGAGCTGGAAAACTTCTTTCTCCTCTATTCCAATTATTCTTAGATTTGGCCTTTTCATCATGTCCTGGATTTCAGGGATGTTTTGGGTTAGGAGTTTTTTATGTTTAAAATTTTCTTTGTAAGTTGTGCCAATCTCTACTACAGTATCCTCTATGTCTGAGATCCTCTCTTCATTCCCTTGTATTCTGTTGGTGATGCTTACGTATGTAATTCCTGACCTCTTTCCTTAGTTTTCAATTTCCAGTGTTGCCTCCATATGTGTTTTCATTATTATTTCTATTTCCACTTTATTCAATTACTTCACCTGTTTGATTGTGTTTTCCTATATTTTTTAAAGGAATTTATTTGTTTCCTTTTTAAGGGCTTCTACCTGTTTATCTGTGTTTTCCTGTATTTCTTTCAGTGACTTATTTATATCTTCCATAAAGGACTCTGTTATCTTCGTGAGATAGGATTTTAGGTCAGCTTCCTGATTTTCACATGTGTTGGTGTATTCAGGGCTTGCTGTGGTGGAAGAACTGGGTTGTGATGATGCCCATGTATATTGGCTTTTGTTGCTTATGGTCTTGCACTTACCTCTCCCTATCTGGTTATCCCTGGTCCTTTCTGGTCAAGTTTTCTCTGTCTGAAGCCTGCCTCTTTTGTCCCTGAGTTGCTTCAGGTCTCTTGGTAGGTATGTGTTACTGCTGTAGCAAACCTCCTGGTGAGCCTTCTGATTGTGGGGTGTTCGGGGGGGGGGGGGAAGCTGCCAATCTATTGCCCTGGCTACAGCAGATCTCCTGGGAGGTCTTTCGACTGTTGGGTCTTCAGTGAAGCTGTTGTGGGGGGGGGGCATATAGACTGTGGTTTCTGTTTGCCTATGTGCAGCAGAACTCCAGGGAGGCTTTCAGCCTTTTGGGTCAGTTGCCCTGCATGTGATGGAGCCTCTTGGGGGTTTTCAGACTGTGATGCTGGTTGCCCAGTTGCCTTGTGTGCAGAGGAACTGGTGTGATGTCTTCAAGCTCTGGTGTCTTTAGAGGAGCAGATTAGCTGGGAGTCTACCCCAGTGAAGGCACTAGTTGGAAGGGGCTATAGCTTTGATCTTGTCCTATGGAGAAGCAGTCTTTACCTGATACTATCTGACCTGTGTGAGTGAGCACTCTGCAGCTCAGCCCTGACTCACTTTATCTGACAGTTGGGCAGCAGTCAGCTCACAGGGTATATAACCAAACTTAATTGTTTCAATATATTTGTCATTATAGTATACCCATGTACCCTAAGTTGAGAAATGGTACGTTACAGGAAGACCATGAGGCGTCCATGACTGTGTCTCCTTAACTGCAACTCCTAACTCATGGGAGGCTGGATGATTCTTGTCAGTATAAAGCCCAAGGACCATCTCATGGTGGTAGGAATTGGTGTCCCGTGCTTGTGGATTCATATAGATTTCACAAGAGACTGGAATGTTACAGTGAGTCATATTTAAGAAGTAGATTGTTTCTAAATTGTTCATTAGTTTCCACACCTTACAGTGCATGTTTAATGGCAGGGTGGTAATGAACTTACTATTAATCTTTAAGGTCACATAGTAACCTTTCTTATTTAGTTAATTGCACAACACAGAGGTACAGCCCTGCTTTCTCAGGACATCCCTGCCATCTGCTCTCCTTTTCCATATTCCTTGTAACCAGATACTCGTGGAATGCTCTTCTTAAAGACTGGCGATGAATGGGCTGTTGCTCATTTTCTGACTTTAAGTATCACAATATTTTAAATCCCCTTTCCTCTTAAATTGATAATAATATATTAAGCCTCTAGTAGATAAGAACTGCCCACCATCTTTAGGATGGAATGGAAGTATGGATCTGTTTGCCTCCCCAGAAGGAACAATGGCTGTGTTTGGGAGTTAAGGGTAAAACACAAATGAATCCAAAGAAAGCATTGATAGTCTGGTTTTGGCTGGGTAATGGACACTGCAGGTGTTCTTAAGTGCTGTGTATGCAGAAAGGACTGGCATCATGTTTAAGAAGCCTCTAAAAATAATGGCGAGGTATTTAAGTTGGACTCTAGACAAATAGGGAAGACACAGAGAATCCTGATTACTTTGAGAATCTCTTGGCATAAAGGACAGCAATTCTTCTTAGAGCTGTCTGTGCACTCTGCGGCCCCCAGACCTAAGGGGCAGGAGGTCAGGAGATAGCCTGGAGTGCCTAAGTGAGCTTGGGGGATGGGGTGGCATTTAGGGGTCTCTAAGGCAGGAGGTGTGTCATCCCACAATTAGCACAGCTGCTTCAGACTTAATTTGAGAACATACTTCATGGCTAAAATTCTTATAAAAATCAATTGAAAGGCCACTTTCATAATAGTTGACCATAATTGTCCTATTTCTTAGTTTGAAAACCACTTATTTGTACTTGAGTTGCTGCCCTCTTAATTCTCTTAAGCTATTTGGAGTTATTTATTTATAAAAGTTTTATCAAAAAGGTAGCAAGTATAAGTCCTCAGAAGTGCTTTTCAGCATTCACTAATTCTGTATTCATTTATTTATTTCTCTGGCAAACATTAGGTAAGGCTGTCTTAAAGAAAGTGAATATTAGTGTAGAACATTCATCTAGCCTGAGAGTGTGTTGAGTGTGAATTACACTAAGCACAGATGCTCAGGCATACACATATGTGCGCGCCTGCAAATGTAAGGAATTTAGAAATCCCTTAAGAAGAATTTTGAATGTCAAATTTGACATAAAAATATGGGTAAAATTTGATATCTTGGCAGAGATAAAAGGTATTCCAGATATAAGATTCAGTGTTGAAGGAAGCCCCTACTGGGAACTAAGGGTAAGGTGAAGAAGGTATAATCACATAAGTTTACAAATTTGATAAATATTATAAATTCACCATGGGAGGGGAAAACTGGGTCTTCTATTCTCATAATAAACATGGTAAAAAATGCTGGAGGGTAGAATGTGGGAGCAGAAGTATAATTCCATCTCTACCTTCACAGGCCGTTCACATCCGTTTACACAGTGTGTAAATGAAAGTCATAGGAGAGCTAACATTCTAACAACTCTACTGACTTTTTTTGTTTTTGTTTTTTAAAGTTCGACACAAGTTAGTATCATCTAGGAAG